>NW_019392776.1:729220-1130960 GCF_000648675.2 Cimex lectularius
ACATGCAACAAAAGTATAGACTCATTTTATACTGAAATCTCTTGCTAATAACATTGAGTTGTACTTTAACCATTTGGTAAATAATTATCCATTATTATTTTGCTTGTCATATTTTTCTTCTACATTTTTACAATGCCAATCATTATCCACTATTATTTTCATTCATGTATGTATTTAGTAGTCATAATTAAACATATTAATTATTTTAAATAATTATACTTTTTATATCAGGTCTTGGTTGAGACGAAATTCGAAAAAGTGTTATGGGAAAGTGAGTAGGCGATTATTAACATATTACTTCATAAATATTTCACAGTTTCAAAAAATTTGATTGAAAATAGATGCATGATGAGAAATTTCATTAGGCTGGGATGATGTAGGAAGAAGAGTACGGGTAGGCCTATAACAATTAGTGTCCAAGAGTGGAGAGCCATTCTATGCCAAGCCTACAATCCTGCATCCATTTTGGGAAAAATTTGCCAAGCTGGAGAACGAAACTGAAAACAAAATCACTCGTTTCAAAGACCCACAGAGATAACAGGAAGCAATTCGCAAGTAAACGTATTTCATGAAGAAAATTCATTTTTGATGTGGAAAAGAGGTTTAATTTGGATGGTGCAGATATATTTCGTTATAGTAAATGATCTATGCAAGGAAACAATGTTTTTAAGCGAAATGACTGGAGGTGATGTCTGCCAACTTATGAGATGACAAATCAAGCTATCAATGAAAAATAAACGTACAACTACAGAACATTACTAAAATGATTTGGTTGTAAGGGGAACAGTGGGGAACAGCTGATCCCTTGAGCACAAAGAATATTTTATGGGAGCCTTTTTTCGTTCGACCTTATGTGACACAAGGGTCTCCTGTACAAATTAAAGCCTGTCCTTCGAAATTCCCTTAATTCTCTAAACCCAATAATCGCCCGGCCTAACAAATTCCTCATGTCTGTCTACTTCTACTCAAAATCGAGCAGTTTTTCAAAACAATTCACATGTTCCTGTGCAAATTGAAGTATCTTCTGAGCTATGGCAAGAAGGGGTCCACAAGCCCGGTGCCGGGGGCGTGGAGGTTATTTTCATTGAGCCTTCTTGTTAAGGTGGCACCAGACATGCGGTATTTGCTGAATGCCGCCAAACATTTGCCAAGTCTCAAGATGCACATAATCATCGCCCAGACTAACAAATTCCTCATAACAAGTCTACTTTAACTCAAATTTATTTAGAAATCGTAAGATGCGGTCTGGTGTGACGTAGATTTCAGAAAAACATTTTCTTTATTGTGCCAACATTTCAAACTTTATTGAGATCATCTTCAGGGCTTGGAAACGTTGGCACGATAAAGAAAATGTTTTTCTGAAACCTACATCACACTAGACCGCATCTCACGATTTCTAAATAAATATCGATTAACTGTCACTAATCACCACACACTTTAACTCAAAATTGAGCAGTTTTTTAAAAGTGTGAATTTTTTTTATCTAGGAATGTGTTAATCGCCTACTCACTCTTCGATAACACTTTTGCATGAACCATTGCAAAAATACAAAAGAAAAAATATGAAAATATTGTAAAATAATAGTGGATAATTATTTACCAACTGGAATGGTTGTAGCCATGGGCCAACCTGCATTCTTCTTCGAACCATAATTATCACACAGACTAACAAATTCCTCATAATATATCTACATCAACTCAAAATTGATCAGTTTTTTAAGAATGTGAATTTTTTATCTAAGAATGTGTTAATAATTGCCTACTCATTCTCTGATAACACTTTTGCATGAAGCATTGCAAAAATAATGCAGGAAAAAATATGAAAATAATAATGGATTTACCAACTGGAATGGGTGTAGCAATGGGCTGACCTGTACTTTTCTTCGAACCATAATCATCACTCAGACTCACAAAATTTCTAAGGACATATTCCTATTTACAATTCCAAACCATCCAATATCCAATCCGATGTTCCAGTCCATTATACAAACTCAACGTTTTGGACCTTTGACTCAAAATTAGATGTTAATACTTTCATTTCAATCTGGTTGTACTTTTTCGCCTTTTATTTTGTATTTAAGAGGAAATTTATTTTTTATAAATACATTTTGGTCGGTTTATAACTATTAAATTATTTGTAGTCAGATAGTTACGAAAATATGGCTGTAAAGAACAATGAATCAACAAGTAGTTGCATGAAACAAAATTGATTAATCCCCCTCTTAAAGCTCGTTAATGCTAATTTTGTATTAAAAGCTATTATCTTTAAGTTTAAATTTGAGTTTTTAACAATAAGTTTTTCATCGTTTTGAAATAAGGCCGATAGCGAATATGAGATTGGTATGGGTTTTGAACATTTTTACGAACTCGAAAGCTCGCAAAATAAAAGTAAAAGTAAAATGATTTAGGTAAAAAGTGAGATAAAAGAAAAAAGCGAGAATACAGTTTAAAAGCGAGAAACGGACCGTTTTTTTTTTTTTTGAGAAGATAAAACGGGCGAGTCGGAAGGTGGAGGCAATTATTTTATTTGTTTGAAAAACAAACGAAACGGGTAAACAAAAGACATCTCAAGGTAGATTGTAGACAAAGGAAAATAATTGTCGCGAAGACCGGGGCTGGAGGAAATAGTGCAAATAATAAACTTTTACTCGGTTTTCCTATAAATCAAACACATTCCCGACTCCGAGGGGGGCTTGTTTTTTCCCCCTGTCTTCTACTTCTTCCAGACATACCTGCAATTTGAAATATCCGCACAGCGTTGGTTCGTATCGGCTGAAATCCTTCATCGGTCGTTTTCAGAAGAAAAGGTGCCGGGGTCGAGTTGGGAAGAAATAGAAGAAAAAAAGAAGAAACTATTAAGACAAAAACGCGTAAGGCATTACGGTCCAGCGAGAGTTGAATGAGACGGCAGACTAACCAATAACCATTAAAGGAACAACTCTGAGGTTTGAATCACTGCCAACAACCTAAAACTTCCAAACTGTCCCAATAAAAATTTTCAAATAAGAAGAAAATAAAAATTAAACAACAAATTAGCTTTTAATGCCCAAATTAAATAAAACAGACGAATTATATTTCTTAAATATATAACAGGACGTTGATGAAATCATTAAAAAATTAAACATTCTTCAAACAAGTCAAACGTCAAGAAATAAAAATAAACAAAATCAATACATAAAAGAAAGAAGAACAAAAGTATGTATAACATAAAAAATTAAAATACATTTATCCAGAAAAAAAATTTCAGTTGGTCATTAATTCAATGGTTTTTGAAAATTATGGAGAGGCCGCAGTGAAGACGACGGGAAATAGCTTTGTTCATCCTACATGACTGGAATTTATTTTTATTTTATTCGTTAGAAATAAGATAAATACAAAATAAAACTAAATATATCGCTAAGTAAATAAAAAGTAAAAACACAAATATAAGTGGATATTATAATTCTGTGACCGATTTTGATATGTTTTATTGGAAAGAAATTTATTTATTTATACAGGTAAATATACCCAGTTACAAGCTCTAGAAGAGTTTATACATAAGTAACTGAATAATTGAAACTAAATATACATATAAATATAAATATATATAGTATAATTGGATAACAGAAATATAGAAACAAATAGAAATGATGAATGATGGAGTGAGTGCGGTGTTCAATCCTTTTTTTAAAAAAGATAGTTCCTGCTCACAGTAAGTGTTTTCCAGCGATCCGGATTTCGAGCCCTTAGCTCATCATCAGGTTGAAGGATTTCTATAACCACGACTCTCGACATGAATTGCAAAAGTGAACCCGCTCATACCCCCGCCAACGCGATGTTCCAATGAGAAGCTGGTTTTTTAATGGCGCTCAATTTGAACTTGCGAAAAGCGGGAACAAATAACACAAGTAAATATTATAATGGTAAATACTGTAAGAAATTAATTATAAATTAGTGATTAAAGATAAAAGTTAAAAAATTAGAATAATACCTTAATATTATTAAATTATTACAAAAATAATAACAATTAAAATAATTAATTTAATTATTTGGACGTTTAATATTATTTATGTACATATATAAAATGGGAGGTAGATCAAAATCTATTATATTATTAATGCATTTATCTCCGTGTTCAATTTCACATTTTTTAATTTCAAATTTCTCAAACTAATCTAGTTCTCTCCCTTTGTTGAAACTATGTAACACTGTTGTATTTAAATTTGAATTGAAATTATGTTTTGTTTCTTTTAGACACATTACAATTTGTAAGTTGAACGTCTACGGTCTAATCATGAAATTTTGCCTTTTATGTCTGTTTGTCTTCAGTGGTTGGTAAAAAGGACTTGTCCTTGATCCTAGGGGATATGGATAAAAGAGCAGCCACAAGGCCTTCTGCAACCTGAGTAGATCATATATTAACATACAGACCAAGCAGTGAAATTAGCAAAATTTCTACTTTGTGTTAGGATTAATGCTTTCCTATTGGTTTAATGCCTGACAGCTCCAAAACCAACAATGGCCCGGGGGCTGGTGTCTTCAGGATGAATCCAAAGATCGAACTGATGGTAAACTTAGGTAAATTTCTACAGTTTTCCAGTCTAAAATCATAGGAATTGAACACTGCGCCAGGAAAATAAAAAGGCTAGGAATACATTCCCAGAAGACAGCCGTCTTCTCTGACATCAGGCAGCACTAAAGGCCCTAGCCTCATGCGAGGTGAAGGTAAAGTGTTTGGAACTGCATGGAGGCCCTAACGGAAGTTTGCAACAATAATGACCAGACCCTGGCATGGAACCCTGGATAATCAGGACATAGAGGCCACAACAAGATTGACATGTTGGGAAAGAAGGGAGGCCAACATGGACATTCTAGGTCCTGAACCATTCTATGGTTTGCATATTACCACAAAAGAGGATACATCTTAAAGTGGATCCTTAATGAGTTCAAAACCTGGTGGAACAATACCATAGCTATGAGGCATCCAAAGAGATTCATAGAAGGGTCATCTGAAAAACTTACAAAGGAATTACTGGAAGGCAACCGCAACCGAACCAGGATTCTGGTTGGACTCTTGGCAGGACACTGCCATTTAAGCACATGCACTGGATAGGAGTACAGACAGAAGAAACATTGTGCAGAATCGGCCAGGAAGAGGAGGAGACCGCAGAACAGATTTTATGTTTGGTGACATGAAGGTCTAGGTGCAGGTTCTTGCAACTAGGACAGGAAAAACCACAAGCAAGATCCTACATTATGGAGTTTGATTACCAACCTGAATCTGGCCAGTGAGTTATAAAAAAACAGGGAAGCACTACAGATCTACTCAGGTCAGGCAGAAGGCCTTGTGGCTGCTCTTTTATCCATAACCCTTAGGATTAATGCTTATGAAACTTGAAACGTGTAAAAGAGCAATCAAACTTTGGTCAGATGGTCAAACGGTCTGTCGTATTTAATTTTTTAAAAAAATTTGTCCTGAGCCTTGGTGAAAGTGCGTCACCCAGTGGGAAGAGGCGAAAAGTGGAATCATGTTTAGACTTTGGCCATAAATTTAAGAATCGATTCATTCCAGTTGAGCATGCGCTATCACCAAAGTATCGAGAAGTCCTGGCTCCTAGGGTTTTTCCAATGTTTTGTAACCAATATATTTTGATGTCAGCTTCCTCGGCTCGGTCAGTGTTAAGATAAGGAGTGCCAGATCTTCTTCAGGCCCGTCCACCTTCGACTGACAATGTCATCACTTTTGGCCGTACGGGTGTTTTTTTGAGGCTCAGCCCTTAAAAGTGCTCCCGCCTCAGGGCCGGACTTGCAAAAACATTTACTGAAAGCTTTCCTTACCAGTTTTCTAAATTCTTCCTGTTTTTTGAGGTAAGCGCTCTTTTCCATGGGACGATTGAACAGTAGAATATCAAAGGCTCCCCTCTTTCCTAGATACTCTTTTAAGGAGGACGCAATTTTTTTTTAAATTTAACATTTTCTTTAATTGATTTTTAAATAAATTTAAAATGACGATGGTTCAAAGTCCCTTCAGGATCTGCTGTCGTCTGGAGAGCCCACGACAAAATAACTTAATACTCCCATTCTTGCTGAAACGTTATGGGCGGATTGACTTTTGATTTTTTTTAAAACAGTACAAGACAATATTCAAAAATTAGTATACAGGGTGGCATATTTTTCATCACATCATAGAAAATGTCATCCTTCGACTTCTTGATGCCTTTCCTGATCTCTCCTTATCTTTGGTTTCTGTACTCTCCTCATAAATCAACTCTCCTTGTCTCTGGAATTTCCTTGTCAGCTTTACTCGTCTTTGGCCTTTTATATGGCCTCAACTCTACCTGGTATCAACCTTCCTTGGTATCAACTCGACTTGGTTTTGCCCTTACTCAGGTCTCGACTCTCCCTGGTCATGACTCTCATCATTAGTTGACTCTCCTTGCCTCGGGAGACTTTCCTCGTCACTCAACTGCTTTTCTCGTCTTTGCCCTTTTCTATGGTCTCAACTCTCCCTAGTATCAACCTTCGTTGATATCAACTCGGCACGTTTTTGCCCTTTACTCAGGTCTCGACTCTCCCTGGTCATGACTTTCTTCATCAATCAACTGTTTTACTCGTCTCTACCCTTTTCTAAGGTCTCTACTTTCCCTGGTTGTGACTCTCATCATTAGTTGACTCTATGCCTCGGGACTTTCCTCATCAGTCAACTGCATTACTCAACTCTGCCCTTTTCTAAGATCTCCACTCTGCAGTATCAACCTTCCTTGGTCTCAACTTGACTTCTCTTTGCCCTTTACTCAGGTCTTGACTCTCCTTGGGCATGACTTTCCTCGCCAGTCAATTGCTTTACTCATCTCTACCCTTTTCTAAGGTCTCGACTCTCACTGCTATCAACCTTCCTTGGTCTTAACTTGACTCGTCTTTGCCCTTTACTCAGGTCTCAACTCTCCCTGGTCATGGCTCCCATTGTTAGTCAACTGCTAGAATTGTCGCTACCCTTTACTCAGGTCTCAACTAGACTCCTCTTTGCCCTTAACTTATGTCTCGACTCTCCCTGTTATCAATTCTCCTTGGTCTCAATCAACTCTCCCTGGTCTACACTTTACTAAAGCCCTAAGTTTCCCTGGTCTTCTCTCTTTGATCTTGACCGTGTTCTGTCTTCACTTGATTCTTCCTTGTCTCGATTCTGCTCATCTTCTCTCTGCACTTTACTCGGGTCTCAACTGATTTCATTTTGGTTGATGATGTTTATCCCCAAAACAAGAATTGGGGAATTACACTGGGTTGGCGATCTGTTAAAGAAGTACAAAATTCCTTATAGGGCCATATATTAACAATTACAGCTCTATTATTTACTTTACACCAACAAGCAAAAATAAATTTTCCTCTTTACCCAAACACCACAAATTTAAGTGTAATATTATAAACATTCAAGTAAAATAACATTTGTCATTAGTGACGTATCATACATAAATTATGATCATAATTAATAAATTTTTCAAAAAACTGTAGCCTTTATTTTGTGTTTATGAGAATGTGTTGATCATATGTAAAAAGTATTAAATAATATTTATTTTTATATTATATTTTAGATGTCGCTTCCAGCTAATTATAAACAAATTGCCATGGGATCAATGCCTGGGCCAAATCGTAAGTTTTCTTTTTTTCCCACCCTTTTGTATGTGTATTAATGTCTCAGATTAAACATTAAAATGTTTATTTATATATTCTTCTCAATATTTAAATTAAATTGTTTATATCATTTTGGGACTTCAATGAGAACACAAAACACTTGTATTTTTTATTTTTAAATGTTAATAATGAACAGTTTTAAAATAGAAATTTTGGACTTATTTGGTAGCCTTGAGAATTAAACTTATTGTGACCAAATTATTGCAAAGTTTAATATAATAATATTTGCTTAAGAAATGAGGGTTAGTTCTTAAATAATGGCAGAATTTATACGTTATTTACTGGTACTTGAACATACTGGTTTTTCATTTTTCTCTGTATAGACTGTTCACTTAACCACTCAAGTAAATAATGTTAACTTGTAAATAAAATTATTTAAAATTTATGTTATGCAGTTTCAAAATTAATAATTAAATGCAAGAAACCAGAGGTAGATTTCATTAATAATTTTATTACTATGTTCAACATATCAGATCTAATTTATTGCCTCCTTTGCCAAGGTGCACAACAAAATATTTTATTTTGAAACGACAAAGAAATTACTTTATTACCATACAACCTAGTACATACCCTGTCTCTACATGACTTTTTAAAATATTCGTTAGTTTGAATTTGTACTTGTTTAGTTAGAAGTGGATGTATTTTAAATTTAACATTTTTATTGTAAGTAAATAATATTTTTAGTGTTAGATTTTTTTAAAATACTCATATTGTAGAACTTACCTAGCTGCTGTCTTGCTATTTGCTGATTTACTATTATTTGCTTAATGTATTATTTTGTATGTCTGTACTTGTGATTAATTTTTAAAAAATTAAAAATTTTCTGCATTCTCTTTCCTTAAGTGCTGTTGCTTTTTTCTCTCTCTCTCTCCAAATTTGCTTGTTTTGTTTTAGTTTTATTAGTATAAGGAAGGTTCACCACACGGTAAACTGTAAAACAATTTAAACATTATTTCTAGAACATATTAATGTGGTGAACAAACCTCTAATGATTGATATGTTTTGTGTGTACTTTTATGTTCAGAATTGCTGTCAGCCGGACTGCCAATGGCCTTCAACATACTTAAAGGTGAGTGAAGTTTTTGGTGGTGTTACAGTTTGCAAAAAAAAGCAAAAAAAAAAAAAACGATAGAATTTCAACTTGTACAAGTATTGAAATAGCCAATGCTCCATGAAAAGTTATTTCAAGCCTTTTATAGAACACATTTCACATCTTTAATGGTAAGTTAAGGTATGAGTTAATCATTTATATCTTTTCTGTAGTTCTTGCTTTAGATTAGTTTAGGCTTTGATTGGTCTGTAATTTTTTGCATGTTGCAGCATAAAAATATAAAAACTGCGTATGTACATTTTCATAATGACACCACATGGTATGAAAATTGTGATGACAATAAGATATACAATGCATTACAACTTACATACTTACACATAAGCTAACATAAAATAACCATTTTTTTAAAGCCCTTGCTTGGTTTATTCTATTGAAAATAGTTCATAAGGTGACCATGTAAGCCTGTTTCACAAAACCAAGAATAGGACTGACTCGGTCGACTCCTCAACAAACAAAATACTGAAAAATAATCCAACCGGTTGACAAAAACAACAAATATTGAATATATGTAATATTTACATTATACAATTACATTTTTTTTGTTTTTACAGAAAGGCTTAGAGCTTCAGGTTCTGGAGGAAATAGTACAACTGTAAGTATACACATTAATTATTACCAATACTAGAATAAATATAAGTAGAACCTGTATTTGTATGCAATTGTATATTCCTTTTGTTAACTCTTATGACCATGGTGATAAGATATTTATCTGAATCATAAGTGGCTCAACTTTTATTCTGCATATTTAAGGAATATGCAAATTTGAAGCATTTTTGATTGCTTAAAAAAATAATATTTTAACATGTTAACTTTCCAGAATCAAAAATATAAGCAAATTGAAATAATAGAATTCTCTTGAAATAATCAGCATCTTTTTTGAGGCTCCTATTTCCAAACACCCCAACCTTCAGATTTAACCACTGTGATCTAAAAACATGATTAAAATAAAGTGGCAACTTCAGTGGGTCAGGTCGGCAGAGAAGCTCTCCTGTAACAAGAGGACTGTCGATGGGTGGCCCTCTGAAAATCTGACCCGTAGAGGAAGTTCTCACCCTGTTAAGAATAAGATGTGTGAGGTTGACATATGGACACAGAACCAAAGCCCCCCCCCCACATATGTGTCTGGCAGAGAAAGGTTGCTTGATGGGTTCTACCTAATTGAAGGGTGCAATTCCTTGGCTCCATACAGAAAGCGCTCAGGAATGCAACCCGATTTGAGAAGTATGCTTGAGCACGGCAGAGAGTATTTGGGTCCCCTGTTCCAATTCTCGGAGGAATTTGGGTTGTTTATTTGTTTTAATTTTAATAATAGTTGTGTATACCTAGCTTGTGTTGGGAGTGAATGTGTGATGTAAGAGAGTCAATGGCGGAATATCGAGTACTCCATCGACCTTCAATTAGGTTTGTTGCATAATATGTGTAAGGGCGATGGAGAAATATCGAGTACTCCATCTACATACCTTTTATTAATGCATATTATATGGCATATATCAAGAAATCTCAATAAATCAATTTAAATAAATCGCCTTAGTGATTAATCCCATTTTGGTGTTGAAGACAAGACTTTTTCCCAAAACTATTTTTATAAATGATATAAAAAATATATAGTTTTTAATTAAATTACAACAGTTTTATTGGTTGACCAACTGATTAGGTTTAGAAGTATGTCTGTGCACGACTAAGAATCCAAGAGGTCTTAAAATAACAATTGCCTTCTGAACATCTACATCAATTGGATTGATCATGCCAATATTTTTAACTATAAAAAAACTAACAGGCTTGTCTGTTTTACCAATAATTACTGTCATAATTTGGCGAGCTTTCAATCATTTATTGGATCTTCATCAATTACAACAGTAATTATCTGTAAAACAACCACAATCCTAATTCATTCATCTATCAATCATTAGTATGGTTAAAGTGACTGGACTTTTCAATATAGCAATAATAGAGTTAGAATTCATAATTTAAGGAATTAAGTTAATTGTGAAGCTAATAAGTTAACATTGAGTTAAATAAAATTACAGTATTTTTATTTTACATTATTTTTTCTTTCCAGAAAGAGAGCACTAATCAGTCTCCTTTTATCTCAACACCTCATGGCCATCCAGGATTCCATCCGCAAAAAGTGGGCAAGGGATCTGCTGTGAGTACACTGATTCATGTTGCTTTTGAGTAGATTGCCTATTTACAGAATACATATAATGGACTAACTGATATTGTATAACAAAAGACAATAATAAATTTGACTGAATTTTGTATTTACTTTGTCTATTTATGAAAAGTGCAAATATGCTTGAAATAAAATTGTGTAAAAAAAGTTAATTATTTCAACGTACACTTTAAAATGCATTCAAATTCTTTCATAAATCACATATTCAAACTTCTCCCCTCCACATTTAAGTACACGTGTAATGATCACTAGCTTATACTGTTTGTGAATGGCTTATCAAATTTGAACTATACCCCAATGGTTTGCAGGCAGAGGTGAATTTTTGGAAGCTTTATTATCAATTTGCTTGTTCAGAATTTCCCTGCTTTCTAATTCAGTTTCATTCTTTTCAAAAAAAAGTTATTGATCTTTTTTTCAGGGTGACTCAAGAGCACCTAAACCACCGAAACCACCAGAAAAACCTTTAATGCCTTACATGAGGTATTCGAGAAAAGTCTGGGATCAAGTTAAAGCTCAAAATCCCGAGCTCAAATTATGGGAAATAGGAAAAATAATTGGTCAGATGTGGAGGGACTTGCCCGATGAAGACAAAACTGAATATGTTGAAGATTATGAAACAGAAAAGGTATTAAAGAAAGAAAAAAGACAGATAATAAAAACTATCCGTTGTCACCTCACACAAAGCCACCAGGTCTTCAGCAATATAGACAATCTTATAATAGAAAAAAGGCATACTTGAATAGCTAGACATATAAAACACAATGCATTACCATAAAGAAATTTATAAATAAAAAATCAACAAGTCATCGACATTCATAATTAATTTATTTATGTATTTATATTACTTATGTATCAATAAAAAGAAAATGTACAAACAATTACTATAAACAATTTGGAAAAAAACGACTATTAATAAAAGACTACAATTAATTATTCACAATTTTTAAATTAATAAATCAAAATGGACAGTTTCTAATTTTGATTTTGTTTTAGTTGGAGTATGAAAAAACATTAAAAGTATATCTCAATTCACCTGCTTATTTGGCATATGTTGCAGCGAAAGCTCGTGGCAAAACAGGTATTATTAATTGATTCTTTTGTATCCTTTCATGTTAAATTTATGCTATTTGTCAATTTTATTTTGTTAAGCTCAACAAACAAACGATGACAGGGAGAGCCACGATCGCACATCAGGAAGTAGTAAGCAAGACAGACGTATTGATATTCAACCAGCAGAAGATGAAGAAGGTATTACATAGTTGTATTTAAAAAGATTTCTGTAATTATAATAATAATATATACTTTATTGCAAAAAGTTTTAAACATTACATAATATGTAATTAAAGTAAATTTATGGCATGCAAGTTCGCCTGTCGGAAGTAAATTTACATTAGACTTCAACTTTAGGTTCACACTGAAAAAAAAAAAAAATTATAAAATAAAATAAATACAATTCATTAACTAAATTTTACAATTAATAGTTCAATTTTTAATAATTACATTACTTACTAACAAAATGTAATTTTTTCTTTGTGTAAATTACAATAAATATAGATTATAAATTTTGGGTGCCAGCAATTTAGCATAAAAAAACTTTAAACATTTAAAAATTAAATTCTAATATTAACTCTTTAATCTCTTGCCGGTGATAGTGCCAAGCATGGCGCTCATAATTCATTACATTTTTTAAATAATTTAGTAACAAGTGAGTAAACGGTATAAATATTTTTCTTTCCAAAAGGTAGATTGGGGATGAGGCCAGGTACCAGAAAAATATTTAAACTGAGAAGGCTGATCAATCACCAAAACAAATAATAAACGGTATCATAATTAATTTAACAACATTTAGATGCAGAAGCTGAATGTCAGACAAGATTTTTTTATTGCTTCTTTAACACAGTCGTTGCATAAGGAACAAGTTACATTTTCTTTATCGCGAAAAGGTGCATCATTGAAATAAAGCAGATCTCCTCTGATTTTGAAAAACCACCTTATCTCCAATGACAAACCTTTAGTCTTATTCTTAGCTAGGTTAAACATATTAAAATCATCTTGGTAAAGATCCTTATAGAATAAAAAATACGAGTTTGGTCTGACTTGTTCACGAATTTCGTCACCAAATTTGACAATTACTTTTCTTAAACAATTTCCTTCCGTTCTTAAACAAAATTTCCTTAAACAGCAAAGGCCGCTACTGTAATTAAATGTATTTTGCATTTATTTTAGATCCTGATGATGGGTTTTCAGTGAAGCATTTGGCATATGCTAGATATCTACGAAATCATCGTCTTATCAATGAAATATTCTCTGATACAATTGTCCCTGATGTCAGATCAGTTGTCACTACGGTTCGGATGCAGGTGCTGAACAAACAAGTTCAATCACTCACAATGCATCAGGTAGTACTCTAAATTTACATTGTATTGTAAATATTGAATTTTAAAGTAAGATATTGTTTATGTTTATTTTGTAATATAATTATTCAAAGATTGAGAAAGAGTAAGAAAAAAAATATATGCGATTAATTTTCAGAAAAAGTTGGAATCCGAGTTGCAGCAAACGGAAGAGAAATTCGAGGCTAAAAAACGAAAGTTTGCTGAATTGAGCGAGGCCTTTCAAGAGGAGCTTAAAAAGGTTTATATTAACTTAAATAAAAACACATGGACATTCTGTCAAAATGTTGTATTATCACATCTTATTTATTTATTTTTTTTATGTCGAGAGTAAAAATGGCTGGGAAGTTTAAAAAATTTGAATGTTGTTAAATGTATCGTCAGAATGACCTCATTATTATAGTGTGAATAAAAGAACAACATAACAGTTAGGAAAATAAGTTCCTTGGACTAGAAAATTAAATAAAAAAATCATAAGTGAACCCTTGAGTAAACACCATCGGTGTGAAGTTGCATAATTTCAGCTTATTTATTTCTATGTATGGACCTTTTATGGAAATTACAAATTGTCATTACAACAAGTGTCATTATAACATCATCATATGAGGAGCCTTCCTTCGTTTTTTGTCTAGACAAAGACTAGAAAAATATATTGTTAAAAATCCAATTTAAAAAAATCTACTGTAGTTAGAAATCTAAATATAATTTTTATTAACACAGTATAAAATAAATCCAATTTGGTATGGTGCACACTCAAATATTGCCTCAAATCTTGCCTACAATAACAATTTATTGTACCGTGGAATGAATGTATTTATTAGCATGAGTAGTTGAGTGGGTTTGTAGCAGAATATAGAGTACCCCACAGACCCACCAAACTAGATTAGATATTTCATGGTACTGAATGATTGTATTTATTAGCATGATCAGTTTGAGAGAGTGTGGGGGGGGGGTTTGTGGCGGAATGTAGAGCACCCCACAGACCCACCAAACTAAGCTAGTTTTTATTTTATTTTTTAGAGTAATTATTTTTAGAGTGCAAGGTGGGGGGCACTGGTGGAATACCCCAGTGACTCCCCTAATTTTATCTCTGTAGATATTATATGAATGTATTGCGTGGGTCTGTGGCGGAATATACAGCTCTCCAATCTAGTTGTACCGACTCACAGACAAATAGCCATCATCAATCAACTCCACTAATTTTATACATATCTATTTAGGGTGATTATGGGCGAGACAGCGAAAAATCCTGGTACTTCCCAACTTATTAATTATACATATAGTATGAAAGTTTCTAGTCAGTGTGAATGTATTTATTAGTGTGAATGTTAGCGGAACCTTTTCACCATGTGTGGAAGAGCTAATCAAAAATGATAAATTATTCCCAGAAGTTTCATAAAAAATGTGATCGCCAGACCCGCGAAAAAATTATTGAAACCAATAATTAAATGAAAAACAATCAGTGGGCAACAAATTTTATTAATAAAAACATTAAGAAAATGTTCTTAAAAAAATAATTTAAAAAACTGCAATACTGTAGTTGGCTTAGTTACATTTTGAAATATATTCTTATAGCACTGCCAGCGAGCTGTAGATGATGAGACGTACAGCAAAATGGTAGAGCGTCAGTATGAAATACTAAAAAAAGAACGAAACCGTGGTCCTGGCTCTTCTCAAGAAGACACTAGGAAAGAAGAAATTGTTGGCACCAATGGTGGCAGTAACAGTCACGCTTCTGCTGCTGAACCCGTTGTGTCGACACCAGCGACAACTCCAGAACAGGATGAAGGATCTCAAGGAAACCAACAAGAGGTAATTCATGTTATTCTGAAAATAATCAACTATTATAGTGTCAATATTCACTGTTTGGTCATAGTCGTTTTAAAGGGAGTGGATTAAAAAAAATATCTTTAAACTTTTAAGTTATGTATGCTTGATTAAAGGACAATAAAAATTGGTGTCTTCATAAAAATTAGTAAATAATTCTGTTTCGTTGTGTGCAATAGATTTGTGTTTTTTATTTACTTTTATAATTAATGTTGTAAATTGTTTTTAAGGTGTATTTTAAGTTTTTGATGTACCTTCTAACCACTGTCATCCCATTTCATGGGGCTACAACATTAGTAGTCACTTGTAAATAGGGCAATGTCTAAATTGTCTTTTGTGGTAGCTGAAATAATTAAAAAAAAAAAAATTGTAGTAGTTCTTTGCATTAATGTCTGGTTGTTATTTCCTTTTGAATTTTTTTTTAACTTTTTGAAAAACAGTATTTGTATTATGTTTCATACGTACTGGTTGATTTAATCCTTATTAAGGATTTATACTTAAAACTTCTTTTTAAAATTTAACTTTTTCTATGGAACAACTTACCAAAAATTAGGTATAGTGAAGATTTATTGTTAAATGTGTTATTCCTTTATTGGCTAGACTTGGATCAGATGTAGTTTCTAAAGCATTTCTTTTGTATTTCTAATTTTGAACCTTTAGTAAAAGTTATGGTGGCCTTACTGGGATTTAAGGTAATTGGTTTTAATATTTTTAATACAGATGTTAGAAAATATGTTTTATAGATTTAAAAAAAAACCCTACATAATAATCCACCATATTATTTTTGCCATATAAGTGGCAAACAAGCAATTAAATTGTGAGTTTCTCTTGATCCGTAATGGAAGTCTCATAAGTTCTTTTTCTTCAACATTTTTAAGCATTGTGCACAGCCGTTTGGTTTTTGTTTTACAATGGTTACACATCAGAACAAACTACTACTAAACTAATAAATGCTAATACAAAGACACTTTTTATAAGTTGGAAAATATTAGCTTGTAAAATAAGTCCATAGTATTTTTCAATAATTTGATTTTATCGATTTCGTATTGCAGCAACGTTTATTTAATCATTACTATTTTTTTCCCCCATGGGGGTTCACAACAGCAGAGGTTATATCAACTCTCAGGGTGCCAGTGTTTTAGAAAAAAAAAACCCATTTGTAAGTATGTTGGTTTGAGGGCAGCTGGATTCAAGCCATCCCTTGCACTACCATCACACCAAACTACCCTCCAACACAATGACGATGGTTTGTAGTGGCCAATGATGGGTCATGGTTAGAGGTGCCTTGAGGAGAAAACACCATCGTTAAGTGTTTTTTAATTTGGAAGCGGCAGAGTTCTGGTCTTCTTTCAACCGTTTGTGACGAAATTCTTTTGGCACAAATAACCCACACTCAATGACAAGAGATTGCAGAGACACTTAGCAAGTGTTTTAACGCAACTGAGAGCAAATATATTTGTCAGAGCTATTGGGTTCCTGACATATTGAGCGAGGATTAACTCAACTTTATCTCCATCTTCGATGACCCTACTAAAACACAATTCAAATGACCCAGTTTTAAAAAGATTGATTACTGGAGATGAAAAATCTGTCCTTTATATTTTCTACAATGTTCAGAGATTATTCAGAAATCGTGAGATGCGGTCTGGTGTGATGTAGGTTTCAGAAAAACATTTTCTTTATCGTGCCAACGTTTTGTTCTTTATTGAGATCATCTCTCAAATACATGCAGGATGTGGAAAAAAGTGAATTTATACAATTTTTTTTTGCATTGTATAAATTCACTTTTTTCCATATCCTACATGTATTTGTTCAATTTAAACAATGTTTATAAATCCCAAGCCCTGAAGATGATCT
The DNA here is from genome assembly GCF_000648675.2 of Cimex lectularius. NCBI lineage: Eukaryota > Metazoa > Arthropoda > Insecta > Hemiptera > Cimicidae > Cimex > Cimex lectularius. Next base: position 746,249 of record NW_019392776.1, read on the forward strand.
CAATAAAGATCGAAATGTTGACACAAAGAAAATGTTTTTCTGAAACCTACATCACACCAGACCACATCTCATGATTTCCAAATAATCATTGACTAACGGTCACTAATCACCACACAATGTTCAGAGAGGAAAATCATGGTGAAAGTTGGGGTGTAACAACTTTAAAAGCTGGTTTATTTTCCAAGAAAGTAATGTGCATTTGGTGATATTAGAAGGGTGGTTCTTTATTATGGAATTTTTTCTGCCTGACCAAACCAGTAATTCTAGTGTGTACTATATACAATTGGAGCATTTAAAGTCAGCAATTGCCCAAGAATGACCGGTATTGGCAAATCACAAGGGTTTTCCACCAGGACGCTTGCCCCGTTGCAGACAAAAACAATTTTGGAACTGGGCCCTATGTGCTATCCCACCCAATGTATTTGCCTGGCATTCTATTTAGATTTTCAGTTATTCCTGGCTCTGCAAAACTCTATTAATGGGACTGCAGAAAACACATCAAGGAGGGACAACTCAAACACCTGAGTTATGAATGAAAGGAATTAAAAAATGACATGGAAGAGGATGACGGGTAGTGGAACATATTGTTGATTAAATATGTTTACTACTAACTGAAAATTTAATTGAATTTACCATCAAAAAATGCTATGGACTTATTTTATGACCCAATAAATGTAATAACTATAACACATTATTCAGTACCAAATAACTCATTAATCACTAAAACAATAAACTCATCATTTCACCTATCCCAGTCATTTTTTTATATAATTCATAATAAAAAAATAATGACTGTTTTTTATTGGTTTCAGTTCCATTCTGAAATATATTAATTTTTAAACACAAAATTTGAGATAAAATGGTCAGTATTACGGATGAGATTTGAACACATGGTGTTCAGAACTGTACCCCGTTGTGCTAACCTCCTGAATGGTTGATGTCTCGAAGTCACTGTTGTTTGGGTGGTTTGAGCATCAGGGTTCAATTCCGAAGACCGTAGGTTCAAATGTTATCCGTAACTTTGACCCTTTTAATTCAAATTTTATGTTTAAAAATGTATAGGATTTCACTGGGCTATGTTGCACCAAGCCAAATTGAGTTTTAGCTTTTAAAAAAATTGCTTCATGATTTAGTTGGTTAAAGCTATGCTTAATTTTAATAACATATGGTTTATGTCTTAATTTTGCGCGTGGATCGATGTTTGATGAACAGCTTATTCAACTGTTATTTAAGTGCACATATTCCATTCTTTTAAAGAATAAAAAAAATTAAAGGAACACAATAAAAAAATTAACTTGCACTTAATGTTATTTTGATAGGGTCTAGCCACCCGGGCATGCTTTATACACACTTCTTACTCACTCCTTATTATCTTGTCCTTAAATCCTACCCAACAGATAACTGCTTTATAGTGAGGTGGGGCAATAAATTCTCAGAAATCAGACTAATACAAGCTGGTGTCCCACAAGGGAGCATTCTTGGTCCCATCCTGTATATCTATACTTCTTACCTAACTACAAACCCAGTACTATCATCACCAACTACTCAGACAATACTGTGATTTTGTCCTCTAACTCGAACACTATCGAAGCTACCTCCAAAATCCAAGGAAAATGTACTCGGTGTACCTTCACATTGAAAAACAGTCTTGCCCTACATTGTACAACAACAAAGAGATATCGACTTCCAGTCAAGTCAGATACCTAGAACTATACCTATACACAAACAAGACTTAAGAGACAACAATTTAACATAAGATTTGGAAAAATACAAAAATATGTAGGACCAAAATCTGTTTTGACTGTCAAAACTCAACTAAGTTTGATATAAGACATCACTGTGACCACTCTCTGGACATACTGGGTGTAACTATGAGGTTCTGCCAAGCCATCAAATATCCAGTGCATCCAATTCTGTCAATTAAAAGTACAAATTGTCAAAGGGCTTTACTACATCACTAACCTCACTGACTTCAACATTCCTTTTGTCAGCGAACTTATCTGTCCCAATTCTAAAAGTTTCACTACAACCTCTCATACAACTATCCCGAGTACCTTAATTACCGATATACTCGAGACCTCCTGCCCTTATTTCCTCCCACTAAGTGTCAGCTGGTTTCTCATGGCATGTGTCCTCTGGGTGCAGCGCTTGCCTTTGTGTTAGTGCTGTGACTGTGTGAAAAAACATATTGTGATCACATTTGTAGTACATCCTAATATGTATAGGCTACTAATAAAAATATTTTTAAAAAGTTATGAAACAGACCATTTTTAAGTTTGGTAAAAACTGAATGGCACAACAACTGGACAAACCTTTCAAATTATTGCATTTTTTGACTATGGTTACCTATTGTATATTAAATAATTATTGGTTTTCCTTTATAGCTTTTTTCTCTCATAAAATGCATTTCTATGTTTAAACATTCACTCTTGAGTTTTTTAAGTTTTGTTTTTCATTTTAAATTTTCTAGCTTTAAAAAATAGAAAGTATACTTCACAGAAACCTCACTTGACAATTATAATTTAATATAACACTATTGCCTTCGAATTTACAAAGTAAACTTTGTTCATCTAATATGCATTGCTTTCACAATAGTTTGTAAGAATAATTGTTGTGTTGACAGATGCTAGTACTACACTACATCCAGGTAAAAATCCATTTCCTTTAATTTATTTTATATTAGCTTGATGTCTAGACGTTACTGCATGGAATTTTGTCTACTAAGTTGTAACACTGTGCCAGGAATAATATGCTATTGTCTATTTATAAATCAATGACTGGGGTGCCTAATATTTAAAGATACTGTAGCTTGCACATTTATATAAAATGTATGATACAATTTGATAGAATGTAAAGATATTTTTTTACCGTATTTCCAAAACGAATTTTACTTAGTGAAAATATTCATAGAAACTGTTTAGTAAGTTGATTATAACAAAGTAATTTGATTGTTTAATTTTGATTAGGCTGTTTGTTGTATTTGCTAGTTTTCTTCAGCATTATCAGCCTTGTGCTCTTGTTGCTTGTATAATTATGAATGTGTTTGCAATTCTATTCTTGAAGTTATTGTTTAAGTATCAAATTTTCTGTGAAGAATATATTGTGTTGTTCTTTAACTTATAACATCCAGTTTTTTCATGAAGTCACTTTAGTCATTAAGAACTCTCGTAGTTTGCTAGTTCTCAGCTAAACACGGAAAAACATGTAACATAAAAAAAAAATAATAATAAATAAATTTTAAAAAAAAGTTAAGGTTATATGGACAGGTAGTGAGTTTAAGCTTTTAAAATCAAGGGTCATCCTTATTCTTCTTTTTATTTATATCTGGAGATTTATTTTTACAAAAAAAGACAGGCTAGGACAATTTTATATGCAGTGTATTTGCAATTCAACGAATATACACCACTCCATAAAACAAAACAAAAAAAGGTGGCGCACATTGAAATTTTGATATTATTTTATGCACTTGCCTTTTCAGTACTGATTACTGATTCACAGAGATACAAAGTTGAGCCTACCACTTTTCGTAGTCCACCGGCAATTCCAGCTTCTGTAATTTATAATAAATTACTTGCAGGCCTGATGATCACCCACCCCTGGTACAGGCAGGAGACCATGATGATTTAAATATTTAATTTTTTATTACTACTTGATTATTTAAATATTTCTGTTTGATCACTCATTTTAACAACAAACTCAATCTGTGCTTCAAAGGATCAAAGGCAATCTGTGATTTTTACGACCGGATTGCTTATTGTCACGACAAAATTGAAAAAGTGATTGATCACATACTGTGATAGACAGCTTTCTGTCTGGCCATGCTATAAGCTAAAATATTTGGCAATAAATAATATAGCAAATCTGACAATAATATATTTATTCAAAGTTAAACAGAGTTTAACAGAGAAAAAAAGACGTCCTTGGCTTACAATCAGTTTTATTGCTCAGCGTACAGTCTTCATGCTAGGAAACGACAGGCAGGGTTGTTATGCCTTGAAGGACTTAACTTCCGAAGACATGACTGACCTGCCTACTGTGGAGGCAGTAGTATTATGAGAGTCTTTATTTAGGTAAAATAATGCTAACACTGATAGCATATTTAAAAAGAATTTGGCAAACAGGGTACATCTCATATAAATTATGCTGAAAAAATAACTGACTTCAATATATTAGATCTAAAACTTCCAAATGGACATGGTTATTGGTTCATTACTTAATTATGTGACACATACGTGTTTGTAAGTTTATTTGTTTTTATTGGATTGTTTGTTAATATGTTGTCCTATCATAAATAATTAAATTTAATTATTTTTGTTCATCGACTTACCGTGGTGAAAGTACTGAATGATATATGATTATATCTTTAATATTACAACCTGTAATTTTCTTATTTTAATTATTAAATAATAGCTGTTTTATCAGAGAAAAACTTATTGATACAATCAATTCATTTTTATGTAGTTTTTTAATATAATATTTTTTTCTTTTTTATTCAGAAATAACAATATAATAAATTTTCTTAGGCATGAGGAAAATTGCTCAAAAAAGGAACACTTTCGGCATTTGATTTTGCAAGGCAAAGGACTGCCCCTGAGGATAACAAACCGAGTAGGAGTGAATTAACCACAGTAAGCAAATTTACAGAAAACAGAAGATTCCTTTGAAAAAAACAAAAAAACAATTAGGTGGATGTTCGTCAAAATTAATTTTAAAATTGAAGCAATTTGTTAGTCTTAATTTGTAAGAAGTGAGGCGACAATGCTGCCGTATATATTGAGAAATGAACGTAAGTGCAGAAACTGTACATTTGTATTAAAAAAATTTAACTTCAAATTAAAAATTAATGTTTGATAATAAATACATTTACGAACATGGTCTCATCTCTGAAGCAACTGATCGAGGTCAGAAGATATTACTGCTGTGTCTTCAAAAAAGATGCAAGGAGAGTAGTAGTCAGGACATCTGTGGTACAAAGCATTGATTCAAGCACACTGCTCTGCAGTATACCCACGACCAGAGAAGTCGGAGTAATTGTAATGTCCATTTAATTTTGCTACTTTCTTCTAATGGTTTTCATGGAAGGTTTTTTGTTGTTCTAAGTACCCTCGAGGGTGTTGTATAAACGATACATTGCACAGAAATGGCTTTCCTAGGTACCATAGTCTTTTCCTACTATTGCAGGGCAGTTTAGGACTCCTGTAGACCTAGTTGATATTCATCATCTGTTAATAGTTAATTTTTTTTTAAGTTGTTTATGGAGCATGTCCTATAAATATAGTTCTTAGGGTTTTGAACTATTTTTTTAGTTTCTTTCTGTTGAGTAGGATTTCCTATTTTTCCATTGGGTTGTTTTTGTAAGAAGCCTTTTTGTTTGGCAAATGTCTCGCATACATTTGCAATATGTGTTGTGTTTTTTAGTATCTCAAGATTGCAAGCTATTTTTATTTTATGCCACAAAATGGATTTGGGCTTGTGCTGTTCCAAGGTTCCCTTTTTTTGGATAGGATGTCTGCTTCTTCGATCATCATGCCTGGTCTATGTGCCCAGTATTTTTGTTAGGTTTTTCAACTAGGAGGTTGTTTGAACTCTTGGGGTGTGTTTTTGAAAAAAAAAAAATTGTAAGTATGTCAGATTTGAATGCAACCTTACGCACCTTACATAGTGATGAGTGTCATGTCAACACCTAAACGGTTGTGGCCGTTGATGACCCCGCCAAATATTTTCTGTGTACTTTAGTTATTCAAGATACCTGTTATTTTTCACGTGGATTTAATTTATGCCACAAAAGGGATTTGGTCCCATTATATGTTGTTCCAAAGCTCCCTTTTAATCTAGTATGTCTTCTGCCTCGCTCATAATCCCTCGTTTACGTTCCCAGGATTTGTTGTGTTCTTTAGTTATCAAAGATTCCAGATCTTTTTTTATGGGGCTTTAATTTCTGCTATAAAAGGGATTTGATCGTTCCAAGATTGCCTTTTTATCTAGTACGTCTGCCTTGGTACCAGTTTATTTTTTCAGGCTATAAAGCAGTTTCAGACAAGTTTGGAAGCAATCTCGTAGGCTTTGACACCATTTAGAGGGTCACACCCCTGGCTATCTGATATTACTATTGTTGCACCCTTGTTTGTTGGTTGATGTTTGTTATTTATTTCATGTGCAAATGTTTCTATGGCTGGTTTTGGTTTGAAAGATGGAGAGATTCAGAAGTAAAGAAAAAAAAAGAGAGAAATCAGAGGTAGTTTTAAGTCAATATCCAACCTATTATACCATGGCCAAGGTTTCAGCTTTTTATTTGACCTTTGACCAGGACAATTTACGAAGTGAACGATAAAAATATAATACAAAATATAATATTTCGTGTTGAAAAAATCATTACAATGATTGCAAGATATTTTGTTAAAACAGGTTTACATAGATGTTTACAGTACAGCGTACAAGAACCAATGGACACTTCACTTCTTACCAAATGCATAAGTTGGTGTCTAAAAACATGTTTAATCATGTTCAATAAATCCATTTTTTTTATATTCACAAAGGCTCATGTGCAAAAATGGGCAAAGTAGACTCACTGAAAATAGCGTCTTACTAAGGAAAACCAGCGAAACCCCAAGTAATAGTAGATCCACACATTTTTATTTTTGTTGTTCGTGATGTGAAATGCACTGTTCTCCTTAATAATTGATTTGTCATGTAATAAAAACAATGTAAACTGCATGGTAATCTTGTAGTTGTTGCGAAACACTGTTTAGGGCATACTTTCAAATCTAAAACACGCTTAAAATCAAGCCAAATAAATTAATACAAAGTTGAACTTGACACATCAGGGTGTACGATTGTGAAAAAATTTTTCCAGTCGTTTGGAAATTAATTTAGTTTTTGGCAGTATATTCTCTATACATTAAATTTGCCAGTTTCATTTATTAATTTTTTTGTTATGCAATATATTTCAAGAATTTAGGAATATTTGTTTACTTTAATTTGAAAGTAAGCCATCTTACAATGTAAACAACTTAGTAGATATTCTCTTGAACTTTGTGAAACATCAATTTCCCATCTCGGAGAAGTTTCTGGAGTAAGAAAATGAATTCCTACGTAGTTAAAGCAGCAAAATTCCCACCATTTTTGATCTATTCTGAATGAAAAAGCTTGGTTTTTTAAGAATGTGTTGTTTGACTTTATTTATTAATTATTATAATGAACCATGTTTTTGACATGGCCTATATTACAAATGTATTTCGATGATTACGATTCTCCATTAACAAATTTAATACAGTGGGTGAATCAAGAATATTATTAAGTATTACTTGATTTTCATTGAAGAGCAATGTAAGTATAAAAATGCTAATTAATAGATTATTGATACTATATCATTAAAATGTGGATAGTGAAGATAAATAAATGGTACCCTGTTGCCAAAACTGTATTGAATTAATTACACAACGAGCTTACTATAAAGATTTTGTATATTATTTATTTATTTAATTTATTAGAATCAATAATGATCCCTTATATTAACAAAAATATAGTCATTTATTTTATGAACCTTGGAACAGCTGTTCCAAAAATTTTCATCAAATGAGTAACGTTTTCCTATTTTTACTTTATTGTTAAAAAAAGATGTTTGATCAATTTATATTTAAACATATTAAATATTTAATAAAAACATAATATACACTGGATTAAAAACAGTGTGATTTATTTATTTTGTTATTAGCCCATAGAGGGTGACCGGCAAGTCATCAAGGATGATGCCGTAAAAGAGGACGCAAAGAATGGGGTTTCTAATTCGTCCGCTCCCATATTATTAAAAGATGTGCCAAACAATAACCTGTCGTATGGAGGAGTTCAACCAATGAATCCAGGATATCAGAACCAGTATAGCAGCGGATACGCAAATAGCCAAAGCAATATGTCTACAAATGTGCCAATGCAACATAACCAAATGCCTCCTCCTACCCCGTCCCAACCGTATTATCCTCCACAACAGTATTCTTCCAATGCCCGACATCAGTATCCTTATCCTCAGCCTCCATTTTCCCAATATGGAAATGCCCCACATTCGTATTATCCCTCCTACCAATATCCATCACACCATATGCAAGCTCCTAGGCCACACCATTACATGCCACCTTCTGAAACCCAGTCTCAAGTAAGTTATGATTTTTTTTTAAATTTAATTAGAATAGTAGTTAATTTGTTTAAGGATAAACATTAAAATTAGGTTTCACATGCCATTCTTCTCACACCATTTTTTTTTTTTTTTAATTTAAACAATTTTAAGATTTTAATAAGCTATATAAGGGAAAAAAGGAAATTCATTTAGCCATGTACAACATATGTTAGGCTGGTATGGATTCCGGAATGTTGTAAAATTAAAGGAAACTGGCAGTTAAGATTAAAAGGAGTCACTTCATGATCTTGCACACCACAACCAATATTGGTCTGTTGTGCAGTCGACATGGCAGTCAGTTGAGAACAATTCTCATATCAGGCATTCCTACGCGTTCTTTATATGGACCCAATGTCACCTTTCACTTGAGTGGGACTTGAAATGCTGTCCACATATGCGGCCTATGTGCAAAAGTAATTGTCTGTGTGTCAAATCAGCGTGGCCTATTCTTAATCAGGTGCGGATGATTCAGATCCTCTGAGGACCATCCATCTGGGCTTTTGATATGCAGGAGCTTTTCTGCCGATCCGACCCACTGCTGCTGTTTCCTTTTGATCATATTTTTTATTGCATATTTAGTATCAGAGGGACATATAAGGAAGTTGTTATTATTACAGTAAACTTTCAACTCCTAAAACATTACACATTATTTCATTAAAACATTACATTTAATATTACTTTTTAATTTAACCATAATTTCACCTTTTTTTAACTACGAGGGGCGTTCTGCCCTTTGCTTGCCAGCCTCTGGGTCGCTGTGCCACTCCCCCTTTTTTCTTTTTTTTTCCATTGCCCACTCATCCCTTGTGAAAAAGCTAGCAGGTGCTACTTGCCGTGGGGCGGCCCAGGGATTGGTGAGCAGAGCCCCTCCTAATTTTATATTATCTTTTTATTAAATAAGTCAAAAAGAGCAACTACAAATAAACTGGCAGGCTCAATAGAAAAAATAATTTTTACACTTCTCCAATGCTTTGTCGAAAACAATATTTTCTATGCTCTTTTTTTTTTCTTTTAATTTGCATTATATTTTAATGCCCATCTTTGTCATACACATTGATAGGGCTACATAAAATTTTATAAAAACTTTGTCCTTATGACTTATTTATGGTCATAGCAAATGCTTCACTGACTGGAAAATTGCTGCAACCGTTTTAAACCAAAGGTCATTGTGGTATCTCCTCTTGTGTCTAAATATATTCGAGGGATGTGCACAATCTACCTTTTTATTCCCAGTTTGCATCATCAACTGTTTTGTTCCCAGTATCATCCTATCAATTTTTCTTACTATCAAATGGGTCCCGTTACACAAACCGTCTCATATGCATGTTTCTCAATAGCAAACTGTATGTCCTGTTTTGAAGTGCAGTTCTGCAGGAAGCAAATCCGAAGGTGTCATTGATTGTAAATATTCAATGGGATACTGTAACCTTAGGTTTTCATTGTCAGCTTTGTCAACAGCTAGTGACTCAGCATTATAAATGGAAATACACTTAACAATTTTCCCTTGTAGTCGTTTCATAATAAGATGATTGATTTTTTCATCATTTCTAGCTGCTAGCTAATATAGCTCTATTATTCATTTCTTCCTCAGATAAATCTAATGGTTAAAACTCTTCAATTAAATTATTGCATAAGACTTCCTGGGGTATTTCAAGTTTTTTTAATGATATTATTTCCGATATCTAATAACCAATCAGAGAATTCAATGGCATTTCCATCTGCTTGCGTATGGACGTTGGACAGTTTGAATTGCTGAAAGCTATTCCATAACAAAATATGTTTTAAGCAAGCCTCAGGAATACTGAATATCTGTTCTCACGAAAAAGCAGAGAGAGAGAGAGAGGTGGAGGAGATTCGATTGGTCTTAAATAGCTAGTTAATACTATGTAAAAAAAGATACAGTCCTCGCAGACAATTTGTCACAATTTTGATCCAAACAAAAACCATAAAGTAGCTAATTATGGATTAAATAAGTACTAATTGCAACTGTTTCCAAAATTCAAATTAAGCATTTTGTAGAAAAAAAACTTCTTTCCAACATGTATAATATGACATTTCTTAAAGATTAAATTGAGAAAATGGTGAGAGAAGTAAAAAATTCTATTAAAATGTTGAGTTTAACATCATCCTATACTTTTCTCTTTCTAAGCTGTTAAAATCATATAAGTCCTTCTGTCACTCCCTCACACTTCAGCCTAAACTTTTTTAATGTTATAGAGAGATTCCAGTTCTTACTCCTAAGTTCAATAAAAATAATCCACCAGTTCATAAGCAATAATGTGTTATTTTTAATAATTGCCACTTTATTTCACATTTAGTTACAAGTTATAGTATACAAATGAATTTTGATATCCTTATAAAATCATTACCGACAACCTTATTGTTTTCTGACTTTTTAACTTTGAATAATATGAACTAGAAAAAAAGTGTTTTTACAAATACTTTAAATTTAAAATATCATTGATAAATGTTTTTGTGGTTCAGTCATATTAAAAGTTAATTTTTCCAGGGACCGCAAGGATCTTTATCCACAGACAACAGACAAGAAGAGACAGAAGAGTGCAGTAATGGTGAGTACTTGTTTGAATTTAGTTTTTGCCTAAAAAATTGTATGGCCCAGCATTTTGAGGTTCATCAAGTAAATAAATACTAGTCGCGCTTGTGGCGGCATTGTGTCATTGGAGACTTCGATGTCTCCAAAAAGGCATTTGTTGCATTCCTCTGATATCTTGATTTGCGAGTGCGCTGTGAGGAGGTTGCGGTTAAACCTCAATCTCGATATTTTGATGTACAATTTCCTGTTTCTCTTTGTTTGTTTGCACTACTTTTTTGGGATACATAGTTGTGTTGGTCTGTCGAATTTTCCCTTTTTCCTCAGTTATTCAAACTATACATTGTTCCATTGCCTCTTTTGACATCTGCTTTTATGGTCCCTTCTATATTTTTAAGCCTTTTTATTAATATCAGCTCACTGACGTATTTTGTCATATTTCCAGCGTTAGTGAACTTATCGAGAAGATGAGATTTGTTGATCTTTTGTCTGGCAATTTTATTGTATGTGAGTCTGAAAGGATTCCCTTTTCATTGTTCCTTTAATATATATTTCAGTATGAGGTATGTATTGTTGTACCATACCCTCATCCACAGCTTTGTAAAGAGCCACTTCATCCAAGGCTCATGAGGCGAGGTCTTGCTATCTGAGTTCACATGTACAGCAAGGTACCAAGGTCTAATATGTATGAGACAGGCCTGTACCTAGAGACCATCAGTCTGAGTCAGAACTGTATTTCAAGTTAAAGTGAGAGTCAGATACAGTGACATCAGACACTTGAATCTTAGAGTGTTCAGGAGGTGTTCAACATCAGAAGAGGTGATACACCACCATTAAGGCCTGTGAATGTTCATAAATTAGAAAATTTCTTGAAGTAAAACTTTTTCTGTATAAGACCTCTCTATGCTGAGGGAGATATCCCAGGGCATATTAGAAGAAAGATCTTTGCTAAAACGGATGATTTATTCAATTGGAACTGTCCTTGTTCTCTGCCCTTTATAATTGTATATATGCTTCTCCACTGTTAATTGAACCTTACACTTATCATCCTAATGATCCTAGTCTGCCGATTCTTAGCCTATTTTGGTTACCTGCAGTTTTTGTGTAGGATGATAAAAGTCATGTTTTAGATATCTAGATAATCTCTAGCATGTAGTTCCTCCTTGTCAGACTTTAAACAATTTATATTTAATTGTAAAATGGACTCTATAATGTGCAATGCTTCCTACAGGTCTGGTGACAAGCCACTTTCGGAGGTATTCTTTTTCAGTTTGTAATAACTGAACAATTATTAACTCTTCAATGAAAAGACAAACCTTAAAACATAACTTTACTCTTAAAAAACTACTGTTTTTTTGTTTACAGATTCATCAGCGATGGGGCGCTACAACACAAGTACAATTCCAAACGATTCTCTATGTAATCAACCGAAAAATCCTCTGAGTACTATTGGGCCCACGTCAAGCAATAGGCCTTTTCTGCAAGGCCCTCCTTATACCCCAGGTATATTACTAAATTTTTTAAATTATAATAAATTCTCGCTATCAGTTATGATTTACTGACTGTTTGTGTGGCATGAGTTAAAAAAAAAAAAAATTAACTCCGATGAAAAAAGGTCTTTTGTATTTTATAGTTGAAGAGAAACGAGGAGTTACCATGAGTGCGGAAGATCAGCAACAATCATCGATGCAACAGCATTCGCCCATTCAACAGTCTTCAGGACAGCAACAGCAAGTGCAACAACACCCTCCTCCACCAACTCCAACTGTTAGTGATCAACAAGACTCACTGGAAAAGAAAGATCCTGTGTAACATGTTAAGTAAGGTGTTTTAATTAGTAATAAAAATCCCTTATCCTGAATTTAGTACAAAAAATGTTTTGGGTTTATATAAATTAAAACCTGGTTCTGGACATGCATTATTCGTTTTTAATTACAACCAAACGCGCTTTTTATTTTATGTTCTCTAAGGATTAAGTACTCGATATTATATGATAAAACGTCTGTTTTATGGTGTGTTTTGCAATACATATCATTGTTTAATGTGTAACTTGATAAATTTTAAACTCTAGTTTTGTACATTTGTTACTTATTTTGTACATGTTGAGTTAGAATAAGTGTTTATAAAACTACTAAATGCTGTTTTTTTTGTGTGTGTTTTTTAAAATATAAATAATTAAAGTGTAATTATTTGTTTTATAGGACATTAATTTAATAGTCTGTTATTTTTGGTGATAAAATGATTTATAATGTATTGAGGTAGAGTTCTTATTGATACAATAACCGAAAGAATAAATTGGAAAATAACATTACTTTTATAATTTCATATTGTTAACGCCATGTACATTTTTTTTTATCAACATCTTTAATCCACGATTCCTCAAAACTCTCCCCGTCCATCTTTTCCGCAATCTCTAACGTTTTCTTTCCATCCCCAAAACTTTTATATGCCTAAGTATAATTAGTACAGTTTATGTAAAAATGCAAGTTGCTGATATGAAGGTTCTCTTATATGCTGGACTTGGTGATTTGAATAGTACAGTTTATTTTCACCGTGTGATTGAAAAAGAAATACAAGTTGCCAATATTTAAGGTTCTCTATATGTTGGACCTGCTGGTTTGAATATCAGGCCTGTAAAGACCAGCATGGCATTATATACAAGTCTATTCTGCTAAAGAACAAGGTAAGTGACTTTAATTCTCCTGGAATATATATATGCTTTGTATTGTATATATACAATACATTTACAATATATATAAAATATCCAGATTCACAGATCCTCTTTCTATCAAAAAGAGAAAGGTGTGAGATAACAGTAATTCCTTCCAGCAAAGTAGTAATTTCCTTGTCATGTCTTTTTTTCAAACAAAATTTTCATTTCATCGTTTATTTTTTAAAAAATTACAAAGATAATTTTAATTTTCTTATATTCAGCTTCTCAGGATCTCGTAAAGGATCATTTGATAGATATTCAATTAGCTTTTTTCTTATTAATTAATTGTATGGTAATTAACATCCAACCAAATTGGCTGTACCATTATCTGCCAATGTCTCTGGTTTTTCCTGACAGAAGTGGACCTCTGCTTTGCCCCCATGAGGCTAATTTTCCTCAAATCTTGTCTGCTGAGATAGAGGAATACCGAATACTTTCACTTTTGTCCGGTGCTCGGGTTTTTCTTTCTCAAGCCATTTTTCCAGCTTCCAGCACACTGGTGTGCGTAGTTGTGGTTCCTTGGATAAGAGGGCTCTTTCATTGGTCAGCCTGTTTCCTTCTATATTCGTGTCCCGAAACCCATCTCAAGTTAGTTGTGTTTTCCAAGGTGCGTTAGGCATTCTCAGACTAGTTTGGAGCTATTTAGTGCCTTTAAAGTTGCCTGTCTGTCTGAAAGTGTTTAGATCCATGGACTTTCTTCTTTATCAACTGTGCACTTTGTTGGATAGACCTCAGCTTGGAAGATAGTTGAAATCAGTTCAAGGAGTTTTGCTATGATGTAGTTTTGCCCTTTCACCCGATGAATACCTTTTGAACAAATGAAAGCGCTGCCTAAAATCGTCTCGGTGTCCCGCCTCAAACTTTGCACTGACGTTCCTCGAATTGTGAAGCATACTCCCGAATTAAATATCTCATTTAAGTCTCGACATGTTTTTCTGATTACATGATAGTTCTTTCTTGGTTGGTAGTGAAGATTTTGGAAAAACCAAGCCTTCTGAATGTTAAATGTTTCTACTAATAACAATCTTGAGCCTTAACTTTGTCTACCTTATTGACATGCTTTTTGGCTCCAGGGTCCTTCACTTTTTTCCGATCTCAAATGTCTTAAACCTCAGTCTCTCACGTTTTTCAATGTTGTTAATTCCTCCATCAGAGGTACTTGAAATGAAAGCCCCTATGAGTAGAAATGATAAATGGTACAGTGAGTATGTTGTTAAATCTTTTTTAAAAAGACTCCATGAGTTGTCTTGTGAGCCTGTCCGACGAAAATTTGATCAGTGACACATTTTCCAAGTTTTTTATACCTAGCAAACTACAATGTTTTGCAATGTTAATAGTTTCTGCTATAATAGCTTGTGTAAAACCAGCGATAATTCCCTTGATGAACCTTTAACTGTACCTAAATTGGAAGGAGCAATGCTCACATGTGTACAAGTGACTAAGAGGTTTTACTTTGCTAAAGAATTTACAAAAAGCCAAATGCCTTGCTCTCTTATTTCTCTAAATTCATTCCTTGATGAAGGATTTCTCTGGGTGGGTAGCAGATTAGACCAATCTTTCAAACATCCACTATTCCTTCCTAAACGTTCTAACATTGACGCCTTATTACATGAGTACTATCATAGTATTTCGCTCCATTCAGAACCCCTGATTGCTCAGGCTCGGATTAGAAGAAAATATTAGATTGTAGCTTCACACTCCTTGATTCTTCAAAGCATCAAATTTGAATTGAACGCATATTTTCTGATCTAACACAAGTTTAGAGGCGAAACCATAATTTCCCAAATGTCAGATCTCTTGAAATTTCATACCCAATCCTCTCATGTATTTGCTCACCCTGTAAGGTAGTCTCTTTGCCGAAAACACCTTTTAACTAAAACCTACATATCCATGTTCGTTGTACGGCTACTTAAGATTCATTTAGAGACAATTTCTAAATTTACTACTGAAGTGTTTGGCCTGCTTTGTCTCGCGCAAGTCATTCACTCTGACTGCAGATGAAATTTCATTGGAGGGTCTTGTCTAATGTCTACTTTGAAAGAGTTCCTGATTGACCACGAGAAAACAAGTCTCACATCACCCACAGGGGGGCATCTTATGGAAGTTCCCCCTATTCTCCCTCGGCTCTACATTTCAGTGGGCTATGGGAGACTTGTAAAATTGCCAAAAAAACTATTATACCTAATTTTGGATGCTTCACTTACTTTTGAAGGGTATTGTACTTTATTAACACATATGGAGGCAATCTTAAATAGAAGACCACTTTGTGCGACTCCTGCTAACAAAGATGACTCTGATTCCCCCCCTGATGTGTTTTTAGTACGGTGCACTTTCGTATAGGGTCATCTTTCCTCCTCCTCTCACTAGATGGACATGTTTGAGACAGCTGTAGCGAATATTCTGGTGGAAATGGTCGTCTGAGTATCTGATTATGCTGTTGCAGCAGAATAAATGGCATAAGGCCACTCCATCTATTTCAGCTGGGGAAGTGGTCTTCCTGAAGAGTTATGCACCTCTCCTCTTGCAAGGCCAATAGGCAGAGTACAGATCTATCCTGGTCCTGACTCTAGCACAAGGTCTTAAGAGTGCATATTAAAGCTGTTTTTCTTATATTTCATTTGATTTTCAAAATTTGTAGACAAAAAGTTTATACCAATAGTAAATTTTATATTTGTAAATAGTTTGACAAATTAGCCAACAAAGGTGCCTTCTTACCCAAGGAACCACAACTAGGCGCACCAAAAAGTCACGCAGGAAGCTGGAAAAAATGTTCGATCCATTTCCCTCACGAAATCATACTGCCTTGAACCCTTGACTGGTAACACGTCTGAAGTGTTTTTGTAAACATATTTGTAAGAATATACTATTGAATTTTTTTTTTAAATATAATAACAATAACTGTAATGAAGCTGTTATATAAGAGGGTCATTGTGTATGTACGAACTCTTCAGTTAGAGTCAATAATATTATTGAGAATAATGCAAACCGATATCAGGTACTTATCTCTCGAGTATTAATTATGAATTAATTGTACTATCATGTTATCAGTATATTAATACGACCCACCACTCAACTGTTTTAGTAGAATTTGCGGTAAGGTCAAACTGAGACGGTTCAGAATCAATCTTGACAGTATTGATCTGCTGAAATGTTTTGTCTCAACGTCTTTTTCTGGCTGGTGGCCATCATGGCTACTTCTGCCTGTTTTCCGGTGAACATGTCTGGTTTTTTCGACTGGACTCGCTGGTTTCCCTTAGCTGCAAACGTGCCAGTGACGCCAAGAACTTTGGTAAGCTCTTGAAATTTTATTAACTTTCATCTTTAACTATCTGAAATTCTATCGCAAGTGGTACCGTAAAGTATAGTAAATAAAATCTTTTAAAAAAAGTGACCTGATAAAATTTTTTTTTGGTGCTCTTGGAGCCCAGGGACGATAAATTTTGAAATTTCATTTAAGTAAATCACTAATTTGAATTTTTTATTTTATTTTATTATTATTATTATTTTATTTTTCGTTTTTTTTTTTTTAAGTTGACCCTGAGTACAAGCCTTGTACACGAGCCTTGTCTGTACCTGAAGCTCAAGTTCTCAGCTCTTAATGATTAACTAAATAAAGTACTTATGTTCACAATACACTGTATATCTTCGTGTCAATTGGGACTATCAAATATGACGCACACTGCGTCTGTTTATATTTTCCACTTTTATCTATGTAGATAAATTCTTCCGGAAAGTCGTTCTATAAAGTTTAAACTAATTGATTTTTTTTCCGTTATCTTGGAGCATCATTCAAAACAATTAGAAACGTTGCCCAATGGCATATCGTATGACATTTTCACAACAGTGGAATAAATTGTGCAAATCAAGATGTTCTTACATTTTCATTTCATTTTAGATCATCAGTCACAATGATAAAAACAGATATTTTTATACCCAGCGACATGCAAAAAATAAATAAATACAAATTAAACTAAGCAACCCACATTGTTTAAAAGACTCAACTGATAACTAATATACACTACACAAAAGCATCAGAACTATCGAACATAATACAAACAACGAATAACAGAACACCAACAGTAACTGATAGTGTCAATGATTATTCAATAATTATGATTCAAGCCACAATAGGAATAGGGAATTGTTGAGAAGGGGAAAATTGAAAAACCAGGCCACACGGAACATTTTAAGAACATGAATAATTAGAACAAGAGGATTTATTAAGGATATGTAAAAGAATGAGACCAACAACAGTTTGGAAAACAAAGTATGAATCCCTGATTTCAATTCTCCTAGGTCTCGACTTCCTCGGTTATGACTCCCTGGTCTTGATTCACCTGGGTTTCAAAGCCCTGATCTTGGACTCTTCTGGGTCGTGAATCCTTGATCTTGACGCTCTGAGGTCATGATCTCTTGGGTTTGAATCCTTGATCTCGACTTGGGTCATGATTCCCTGGTTTCAACTCTCCCGGGTCTCAGTCCTTAATCTGGATTCTCATGGGTCAAAAATCCCTAGTCTTTACTCTACTAGGTCTCAAATCCTTGATCTCAGTTCACTTGGGTCTTGACTCTGGGGTATCTAATTCCTGATTTCAACTATGCTGAGACTCTAACCACTGATCTCGATTCACCCTGGACTAAAGAGAAATAAAAAAATGAAATAAAAACCATGTACAAACACTTGCTGACAGGGTAGCCAAATTAGGCATCACAAAAAGCAATCCGATTGACCTACTTTCTATGGAAGACTTCCTCTTATATTTTAATATCATATTAGTCCATAAGGAGAGCTAAAAGAGCTGTGCAATTTTTGTTTTGTGAGAAGTCTTGAACTCAAGCAGTCTCTTTACTTGCCTTGTACCTGTAGTTCAATTCTGCCGTTTTAAGTCGTGTATGTGCATTCCCAAATAGTATTTTTTTTGGAACATAAAGGGCAAAAGGATATGTGTTTTGTTTATTTTTATTATCCATTTATGGAACCATGGTTCCATAGTAAGGAGGTTGAGGGAGTGAAATGCTAGATTTGCAGAAAGCGGTATTGTCAGCAAATGTGTACGTCTTAGAGTGTTGAGGGAAGACATTTAAGTGCTGAAAAGTAACAGATCTAGGATGCTCACTTAAGAATACGAAAGAGGACAGGTAGTAGGTAACATGGAAGAATCGATCAGATAGGTGTGAGTGGTGACTCCAATAAATTAACTAAAGTTTTCACTAGGTGTTGATAACTGGTTTATCTTTGGCTTCAAAAAGCTAGCAGGACCTCTGTGTATAAGCGGGCTGGGCCCTGGTCGATGAGATCTCATCATTCACTAATAGAGCAATCGCAAACAGAAACTACAGCAGTAAGGGCACTCAACAGCCGACATTGCCAGCTCTACGAGGCCCTTTGCTCGCTACCTACATCATCTCGCTCATCTACACCAATCATCTGTCTCCAATCAACAGCTCAAAGCCTCTTCTCAAGCTCACCAAAAATCCCAGTCATTAAACCATGGTTCTATGGTCTTTGAAGGATCGAACTGCTAGGTTTGCAGAGAGTATTTTAGGGTGTAGAGGGATGTCTGCCATCTATACGCTGGTAAGAAATGGACCTAGGATGAGCCCTTGAGGAACATCAGGGAGGACAGAACATAGTAGGTGAAATGGAAGTATCAATCCACGTACAGTATTACGATGAGATAGTATGTACTATAAAGAAAGGATTCCACCAAATCGTGTTGTAGAATCACAACATCCCTACAACATAAGTATTCGATCGCGTCTAACACCAGGGTCTACTGCTGAATAAAACTTGAAAAAAAAAAATTGTGGTTCATCCTGTCTCGCCTATTCTCACTTCTTATTTGTGTTTGTAACTTTTGGTTTGATCAAATTGGGCAACAAAATTTCAATTTTTTTAATATATAATATATCCATCTACATTTCTACTACTGATTTTGATTAAAAACTATTATAAACAACAGGCAGAGATGGTTCTACCTCACGGATACCCTTTGGAACAGCACAGAGTTGAGACAGAGGACGGTTACCTGCTCAACTTATTCAGAATTCCTTACGGCAAGAAGGGCATGGTGGACAAGAATCCGAGGACACCTTTGCTCCTCCAACATGGAATATTGGCCGATTCCTCCTGTTGGGTTTTAAGTGGCCCGGAACAAGGATTAGGTAAATATTTCAGGATTCTGTGCGACAGATGCCGATAACTGATGCTTTTCTTGCATAGCATTCCTCTTGGCCGACAACGGTTATGACGTCTGGCTGGGAAATTCGAGAGGCACCTCATACAGCAGAGAACACAAAACACTGGATGCAGATGTCGACAAAAAGGAATATTGGAATTTCTCGTATGTAACTACACATTTTTTCAACATAACATTTCAACAATACACACAAGCCTGCAGAATCAGATAAAGCTGTTTCACCTGGTCCAATAGAGCTAAACAAAAATTAAATAACAACCAACAGCTTTATAATGACCTTTGAAATACCAAATCAAAACCAATTATGCTGATCCAACATAATCACCCTTACAACCCAGTCACTGGTGGTGGCTCCAATAGTATGCAAATATTCAGAAAAGCTGGGAGAGCACCATTGGTTGCTGCCTCCCTTCAGGATATTTATCCAGAAAAGATCTACAATCCTTCCACTCCAGTCTTCAGAACCATTGTCAACCAACTACGTCTCTAACACCACCCCTCATAATGACCTCCAAATACCAAATCCTAACTCAATACCCTGATCCAACATAATCACCTTACAACCCAGTCACTGGAGGTGGCTCCAATAGTACGTAGAGCACCATTGGTTGCTGTCTCCCTTCAGGATATTTTTCCAGAAAAGATCTACAATACTTCCACTCCAAAGTCTTCAGAACCAACTCAATACCCTGAACCAACATATCATACCTACGTGATGGTGATGAGGATACTAGGAAGTGGGGTTTGTGCTCCACAGGCACCGTAGCCTTCTTGCTTATTGTACCTTCCTAACTGCCTAGTTCAGTGCAATCTACTCAATCCTTCTTTTCAGAAGTATTAGGTAATTGACTGTTGCTGCTCGAAATTCATTCCCTAGGTTATATTTCCATTGAGCCATTGTTTCACATTCAAAGGTGATATTGGTGGCTCTTACTTCCTCCTCACTACATAATATTGTTATATATGCCCATGTTATGTAGATGTTTTCTCAGAAGCCAGTGACCGGTTAATAGTCCTATCCCTCCTCTGAGTCTGACCCTAACTCACCCTTACAACCCAATCACTGGAGATGGCTCCAGTATATGTACTAGTTAGAAAAGCTGGTAGTAACCAATGGTTGCTGCCTCCCCTCAAGATGCGACAATCACAGTATGTACATGTCTATTTACTCCGTGTTTACTGAAGTAGGAGGACCAGGATGATCAGGAACGATCAAACCGTTGAGACAAGGGTCTTCATACAACTTTCATATGACTAGAACTTTCTATAATATTTAATTTTCAACTTGTCAATTAGGTTTCATGAAATGGGCTATTACGACATGCCGGCTATGATCGATTTCATCACTGAATATACAAAACAGGAGAAAATTGTATATGTGGGACACTCCCAAGGGACGACGGTTTTCTTCACGATGGCTTCAACCCGGCCGGAATACAACAATAAAGTGAAATTGATGACTGCTATGGCCCCGATAGCTTTCCTTGAACACACCAGGGGTCCAGTGCACAGCATACTTTCCTCATATGCATACCTACTTACAGTAAGGAAATAACATATGACTTTGTACGAGTTTCGATTAAAAGTTCTTCTTTTATCTGTTTAGACTTTTGTTAAGTGGATGGGCATTTATGAAATCCCTAACAACTATTTACTGCACCTTATTGACAGGAACCTCTGCCAAAGGACAGCCATGACCAGGCCAATCTGTGACAATCTTCTCTTTTTGGTAGCTGGCTACGACTCCCAAGAGCTGAATGTGGTATGTGATGCGTTATTTTTTATTCTTATAAAAACATTAAATTTTAATTGTTATGCGAATAATAAGAGCTTGGTGCCTGTCATCGCTGAAAACTCACCATCAGGAGCATCGACAAAACAGTTTATTCATTTCGGACAGCTTGAAAACAATGGTAAGTCTGATTTTTTTTCTAATCATGAGTTCAGAGTGTAAAACATGTGCATTTTAAAGGTGGAAAATTTCAAATGTTTGATTATGGTTCTGATAATAAAAGACAATATGGTACCAACAAACCACCGGATTATCCTCTTCATAAAATAACCACCCCTGTGATACTGCACTATTCCGAAAACGATTGGCTCGCTGGAGTTGATGTAAGAAGTTTATTTTTCTTTGAGCCAAGGCTGAATAATATTTTTCTGTTTATTTTTTCAGGACGTAGAGAAACTGTTTAAAAGCCTACCCAATGTGAGGAAATATGAAGTGCCCTATGCTTACTTCAACCATCTCGACTTCTTGTGGGCCATCGACGTGAAACCCCTCCTTTACGACCTTGTCATCAAAACACTAGATGAATACAAATAAACAGTGATAATTATTTTGTGATACATATTTTGAATGTTTTCAACGTGCCATGTTATTTATTTCTAAACGCTATTATTTCTATTTTTGTAAATTAAATAATAAAACATTAAATATTTTTCCATACCAGAAAATCTTTTGATAACATCCATCCAAAAGGTTTTTGATAATTGGCGTACTCGGACATCTCAGCTAAGGATAATTTATGAGAGCAGTAAAATCAGAAGAGAAATCAAGACAAAATAGAAAAGGAGCTAAGATGGAACCCTATGAAACTCCAGAATTAATAAAGCTAATGTCAGATATTTTAGAAACGTAGAAGCAGTGGTGATGAGATGATGTCCACAAAAAGGAATACTCTCACCTCTGTTGTGGAATGTGGTAGTGGATGACCTCATATGCAAGCTAAATGTAAGTGGAATCTATATCCAAGACTATGAAGATGACTGTCATACTAGTCATGGGAACATTCAACTCAACAATAAAAGAGCTCATCCAAAGAGCACATGGTGGAACAATGGTGGTCACAACGGTGACTTAAAGTAAGCCCCTCAAAAACTATTCTAATTGCTTTCACTAAGAAAAGAAACCGAGAAACTCAAGGTCTATGCTTCTATAATGAAATGCTGCAGCTAAAAATGTAGGCTAAATACCTAGGAATAATCTTTGGTAAAAAATTAATCTGAATCACCTACAACATATCATAGCAAAATGTAAAATATCTCTAATGACTGCAAGAAGAACCCTAGGCAAATCTTTGGGACTAAAACCCAAAATGGCCCACTGGCTATACATGGCAGTAATAATACCCAAAATATCTGGATCATTAATCTAGTGGAACAAAGCTCAATAAAACTAGCTACCCAAACCCTAGGCAGCATACAAAGATTAGAAAATCTATGTATCACAGGAGCAATGAGAATAACCCCTAAAAGTGCACTTGATTGCTAAACCTACCTCCACTGAAAACATTCCTATATGGAGAAGCTAGGAAAAGCTCATTTAGGCTCCAAAAACAATAAAATTGGATAGTAACTAAGTGGTTTGGGCACCCAACCATAATTAATAGTCATACACCCATTCTTAGAAATGGGGACTGACTGTATGATCCTGGAAACAATCTTTACAACATCCTAGGAACCCTAGGTGTTTTTTTGTACAAGCTTAAAATATGATCAATCAAACTTGTTAGGAAGTACACTTCGGTCTTTCAAGCAGAAATACATGCAATCAATGCTTGTGCCATAGAAAATCTTAAAAGAGTTTGACAGGCAAAAAAACTCATAAGATCGGATAGACAAGCAGCTATTAAAGAATTAGCGTGCAAAATAATCATTCAAAAGTAAATGCATCCTCAATGCATAATCTGCAAAGGGATCATCATTGAATATGCCCATGTTATGTAGATGTTTTATCAGATGCCAGTGTTAATAGTTTTATCATTCCCCAGGTCTGGAGGAGGAGCTTCTCTGAGGTTTGCCCTTCCGATCATGGGTGGATAGTAGGTATCGTTTCCATGAGCCATTTCTTGGCACCTTGGTCTCACAAGTTATCAGGACAGCCCCTTTTTCAATGTACCCATTCCTGAACTCTGGTCCTTTGGAGTTAATTTTAGCACTTTGAGAGTTGTTCATATATGTCTCATTGCTCTTTCCACCAATTATGTTGGGGGGGGGATGTTTTATTCCCCATCATTTCTTCCAATTTTTCTTTTTTGGGATATGTCCTAGGAGCACTTCCATTTGATGATAGGGTGCTTCCCAGTGACCTGTCCCTCTTACCACTTTTGGTTGGCATTGGTCCTGGTTTTTTGTGGTTAACTGGTTGTCCAGTGCCGGATGTGAACATTAGGGTATAGCTTCCCTCTACTAATTTTTTTAAGGAGTGGCTCCTCCTTTTGTTTGGCTTGTTCGGTTGCCATTTTACATCTCTGAACCCATGAGATTTTCTTGAGTTTGAGGTGTAGTTTTTCATTCTTCTCCGTCTCCTCCGTTTGAGTGGTTTCGTCTTCTTGCTTGGGTTTTTCCTTAAGACCCTCCACATCTGCCAAAGGTGATGCAAGGAGATTGTCCTCCAATTCTTGATTTATGGGAGTTGTTGAGGGTGCGGAGCCTCATCAATTTCTTTAAGTTGATTTTGGAGGTATTCTTTTGCAGGTTACCCTGGTGTTTTTATTTTCTTTTGGTTTATTTATGTGATCCCACGAGTATGAGTTCTGCACTGGAGGAGCCCTCTCTCGAGTGTAAGGGTGGATTACTCAAGGGGTCACCTGGTGCACTGAGGCTCCGTTATTGATAGTTCTCCTGTATCAGCCATCAGCACAGTTCGCATGACACCTTAAATTAAGGCTGGATTGTGAGATTAGGATTGGGATTGGGGTAGGAAGAAAGGTAAGGTGTGGGTGTAGTGTTTAGGAGGTGACAGGTCCAGCTCCTGTTCCTCTGTACCCTTCCTTCCGGTCTGTTTGATTAACATGGAACAGCCGCATAAGCTTCGTCTTTAGAAAGTCGGAGTTGAGTATTAGAGGCTATTAGATACGCATATTACCCATTCAGCATCTGGTGTATAGCAGGGGTGTATTCATAGTCCACTTCTATTCTCCAGGAAGGACTTGAACGACAGTCTCGACTTAAACGACAAAAGTTGAATTGTGGGTACGCGCCTTAAGGAAT
Organism: Cimex lectularius; assembly: GCF_000648675.2. Lineage (NCBI taxonomy): Eukaryota > Metazoa > Arthropoda > Insecta > Hemiptera > Cimicidae > Cimex > Cimex lectularius. The sequence continues at coordinate 770,878 of NW_019392776.1, forward strand.
AATTCGTTATCTAATGTGTTAACTTATGTAATGGATGTGTTTTACAATAGTCCTATTAAATATTGTTAAAGGGGGTCGGTGGCCGCAACGATTTAGGCACCCCGAGGGTTCACATAACTTCGTAGTTGAAATCCCCTCGTAGGAAAAAGTTGCGCAATTTCGACAATCGCCCCCTTCGATTTTGAGGTCTGTGAGGGCGCCAGTTTTTCTGCAGATAGAACGAAATATTTTCAAGACGGTGAAATTGTCATGTTTTATTATTCGAGGAAAATTTTGATTTTGAGTCAAATTGTTGTTTTATTGTTTTTATTAATGTTTTGGGAGAGCGTTTTTCCCTGGTTGGAGGCTGAGTGTGTTGGCAAGGCTCGGAGCAGCTGTTAGCTCGCCAGTCTCCCTTCGAGGACCTTAGCAATTGATAAATTAGTATTAGTATTTATGCCCCTCGGACGATATTCCGCATTCTAAGTCGGTCGTGTCATTTCTCGTCGTCTTCGAAGTGCGTTGGGACGTTGAAACGGCCGTAGAATCGCCCAGGGGCGGAGGATGTGATCACACGATTTGAATGAAGAAAAATTGTTTCCTTTATTTGATGGATCGATGGAAAAGTTACTTATAGGATCATTCCTAGCGAGTCGGCCAGTTTCTCGGCATATTGAAGCAGGAGGCGTACAGATGTAGTGTTATCGTCGTAGTGGCGTTTTTAAACCGCGGATTAACCTCGGATCGGTTCAATTTTGCCATATTTCGAGATCCACTTGTCAAGCGCACTACGGGTATAGTCAAAAGTCGGCGGCCGCCGAGGAAGGGAAGTCCGTCTCCCGGGGGCGATCCAACGTTTCCATCGAAAACATCCCCCCCAAAAAAGCTTTATTTTATAACAAATATAATAAGCACAGTTGAATATGAATATGAAATCCTCCGCTACAACTGAGCGGTCAAAATACAACCGGAGAACGAAAAAGTTTTAGTGTTTGGATTTCGGACACTATGGCAAGTCTCGTAGAGATAGACAACCTTAGCAACACCGAGCATATCACAAAATTGTTTCCGAAGTGCCGACCCAGGGATATAAATCTTAATTCCGTGCCCGACAATGAGCCGTACGTAATGGACACGAAACAGAGGACGAACAGGTAAATTTCATTTTAGAATTTAAACACTACGTTTTTATATTTAAATTAAAGCGCCTAAGGCACGATAAAAGTCGTGTTTACGTTGTTTTTTCAATAGGAAGGTTCGCCTCCTCTGAGTCATATTTAATATTTGTAAATAATACAGTGAGTCACCCGCCCCGGTTTGGCACTCCCAGGATAATCGTCGCCTTTCCCAGACCCGAGGCATCGGCCAAACACCCAAAACTCTATTTTACCCTGCAAGCTTTCACTACAAGCCCTAAACCCAGAGCAAAATTAGCATAATTTAAACTTTTGAAAGATGGTTATGTAGAGGGGTCCAGGAACAGGCACATTTAAGGAAATTTTCCTCTTTACTACTCCCAAACACATTTTGGGAGGAACAGACAAAGAAAATCATGATTGAATAATGATACTTTACTGTAAAAATATTGTCTCAGCATAATCAAAACATAAAAAGTACAATTGCCTAAAATTTGCATTCAATGATTTGTAGGCCAGTTGCTTAGGCACTTATCATCATCATCATCATCATCAAATGTTAGCATCATGTGCAATTTTTTTATTTTTTCCCATCATAGATTCTTGAGATTTTTGCCCTTCAGTATTTTTATTTTTTTTTATCAATTCCTTTTCTGTTTTTGTACATAATCACTCGCCAGGATAATCACCGTCTCACCTAGACCAGAGGCAAAACATCCACAACTCTCACATGCCGCATAAAACACATTTTGTTCTTATTTTCCAGTCGAAAAGGAAAGAAAATCTCACCCTGCTAGCTTTCACCACAAGTCCTAAACCCAGAGCAAAATTTGTATAATTTAAACTTTTAAAAGATGGTTGGTTAGAGGGGTCTAGTAAAAAATTTTGCCTCAGCATAATGAAAACATAAAAAGTCCAAAATTTGCACTTAGGTGATGTAGGTCAGTTGTGTAAGCATTTGTTATCTTCGTCAACATCATCATCAATGTTGTTAGCATCACAACAATTTTTTTCACTTTTTGATTTTATATTCTCACTAATTTTTTACTTCCCATTTTCGTCTTTTTAAACTCTTCCTTTGCTATTTTCTTCTGTAGACCGAACGCATCAGTCTAGAACTCTCACATGCCATTCGAAGTCATTTGTAAGCATGTTTAAAAATTTGAAGTGCCCCAAATGCCTGTAAATCTTCAGAGTTTAATAATAATAAATAAAACTTAATAAAACATGGCATATTTTTAAAATACAAAGCTTCATATAAACTTGGGTTTCATTTTAAGTTTCTGTTAATTCTGTTGTGTTAATGTTTCTGTTGTTTTTTTTGTTTTTTTTTTTTAAATAAAAAAATGCCCTGGCAATTTTTTTATAATCCACTCTTTTGTTTAATTATGCAATAATATTTATTTATAATTATTTTAAGCCTTTTTGCTAGTTGCTGGATGTAAAAATAGAAAACTCAAACCCCCCAGAGCATTTTTATTTACAGGAAACTCCTTTTGCAGTCCTACATCTGCGCTAAGTAAATACTTGGATATTTAAGTAAATACTTACTACTATTACATCCAGTGGATTTAAAAAGAATGATTGCTAATGCAATAAAAAATGAATAGACTGAAAGAAATACATCTAAATTTTTCAAATTTAAAAAACACATTGGTTCATGTCCTGTGGTGCCTGGGTCTAGAACGGAAAAGGTCGTACCAAGATCACACATGGACACTTTTAATGAGGGTGAGACCAAGTAGATACCTGTTGTGTGGAGAAATTATCTCAGTGGAGCACGTAATAACTGCAAAGAGCTAAGTTTGCTAAGAAAGAAATGCAACATCCTGAATAACCTATGAGCAGCCTTGGGGCACACCAGCAGGCACGGATTGCTTATCCTATATCTCAGGATCATAATTATTTTTAATTGTATATGTATGGGATAGGTGTTATTTATTGGAATGAATGTATTTATTTGCATGATTGGAGGGGCTTATCCCCATTTACCCGAGGAATATCGAAATACCAAAGAATGACCCCTTGCACCATAAAATAAAAGTTAATAAAATTGTATCTAGGACAGTTGTTACTTATCTCGGGTATGGGGGTTTCAATGCTACAAGGTTTTAGAAAAATTTCAAAGGTACTTCCTAAAAAGACTTGTTTTCTTTGCCATCTATCACCTGAACCCTTACTTTTCGTATGCCTTTCCGTTTGATCTAAAATATTACATGAAAATACTAAATTTGCCATTTACGAAAAATCACTGCCTTTAGAAGTTATAAAAAAAGACGGGTGGTTCTTAAGTACAAGAGTGTCATTATGACTTTTCAGAGCCTTTGAAGGATATTTTTCCTTGGGAATCCCAGTTAATTGGCTTGCCTTACAAAATAAAAGAACCTAAGCTCCAAAAAGCTCAACAAGAAGTTTCTATTACTGGCCGTTTCATTCTGTGAAAAGCTCTCATACGAACCTTTATTAACTGTAAAAAGTTTATTTGAAAAAATTGACAATGTAAATTTGTTGCTTCATTGGCTTTTTAAACTGAAGGAAATAAGAAAAAAAAAACGTTTATTGAACAATATTATGCCTTTGTGTGTGTATGTGTGTGTAAAATAAATATTACAGCATAGCATAGCCAACTACCGAAAGTTCAAGTCTTAGTTAAACTTTATACAAAGTAATTAAAAAAAACTGTAAAAAGAATATCAAATAGCAAAACAAAGGATTTAAATAAAAATAAAACAAATTTCTTTAAGGTATCAAATAAATTAAAACTACTCTTGGATCAAAATAGTAAATTAAAAATTGAATCCTCCAACAAAAAATCACCAATACCTCCAGGCAGCTCTGCAAAAGTCTGACAGTTTTTTTACATCTGTTATGCTATACAGCAAGCCTCATCGTGTTAACCATGTTTTCCCCTGTGCTGCCTTTCTGAATTTGTTAAGGACTGGGCACACACAGAGAGAGTGTCCTCCTCCTCATTCTTTTACACATCGAGCATTTTGACTGCCTGTTTTGATCTTCATTATACAGTTTGGCGTTAAGGTTTAGCGACTCTGCCCTTAAGTCGATGATCCACCTCGCTACGTTGAAATCCACTCCTGCATCACTTTCTAAACTTGCATATCTGGTAGCCATTCTCCAGTAGAACTTAAATCTATTGGTAATTTGGGCATGTATCTTGAAATTTGTCAATTTCTCATTGGCGAATCTTTTTAAAATAATTTTTATGCCCTTTTCCTGCACCTTTCCACTTATCTCTGAAAGATGATCTGGGATATTGTATTTCCTTGCCAAGCACGAGAAATTATCTGCCCAAAATGCATCTTCTTTTGTACATTCTACTGCCAACTTTTTTGGAATGCAGTTGTCAGGCATGGAGCCATCTTCATATATGTAGATGAATTAGTCAGTGTGTATTATTCTGCGACCTTTAAGAGCTATTTTATCACCATTCTAGGCTTGTAGCACACCTGTGGGTGCTAATCAAATACCTAGATTAGTAGGCCCGGTTTCAGAGGTTGAATTTCATCTACAGTTACATTGTATGTCCCAAAGCACTTCCTCCTGCTGGCAAGGGTAGCACCACAGTTAGTTAACAGGTGTGTTGGTGTCTCCTCTGGTTCTTGGCAGAATCTGCACTTGCCATGTTGGATTATGCCAATCTTCTTCAAATATCTAGTTAGTTTACAGTGTCCTGTTTAGAATCCTGTTAGGATTCACAATTTTTTCCTGCTACGGAAGCCACCTTTACTGCGTAATTAGTGAAGAGTGGAGACTCAAGACGTGTAGGTTGATATAGTGGTCCATTGATAGTGCTTTGTAACTAATGTCTGCTTTGACTCCTGTATACCTGTACAATTCAGATAAATGTCATCTCTCATTTTATTCTATACTGTTTCTCTGACACTTCGTATAGTTTGGTGAATCAAATTTTCAGTATTGCCAGTTAATTAATCACGTGTCTTTCTCCTGCAGACAGCCTTCGCCATTGCATGTAATACCTTATATTTATTTATAAAGAATGCATTTTTTTTTTTTCGATAAAAGTATGTTAGTAATAATAATTAAATTTATTTTGTAGGGAATGTGAGGAAGGTGAAAGTGGGCGTGAGGAGAGCTCCACTGAAGAAAGTAATGGTGAAGAACAAGGAAGTCAGGATAACAAAGTTGTTCTTCAATTGTCCTCTACTAAGCCTTCTACGTATAAACTAAGAGATTCTAGGTATAAATACGATTTAAATTCAAAGACAATACTATATAAATACACTTGTCCATGTGTTTATAGTACCATCATAGTCATATATATTATGAAAAAAATTTCTCTCTTTCTTGGATATATGTATTTGTATATAAATCTCCATAGTGTAAGAACTTTTTTGTTAATGCAGCAGAATCATAGAAATAGCTGGAGGACGTGAAGTATTTAGTCAAAGCAGATGCAAAGCCATTAGAAAATCCAGATCAGATGATAAAATGTCTTCTAGAAAACATAAGAATGATTCTAATGCTGTATGGGAAATTAGGAGCAGGTAAAAGATAAAATTATATCTCTTATGATAGAACCATATAGTGTTTACAATCATCATGATGGGACTGGCTGAATCGTGGCCTCTCTTAACTGAGAACCGTCACGAAAGTCAGCCGACACCAAACCGCAATGCCTGATGTTTTCATGCAACATAATTACAATATTAATTGAAATATAGCGACTTGTAGAAGAGTTAACCATCCAACAACTTTGCACTGCTGTTTGCTTGCTACATCATCACTGAAGATACTACAAAAATGATGCCTGCTCTCCTTTGATTGTTTTCAACAGAATTTTATCCCGAAATATTCCTCTTTCACTAACGGCATTAATTACACAACCACTCTGCTTTGTGTTTCTTTTTTATTATTTTAATTTTATTTTTATTGCGAATTTGGTAACCGAATATTGATATTATGTGGGATATTTATTGTGATTTATGCAAGATTGTTTTATAATTTTATGCATTTCTTTTTTCATCAATGTTTTTGCTGACTTTAAACATACAGCTTAGTTCGTTTGGTTTCCATTTGTAACTCAAATTACAGAGATAGTTATGCAATTTCTAGGCTAAATAGTGTGGTAACTAAATTTTGAAATTGAGGAAACCCCAAGCCTATATGTTAATTATGATATATAGGTCAATTATTGGTGGCATTTCGATAGAGCTATGTGTTAAGTATGTATGGCTGTTTGATACGAATGGAAATTAAGAAAGTGAATTTGTTGTATTACGATGTTTCTGCTGTGTTTAGTAGCTTAGAAAATTAATTAAATAAACGTTTTAATGCCATGAAGTTCCAATTTCAAAAATTGTTGTTTGCTTTTTTTAACATCTAGCTTTCCAGTCAACTACGCTGATGAATGCATGATAATATGGAAAATCGGGGTTACATATCTTTCCAAAGCTTTATTGTGTTTTGGTGTGGACAGTGCATGGAGTTTTATTTTGTACTGTGGCATGACAAAGAAAATCAAATATAAAAGAGTAATTTTAATTAACGCTTTAACAGCTCTATGTACTGCCATTATTTTATTTTAATTGTTTATATTTTTTTGTTACGTTTCTAATTCACATGTATAATCTCTGGTTGTTAACATAGATGTTCATTGTACATGTAACAGAATGTTCATTGTACTCCATCCATCCCAATTTGTACCATCATTGGCTTTTTTTTTTGTAATTATTGCCATGAATTTTATATCTTTACAAATCCCAACAGTCATTTTTTAAAATCTTGATCATGGCAGTGATCGGTTGTTATTCTTTTTTATAGCATATGAAGGTGTTAATTAAAAATGTTTTCTTTATACATGAAGAAAATTGTAATTGAAAATTTCAGCACTATGTGTCAATGTAGAAATTAAAAAAAATAACAAGTTAATATAAAATAACGTTAGTACACTTACACAATTAATATATATCAAATCATAAAATTGATTTGATCTTAAATGCTAGCTGTAAAAATTTATGTTATTGATGAGAAAATCTACATAACGGCCTTTTACAGAAGGCCTTGTGGCTTTACCTCTTTTATCCCTATCCCTATGGCATCTACAAAGTGCGACACCACTAGAAATCTGATTTTATTAATTTTGTACATAATTTGTGAAAAATATTGTAAACTATTCTGCCCAGAAAAGTTGGATGTTAAGCCCTTCTTTTTTTAAACCAGGAATTACTTTACTTGTTAGATAAGGTTGAAAAGGGACTAGGAAGTGGGGGTTTATGTCCCCCAAACGCTGTAGCTTCTTGGCTTGTACCTTCCTAGTTCCTCAGTTCAGTGCAATCGACTCAATCCTTCTTTTCAGATGGATGGGGCTTCCCTTTTGAAGATGATATGGGTGGCTGTTTCTTCCTCCTCATTGCATACTATTTAAATGGGATCATCGAATGTACTCATGTTATGTAGATGTTTTATCAGATGCCAGTGATCTGTTAATTGTCCATGATAATAGTAATGATAATTCACCTGAGTCTGGCCCTCTCTAATTGCATCAGTGAGTTTGCTAGTCTTGGTGAGGATTGTTTTATCCTAAGTTAACTATGTCTAGCTTCCCAATAGTTTATCTGTTTCTCCTTTTGTCTTTTTTTAGATCCATACTGTGATGGAGGATTCTATTTGTTTTTATTATCCCTAGAATAAGTTAAGGGCCTATATACGGTCGTGCAAATCCTCCATCCTAAGATCAATCGCCAGTGTGTCTGCTTTTTTGTTACTCAAAATTCCTTTGTGTCCTGGAACCCAAGGTTGTTGTTTCACTTGATTTTGGAGATTTTGAATGTACTCACTGACTGACCAGTTTTGGTATGATTTTTTTGCATGCTAATGCATAAACAGCTGCCTGGCTCTCTGATCTTACAAGGATTTTTTCGCCAGTGTAACCATTTGTTCGATTTTTAGGGCACAAGCATTGACATGTATTTCTGCTTGATAGACCGAAGTTTACTTCCTTAATGAGTTTGATCGTTCATATTTGGTTTTGTATGCCCGATCTGGTTCCTTCGTTTGTTTTGGAGCCATCTGTACACCATATCATTATCTGATGCTCTCCTGAGTTGTTCTTCTTTATAGTATGTTGATACTTTGTCGGATTATGATTGTGTGCCCAAATTGTTTAGTTTCCATCCAGGTTTTTTTTTAAACCTAAATGAGCTTTTCATGCCTTCTTCTCATACAAATTTTTTCAGCAGAGGTAGGTTTAGCGGAGTTTGTAGGGATTGTTTTCTTTGCCACTGTGATACTTAGGTTGCTTTGTCTGCTGCCTAGTGATTAAGTAGCTACTTTTTGTTGAGCTTTGGTTCACCAGATTAGTGTTCCATAGGTTATTTTGTGACTTACTACTTCCATGTATAGCCAGTGGGCCATTTTTCGGTTTTAGTCCCCATGATTTACCTAGAGTTCTTCTTATGATCATAAGCAATATTTTGCTTTTTGCTATGATGTCCTGCAGGTGAGGGTTCCAGGTTAATGTTTTACCAAATCCGTAAGTATTTTTATCTTGACCCTGATAAATAATCAGTGTGTTTTAGAGGGATTAGCTTTCAGTCTCTGTTGTGAGCACCATTGCTCTACCATATTGAGTTCGTCATCATCATCATTGACGATGGAAGATAGAAAGTAGATATTTTAAACTTTGCAGTCTGACAAGGAACAGATTACTCTACTAGACAGGGAATTGGAATTTATGCATACTTTATGCAACCATCCAATATCAAGAAAACATATATCAAAAGAATATCAAACAAATAATCCTTTCTTTATTTTAATGGATTTCCCTCAAAGAAAATAATGTTTACTTGCTAAACTTCTAGAAAAACATTTTCTCATCTCATCACATTAACTGTTTAAAACCTTCTTTTTATACTTTAATTTTATATTGTTTATATTTATCTAACTTTGATGGTTTGATTAAAATCTATTACTTTTTAATTAATATTAATTGGCATTATTGATGCAAAAGAAGATATCATATTTGCTCTAACACTGCTTTTTGCTTTATTTGCTTCCTATATATACATAATAGTAATATGTAATAATAGTAGAATAAATAATAAAACGAACTTGTACAATGTTACAGAAATGGTGTAACTCATGTAATTTTGTCAAAGTCTCTTTTCTTCAGTGAAGTACTCAGTTAGCTTTTTTCTTCTTAGAAGTAGCTATGAACAAAAGCCATGTTAAAGTTGGGGGTTCACTAATATTACAATAAATGTTATATTCACCTCAGAATAATACTATTTTATGCTAAAAGTACAAAAAATTTATTATATTAAAATTGATTTTGGAAATGTTTTAAAAAATTATTAAAGGGCTGTTAGCGGCCACAGTGATTAAGGCATTGGCACTGCGCCCATCACTGTACTGTAAAGGTCCCTGAGTTCAAATCCAGCTGAGCTTACTTTATCAAAACACCAGCACCCCAGGGATTGATGTGGCCTCAGCTGTTATGAACCACCATTAAAAAAAAAAAAAAATTTTACTTAAACTCCAAATGCAATTTAAACTATTTTTTATCAGCTTTTCTTGGAAGATTTTTAACATTTTTAATGGATGTTCATGTGGAATATATAATAAATAACTTAAAAATTGAAGTAGGATTGTTTTCTGCATAATTTATATAATTGTTTTTAGCATTTCTGTGACCACTGAATTTTTTTTTACAGAAACACTGACCCAAAGCGAAATCAGTCATCAAGAGAGGTAACTGAAACAGTTTTTTCTACTGAAGTACATTCACTCAGGCATCAACGAATGTCACAACAAAAAACTAAAGGTAAACTAGGCTTAATAATATGTTGTACCTTTTATTTTACATTATGCGGATTTCTAAATATATTCTAGATGGTGGTTCAGTTGTATTTGATGATATAGAAGAAACTTGGCCATGTGAACCTGCATCAGATAGTTCTCCTAGTCCATCCAGGAATTGTCATCCTGGCCCTCCAGCTCATTATTTTAAAGTAAGCACTTAAAATCTAACACATATTATAAATTTAATGCCTATGGCTTTTAGGTCGCAACATCAGTGTCTGATGGAGAATCATTGTCACCAGAATATGATATTAATGGTAAGACACAGCGTGTGATAGGAGGTCTTCCAATAGCTGACTATGAAGGTTCACCTAGGCGATATGGTCCCAAACAACCACCAAGTGCAGTTACCTTGCTTTCTTCTCCTTCTTTCTACGCTCCCAGGCCTGGTTTCCCCCAAGTGGGTTTTAAACTCTGTAGTTCAATAAAGTGAACGAACTATCGGTGTGATATTTTTGCAGAGAGTTTTCAATGACAGCGAACCCCGATCTAGATCTTGTTCACGCTCGCCATCTCGATCTTCTTCACCTCAAAACACCCACGCAGTAAATCACCCCCAGTATGACTACATGTACGAATTTTCAGAGACTAGAAAAGTCCTTGAAGAATTTTTCAAGTCTGGAGAGAAAGCACCTCACTTCCAGGTCCATTTCCTTCTTTTTAATTAATTATATTTCGTTTTATTTCTTATTAATTGGGTATTTTGTAATTTAGGATTTAGAATATGAACTGAGGCGAAGAGGAAGCTCAGGAAATGCTTACGTAGGTTTGAGGTTAGCAAAGGCGACTGAGGATGAACAGTCATTTTCTTCACCACCGAAGCCCGAAGGAAAAGACTTGTTAACTTTACAGGTGTGTATTTGTAATGTTTTTGTATTGTTAATCGTTCTATTTTTTAATTTTTGTAACTACTATACAATAGAATTATTAAAAAATAAAACACTGTGTTTCAGGAGCCTGGAAGTATTTCTGGCTCTACAGAAGATCTCGAAACAGAAGTGGGTCATACAGTCGGGCATTCGCGTAATTTTACGTTATCACCCGAAACAACAGACTGTGATTCCAACTGCGACAGTGAGGGTTCATCTCTCCTTTTAGCTGAGGTGACCACAGCCACTCTTCCTCCTCCTCGAAGCATGCCCGTATTAGAGGATGGGTTATCATCAGGCCATGCTTCAGACACCGAGAACAACAATCCTACAGTAATTGCATTTTTTAAATTTTTCTTTGACACAATTTCTGATTAATAGTACAAAAATTTCCCCAATCCAGGTTTTACTAATGAAGAGGCAAATAAGTGAAATAGAACGTGAAATAATTGAAAGGAACGTCAAGCAACAACCAAATTCTACAAGCTCCATCACCGAGACACCAGAGGATAAACCTTCTTCTCCTCGTCCTATGACACCAGATATCGATTTACATGCTTTGGACCCTTTAAGTCAGCAATTACTTTCAGTTCATATTGTTTTACATTACATTAACTCAAAATGAATATATTTCTTACAGATGGAAGTACACCACCTCCCCCAGCACCTCAAAGTCCAACAGCAGCTGTTGTTAGCCTCGGTGATCCTACAGTTGAGGCTGCACTTAAGGATATTCGCCTTACCCTTCAAAGAACCAAAGCTCTTCCAATAAGATCGCCACCTCACGAACCGACTCAACAGCCTGTTGAAACAAGTCCAATTTGGATACCTAGGTATTACAGTTGATTATATTAACATTTTACAATTTATTGCAAATGTAAAACAAGTTACAAATAATTAAATATTTTCAGGCGGAGAGGGACCGGTTCTGGGGTAATGCATAGTGGTGATGAAGGTAAGTTTAAATGATGCTAGATTTATTTTTAAATTATTCTTTGCATTTGAAGGTGCTCCTCTGGCACGTATACAAAGTGCCACTAATCAGGCTAGAGATGTGAATCCTCCAAAATACCTATCCGAATTGTAACTGTGCCTACAATATATCCTGTGTTCCTTGTCTAGTGATAGTTGTTTCCCTCTCCTCATTTAGTCTCATCGACCCTAGTGACAATATCCCATCATCACTCCATGCATAAGGCCCTGTATCCCATCAGTAATATACCAAATTGCGAAAATTCCGTCAAGCACTGGGTTAAAAATAAGTCCTCTGTTCAGTGGGATTGTATTCCAGGAAATAGGTATACGAAAAAGTCCATTAAAGGGCCATTGCAGAAACTGCAGGCAGAATTAATAAACCTAGTAAGGACTATAGAATGATAGTAGGACTGTTGACTGGATACTACAGACTTTGAGGCATAAAAACTGAGCCAACAGAAACAAGCCTGCCCAGATATTGCTAGGTAGAAGAAAACAATGGATCGTGTCCTATGTTGGTGTGAAGACTGCACACTTAGATTCCTACTTCTGGGAGAGGAAAAGCTGAAGATATCCAGCCCATAAACAAAGTTTTGCGATTAATAAAAAGCTTTATGCTTAACAAAAAGCTCTAGATAATAATGGAGATAGCACTAGAACAATTTTAGTTCTGGTGAGCAGTCCTAAAGAAGCCTTGTAACCTTAAATGTCTCTATACCATGGCCTATCATCAGCCACTATAAGACTGGCATGCAGTGGCCAATAGTGTGATGGTAGTGAAGGGATGGCTTTGGGAACGCTTTTTCTTCCTGAACAAACGAGGTTTCCTACCCTGCACTAGAATGTACAATGACCCATTGTCAATCGGATGGATGTAGATGGCCAAGATTGCCAAGATACTGATGACCCTGATGGTGACTGTCTTTCTAACAACTGTAGTGGGCTATTGTGACAACCTTAACCCATCAGTAATTCCTTGGGACCCCTCTTTTCCTTTACAATCACCGGATTCCAATATCCAAGGTTACAGCATCACCACGATTCGTTAGGCAACATGCTGATCCCGTTCAATTACCTCTATTGAAGCACTCAAGGATAAACTAGAACAAAGGTGCACCATCCTCTAGCCAAACTCATGAAGAAAGCATAAAGGTAAAATTTGCATTTCTAACACGACCCTGATGACCATGGCGAGGGTATGACTCTTCCTAATGGAACGACAGCTATTACAGGCACAATGGTCAATATGAGCAAGCGTTAGCAGGATACAGATTTAAGAAGTTTGTTTTTGCCCAACTTCGTCCTAATCCAGGGATCAAAAAGCACCAAAAACAAATCAAATCCTGAGGTCCCATGGATTGTGAAATAACAATTCTCAAATCAACTTCTCCCTCATCTCCAAATAACATTTGGCACCTTTGAGTTTACCAGCCACTCATGAAAATGGTCACGTCTACTACCCGAAATACAATTCTGCCCATCAGCTCTTTATGTGGATCCCCTAACCTTACTAGAATGGAGGGAGGGATAATCAAGCATTATACAGCTCCAACAATAGGCCATATGAGGGTCGTCGGTGGCTGCAAGGTTTAGTCTTTGACATGGCGCTCATCACTGTAAGGTAAAGGTCCCGGGTTCGAATCCAGCAGCCCTGCATTCAAACCAGACATACTTACAAATGGGCTTTTTTTCAAAAACACCGGCACCCTGAGGGTTTATAAGACCTCTGCTGTTGCGAACCCTCGTAAAAAAAAAAAAAAAAAAAAAAAAAAAAAAAAAAGGCCATATGATCAGGCCTGATCAACACCCTTTAGAACCATTACATCTAAATGTCCTACACCCTGCCCAGATACCTTCAACCATCATCAGTACCCTACTCCTATTGTCCTAGTGTTTAGAGAATACCACAGACTTTCTAAGCCTTATTAAATGGAAAAAAGCCAAAATCTAGCTATCTAAAAATAAAAAAATGTTTTAATGCATGGCTTTAAGGGTGTTGTTTGACATGTATAGATGAAGCTGACACTGATTTGGAGACCGATAGACTGCTAGGTCAACAACGCACTGAAGATCCTAATTTTTTTGATGACAAAATGGTATGATCTGGTTATTATTTGTATCGAATAGATTTGTACAGTACAATGCATTCAACGTCAATCTAAAAATCTGTTAGGGTTGGAGAAAAGGTAAAAAACGGAATAGCAAAAGTTCTCCTTCTCCGACACAGTCTCATGACTCACCTCCTGAAGCATCACCGAAATCGCCTGACAATTCTCCTCCCGAAGACTCCTCGACAAATCTAAAGTTGAATAAAAAAGTAAGTGTTGTCCAAGAGTCTTAATATCAAGAGAATTATAACCAAGTTTTTGTATTTATTTATTTATTTTCTGTTTAAGGAAAAGGATAATACCAAAAAGAAAGGAAGAAATAAAGAAGGTATGACGGTTTTTATTGAAATTTCTTTATCACAGTTAGGTTAGTAAGATTATAGATAATTGCAACAAAACCTATTCAATTTGGTTATATAAACTAATTTAAAGACAAGATGTCACACAAATTTAACTAGTAAAAATAATAATAATAATTAGTTCCTTGTAAAATATATTTGAAAAAAATGAAAGGTTTTTGATGGTTAATCCAATGGTTTATAAATTTTCTATTTAGAGCAACTATTCCCAAGTAGTTCCTCCAAAATAAACTATTTCCAAACATTGTTTCAGAAAAACTAAATCTTCTTTAACCAGGATCCGATTTATGTAATTTTAAATTTAAAAATAGGTTATTTTGAAGTAAAAAATGGTTAATTTGACAGAAAAAACAATATTATGAACACTGATTCAGTACACAGCCACCAATTTTCTCTTTTTGTGTTCTTGTCTTTGATATATGCTATCTGGCATATTATAAAATATTGTTACAATTACAAAAATTGTTACAAAATCAATATTTCAGTGATGGCGACACATTTTTGCATGTATTATTTTATGATTGATGAGTGTTTTGTTCGATTTTAAATTTGATCATGTAATTATATTTTGTATTTAATTGATAAATGAACTTTTTTGCATACTCTCTTCTCGGATCTTACCTTATCCGTGGTAAGTGGAAGAAGGTGTTTATTAAATATTAATTAAATAAAATATATAAACCATTTTTTTTATTAATATTCTGATTACAGTTATGATACACGAACCTGCAGTTTTAATTGAAGGAGTTCTTTTCCGGGCACGATACCTTGGCTCAACACAGTTGGTGTGCGAAGGGCAGCCGACGAAAAGTACCAGGATGATGCAAGCTGAGGAAGCCGTGTCTCGAATCAAGGTAATATTGTTTAATAATTTTCCCTTGTAAATATCAAAAACGTTTTGTTTTTTGTTTATTTATTCATTATCATGAATATGTAAACAATTTATGTGTACTTTTTATTTTACTTATGCTCATATTTTTCGCATTATAACCCTTAGCACTTGTATTGACAGCATGTCAGTTGCATGTTTAAAAATCGATCATACATCTAGAAATTTCGTATGCATGGTAGATTTTATAGGCGCAAAATCTTGAAGAAAGTGTCCTATTAATGGGATTATAGTAATAAAATATAAAATAATACTGAAAACCGAATAAAACATGAGAGCTGTCCCATTGATTCTATTTCCAATCATATATTTTCTAAATACAAGGCCACAATGAAGGCCAATATTGTTATGGTTTTTCAAACAGTTCATGATTCTTGAAGAATCTCTTAAAGAATTGCGAGTCCAGTTGACTAGTATTCGACAGGCTACATGTTCTTCACAAATGAAAGAATTGTCTTAAGGAATTTTAATTATATTTAATTTTTTTGCCAGTCCAGGTTTATTTAGCATTCGACATTTATCGAACAAGATTATTTTTTTACATTTGTATATAAATGCATAATTATTAATAGAAGACTAACAGTGATGTAAATTTTTTTTAAGCATAAATAATAACAAATTGTAAACCACCTTACGACTGTGGAAAGTCTGTGTAGAAAATAATTAAATCACCTAGTATATTTTGTCAGTTGCCGTGTTTATATCTACATAAATTGTGGTCGCTACTAAAAATATAGTTGCTCTTCTTGTTCTGTTATAATTTATCTTATTTTATTGTGGTTGTGTTAAAAGCGAGATGCAAAGTAGCACTTACTGTTTGTTTTTATCTAAATTTGGAATATTTAAAATTTACCTTAGATATTTTTTTTAGAGAAAATCATAATCATTTTACCATCCATTACGCCAAGTGTTTTATCATTACTTTTCCCCTTTTCATTATGTACCCATTGCACTACAGTGTAGTATTCGGAAAATTCTATAAAATATCCAATCTGTTTCTCAAGTTAGATAGCTAAGCAGGAGAAAATTCTGACAATAAAGATTTTAATGGAAATTAAACTTTGTTGCATATAAGGTAAGGAATATTGTTTTCTTAAGTTTGCAAAACACGTTTTAGTCATTTAAGGATAAAGCATATAAAAACTACATTTTAGTAACATCGTCAACATTTAAGTTTATGTCGATCAAATGTTTTTGCTGTGGCATTTTATGGACAATTAATATACCTGATTGTTGGTACAATCCTCAAATACAGAAAAGTATTATAAAATGTTGATAATTTTAAAAACTATTTTAATAATTTGGTGAAAATATCTCTTTCTTGTTCTTGTATGTTGTTATACATACAAAAATAAATAAATAAATAAAAATGATTACTGCAGTAAAATACAAATAAATATTAATTCTACTAATTTGCTAGATTAATCTTTTTCTTTTATTTTTGTAAATTATTTGAATGTGTAATTTTAAACAACAAAAAGGTTAAATCTTTAAATCACTTATTGTAACAAGGTGCATGTGTTTTTATTGTCTCGGTCTGTGATTTATTGTGCATATTGATTATTACAATCCATTACAGCATAGTGTGTATTTTTTATTTATTTTCTTTGTTATTTACTTATTTGTGCGTGTGTGTGTGCGTGCGTGCGTGTGTGTGCGTGTAAAAGTTTGTTTTGTTTTATTGGCGAGTATTGTGGCAGTTTAATAAGGGTATCTTGCCAAGGGAGGAATAGTTTTTTTTTTCTTTAAATATGTTTTCCCGAATAGTTTTATTTTACTTTGTTGGGATTATATATTTTTAAGTTATTTAATTTGAATGTGTGTTATTTATGAGAATTATTTAGTACACTGGAATCATAATGAGTTTTATCCTTTATAGAAAAGAGTGTGATGTCATTTTATTAAATTAATATTTAAAACTATTTTTAATTAAAACAATCTTTGCTTACAGAATTAACCAAAAAGATTAAAGTTATGATACACAGCTCAGTAAGTTGAAATTCAAGGGGGCAAACATTGTTCTACTGATTACAATTCGATTACAAAAATTTGACTTAATTGATGTTGATGTTCAACTTATAAAATAAATATTAACTGGTCAAGCAGACCACGAAATTAGTGAATTTATAAAATAAAAAAGAAACAAAAGAGTAATAATCGTGAGATTTCCACCTCTGGTCTGTGGAATGATACACTGATGTCCCCACATCCTGGTATATGTGTGGTGGATGAGACAAAATAGTAAGCATCCCAAGCATGCAATAACTGCTCAATATGACCCATTATGGACTATGTTCCATGATTTGAACTTCTGTTGAGGAAGGTTTACCCAACTGGTCAATTTGTTTATTTGTTACTATTTTAAATAAATGGAAAACAATGTTGGTCAGTCAGTAAATCTGAATCTCTATTCACCTCAAAGAATGTGATGCCCATCGCCCATCGTACAGTTCCTACCTCGTTTCTTTGGGTTTTCAAAGGCACTTTTTGGCGAGACTTTTACAGTTAAAGAAGTCATGACATAAGGTATGTACTGAAGATGGTGAAATGTTGATGTGTTGGCACTCAAGAGTTGGTGGTGAAAGTTTCTCGAATTTAACTTATTGGGAAATTTACCTATAATGACATGCAACCAGACAATTTGTTCAACTATCAAAGTTCAACTTATGGAGAGTTGTCTGTAAAAGTTATTAATATTTTCAGTGGAAAGTTTCTAAAGAGATGCATTAAACCTTTGATAACTTCTCCAACACATAAAGGAATTTCTGTCTCTTGCATCAAGCTCTAATAATTGTACCAGTAAAGAACTGTCAAAGATAAGTATTAAGAATTCTTATAAAACACAATGATTAATATTTATAAAGCATATTATACCTCAAGTTAATTATGTTACCATTTGGATGCATTTATTTGAATTAAACTGTTAACTGAAAAAAAAGACTTAAAGAAACCCAAGAAAAGCACTTGGAATTCGAACCGATTTCAAATATGATAAAAAAAATTTATATATTTTAAAATTAAATTGGTAAATTCAAGTTCATGTGACATCGACAATAATGCCAAGATAAGATAAAATTAAGTTGAGCTGCTTTGTTTGAAATATAAATTAGAAAAGTCCCTCATCTTATACAAGCTGGAATTTGCTTTTTATTGTAAAATTGACCACACTAAGCATAACTTTCACTTCATAAAACTATTATAAATGTCTTGTTCCCCCCTCTATTTTGACCCCTTTACCTAACCTAACCTGTTTCTAAAAGAAATTCCACAAATAATACAGAATTATATGTATGAATTTTTTTCTAATGTAACGTAAATTGTTAAAATTGAATTTTTTTGGATAATCGATGAAATGTTGCATTACAGGATGTGTTGGTTTGTAAAATAAGTAGGTAGTTTTTGTTGTGCATTTGGTGGTATTGGAAGGTGATGCTTTATCATGAGCTTTCACCCAACTAAACCGTTAATTCTTGAGTATACTCCACACAGTTGAAGCATTTAAGTCAGCATTGACCAAACTAGCATTGGCGATTAGTAAGAGATTGTTTTCCACCAGGATAATGCTTGCCAACTTGCAGATGCTCCAGAAATTGTTAGAACTTAGCTGTAAAAACTTTACTACACTCGGTAGCTGCAGAAAAACATTGAGGAATTCATCGCTTAAAAACTTGAGGGGAATTCTGGAAGGAGGGAATTACAAAATTACTCTCACTCTGACCCTCCTTAACCCAATCCAACCCTACCCATTCTAATCAATCCTTAACTTTTACCCAACCAGTTCTAACTCTGACCTTGCTTACTTTACCTAACCCAACACATTCTAAATCCTAATCTAACCCGTCCTTAACTCTAACTCTACTTAAACTAACACATCCCATTTTAACTTTGACACTACCTAACTTAACCCATCCTTAACTCTACCTAACCTAACCCATCCTTTACTCTAGCTTTATGTATCCTAACCTGTCCTTAACTCTAACTTTACCTAACCTAACCCCCAAAAAAACTAAAACGTTCTGTAAGGATGGAATTACAAAATTATCTGACAGGTGGCAACAGGTAGCAGAACAAAATAATTGATTGAATTCGTCTAATAATGTAACACCTGAATTTTCATTGAATTTACAATTTAAAAAAACGCTACAGATTTATTTTACAACCTGTTACTTTCTGAAAGTTTACAAAATATATGAGATGTACATTGCACCATTTTCTACCCGTGACACTTTTTGAAGATTAAAACTATTAATAATAATATTCAAAAGTTAAATGTCCCACCCAAATAAATACTTTTGCATAAAAATTTAACACTGATACTAATGGTAACTTTCCTGCTGTCCTAAGTCATAGCAGGTATTTTTTTTTACCTTAATACAAATAATAAGAGTAATTTCAATTTATGTACTGTATTTAGGATATTCGTGCTCATAATGCTTTTTTAAATTTTATAAAGTGTCACACAACTATTAATCACAACCTGCTGTATTTTTTGTACTAATTTGAGGATATATGTTTTGTTTTTAAACTATTTCTGTATGCTCCAAATCTTAGTAGAATATAGGGAATGGCATGGAGAAATATTTTTAAATCTTAAGACATGCTCCAGTCGCAGCTTTATTTAATACATTAAAAAGAGAAATTTGTTTTTGAAAGAGAAGAAAAACAAGCTAATTTGCAAGATAGAAAAAGATGATGAACTTGAAATGGATAAAAAGCTTAAAGAATAGCACCTTATAACTCAGGTCTTCATAATCAGTTTGTTTTCGCATTGAATTTTATTCTAAATTCTTTTAAAATGAAACACTTTCTGTTTTAATTAAACAAATAGTTGCCAATTGAGTGTTCTCCCTAGCACTGCACTAGGAATGTTCGCACTTTCCCCCTTTTTTTAATTATGCTTATTTATTAAATTGTATATTGTTTACAATACCCATTATTTTGCTTAAATTTTGTTTATAAATGTGGAAACAATATTATCTGTATATTATTTGGGCAATAAAATTCTAAATAGTACGTTAAAAAAAAAAAACTCTGACAAAATCATTATTCTTGATGTACAGTTTAATTACATATTTCTAATATAATATAAAAATAATAATTAAACATGTGTTATAAATTTAATTGTAAATATTTGAGTCTTGATAATCTCCAAGCTCAACTTTTCTTATTTATTTTTTCACTTTTATAAAAATTTCAAAATGAGACTTTAAAAGTGAAATTCTCATCAAAGGATCAATATTGTTATATAAGTCATTTTAATTGTTTTAAAAAAGAGGTGTCAGCGGCCATGACGGGTAAAGCATTCACACGGCAGGTCATCACTGTAAGGGTCCCGGGTTCGAATCTCAGAAGCCCTTAATTTGAACCCAAGGGTTTAGAACACCGGCATCCTGGTGTTGATATGACCTACGTTGTTAAATAAGCAAAACTTATTTAACACAAGCAAATAAGCAAAACTTATTTAACACCGTTTGCTGATAAATAACCAAAACTTATTTAACTAATATATTCCTTTAAAAATTGAAAATGCCATTGAAATAATCAATTTTCTAATTGTTAAATTACTACATAATGTGTAGTGTCATTAATGATGAATACTTTTTCATAAAAAATGTTAAGCTTGGTTTGTCAAGACTCCTTTTGCAATGTGAATCAATACAAACTAATGATGGCTAAATATAGCCATGAGTTTACTGATTAAAATTGATGAAAAAGAGAAAGCAAATTAAACAAATTAAAATTAGTGATAATATCAACAGTATTTCTGACTTAATAGTTGCACTATAAAAATTCAGTGCCCTTTATTTTATTTAATTAATAATGAGAAGTCAGTGAAAAGCTGTTAAAGTTACTCTATGGCTAGAACAAATTGTGACATAGTGAGAGTGGTGGTTGGGTTTAGGTATCTCATCATGCTGGTTGCCACCTTGCTAAGGAGAGCGACTCTGATGACACATTGACTTCACACTTTGAACTCGATGAACTGGGCCCAGGATCACTATTCAGACTTCGATTTCTTGGCTCTGTCGCAGTTAACGAAGATGAAAATGAAGGAATATCCCAACGGAAACTGAAGAAAGCCATGGTCGAAGAGGCTGTACTCAAAATAAAGGTCCTTGTTTCAAAGTGAAATGTTCACTCTTTGCCACAACAATGTGAAAGGCGGTTAGAGAAAATAAATGTGACAAAAATAATATATCCTTACCATTGATCAATCCCTCATTTTCCCTACATACAAGCATATTTCTATTTTAAAGTAAGGTTGCCTTCCTTGGTTAGAAAGTATCTTATTAATCACATTTGCATACTATACTGCTTGCTTTGGGAAAACGATTTTAACATACTTAAATATTAAAGTAAAACTTTTGATTTGCATGACATGTTTACAAACAAATATACGTTTAATTAATAATAACAGTCTCACTTGCTTATGAAAGTTAATTAATATTAACACAAATTGAGAATGAAATTGTATTTATCTTTTATTTACATATTGTTTTGTTTTATGCATACCTTAAAGGCCTTGGTAAGTAGTAATTAAATTATACATATAATATATATATTCATTGTAGTGAGTGTTGTCTGAAAACTTAGTACGATACCTCTGTCAATTCAAATACAGTAAAAATGTTATGATCAATTCAATCGACCAACTTCATTTAAATTTCAAGAATTTAATAACTAAAATAAATTTGTTAAGGATTTAAACTCAAGTTATTATGAACTGTCATTTATGCTGCAATTCTGAAGTTGCTGAAATTTGCATTTTTCTTGTTCTTTCTAGGTATAGCTTTTTTCACCAAGTTAACCTCTTGTAATATCACATTAACCCTTAATTTAAAGCATTAAAAAAACTTTACACTAGTTAGTCTCTTAGAACAAACTACTTACAATAAAAATTAAAAGTTATTACAATTATATATAAAAGTATATAAAGTATATGTAAAGTATTATAATTATATATAAATAATTAATTTACAATTTAAATTAAATATAATTTGTGTGATTTGTCTATTAATTCAAGATTTTGTAAATATAAAGTAATTATTTTAGAGACAAATTATTTTATGTTTTTAAAAAATTCTGAAATTAGTAGAAGAATAATTTAATTTTACATCACTTTATCTCAAATTAAAACTGGAAGTTAGCAAATTAAGAAATAGGAGACAAAATATGAGAGAATCAGTGACAAAGATGCATGAAGGAGAAAAAAAGAATTTTCCATTTAATGTGCATAGGGTTAGCGATGACCGCTTGATGTTTGCCAGCCCATAAACACTATACATACTACTACTCAAAATATAAACTAGGGATTATTCTTTTAATTTCAGAAATAACAAAAAATACAATTGTTTCTTACCTAAAATATCATATTAAAAGTAATTAAAAATAAAGGCTTAACTTTAATTTGAGAAGTTTAAACAAAATGGTTAAAGTTACATATAATTAAATATAAAAATAAATGCTTATTCTTTTAATTTGAGAAGTTTAAAAAAAATAAAATGCTTATCATATAAAAAAAAACCACATGAAAATTATTTACAATTTAAATTAAATATAATTTGTGTGATTTGTCTATTAATTCAAGATTTTGTAAATATAAAGTAATTATTTTAGAGACAAATTATTTTATGTTTTTAAAAAATTCTGAAATTAGTAGAAGAATAATTTAATTTTACATCACTTTATCTCAAATTAAAAGAAAGATCCTTTATTTTTATATTTAATTATATAATTTTTAATTTTAATTGTCATTATTCTTCATATGGTCTTCTTGAGTCTAATTATTTGATTTTTGAAAACTAATTGGAAAAAATACAGGAATTTTATGTTGCCTGCTCATATTTCATACCATCTCTTAAGTTTTTTAAAGCTTTAAAGAAAGGGTTAATTTGGACATAAAAAGTATTAATTTGAAATTAAAAATGTTTATTTTAAGTTAAAAAAGTTAAAAATGGTTAATTTAAAGTCAAAAAGGGTTAATTTGAAATTAAAAAGGTTAATTTAAAGTTAAAAAGGAGTTTTGAAAAATAAAAAATGGATAATTTGAAATTTAAAAAGTTAATTTGTAATTAAAAAAGATGAATCTGAAATTAAAAAAGGTTAATTTGAAATTAAAAAATTAATTTGAAGTTAAAAAAAGATCAATCTGAAAATAAAAAAGGTTAATTCGACTGAAAAAAAGCTATATTGTATACTTGCTCAATGAAAATTTATTTACAATTGTACCTATACATTGCCACTGGTACCACTAAGTTTTGTATTTTTTGCTTTCCTCTTAAAAAATGGCCAAATAATGACATTTTTGTTAAACCTTTGTTTATGCAAATTATGTTAAATTTATTGAAGTTGAGAAAAACAAAATAAGTTTTATAAAAGTTATTTAAAAAATATATATATGTTTTAATAACATTGATAAAACTTATTTAATGATTTTGTAAAACATTTTTTAAATGAGTTTAGGATATGTTTTTGTAAATCATGGATCATCGTGTAAAATGTGCTTTCACAGACCAAAAGTGGAATGAATTTAAAAAAAAGGCTTATATTCAATAAAAAATAAATTAGCTTGATTGACTAACTTTGTGTGATTTTTTTTTCTAATGCCACTTAAGGTCAAACAATCCATGATGGTATAATATACAAATGAAAATTGTTCTAATTTATGTATATACTCTTCAGGCACCAGAAGGAGAAACACAACCCAGTACAGAAGTTGATCTTTTTATTTCAACTGAAAAAATTATGGTCCTCAACACTGATTTAAAAGTAGGTTCCTTACGATATTAAAAATTATTTTTTTTTTACAATGACTTGTCCTAGTGTGTTATCCCTAACTTATTCAAAACAAAGCTCCAGACTCAAATTTTAACCTGAATAGTTGACAGCCGTGCTTAATTGACCATACTAAGTTTTAAAATATCTAATAAACCATTGGTTGGTCTAAAAAAACAATTATATATTATATTACTACCTTAAACAGTATTATTAGCCTATCAACCATCTAAATTGAATAGTTTTAAATGGAATAAGTTAATAATTGAATATCATCAGCTCACTTTTACCATAATTCTTATTTTTCTAATAAAATACTTCCTTGCATATTGTGGTTAAGTATTTCTTACACCAATTAAAAACTACCTTATATGAAGAAATAAAAATTTACTAGGTAGTAATGTGAGAGTTACAATCCATATTCTCATACTCATGACCTATGTTTTTTTTCTCTTCTTTTTTTTTACTACATATTTTTATGACCATATTAAACGAAGATTAAAGTCTGCATTTATATATTGTTACGGAGTGAATTTACCAAGTCCTTTTGTTATTGTAGCACGGCTGTTCGACTTATCTGTTATTTCCCATTTTATTAGTTATTGTGGCCAAAAATTAAAAATGCATGAATTTTAATTGTCTCACTATGCATGTTCCTGTGTTGCGTTGTTTTCTACACAAGTCCAAGCACAAGAGTATAAATATGAGTTGCAATGATTTGTATCATGTTACAATATTAAGTTTATAAAATCCCTATGATGTCACTAACAGTTGAAATCAAAATTGTTCATTGTTACACAACATCCACTGTCTTAAACTTTCTTTTCAGTTATATATTTGATAGTAGTAATGTATATTCTTAAAAAAAGGTGATTTTTTGTTACCTTGCAGTTTTCGTTGCAGTGGTATTTATTGTGTATCAATTTAAAAAAAATGAATACATATGTTTGTAGTATTTAAGAGTTATGTAACAAGTACTCACACGATAAGTAATACGTTGTACTTCACTACTGTATATTTAGACCTAATTATCACCTTGTGTAGCCAGTAAGGCAAGTTGTAATGTTTTTTTATTTGTCTATTTATATGCTATAAAGAAAGTTTCTATCATCCTTTAGGTTTAATTTTAAATTCATGCTTTATTAAGAATATAGCAATGAATTTGAAATCCGGTAAGTGAATGAGCCATAATGTATGTTCTTCATTTATATAAATATATAAATAAAGAACATACATTATGGCTCATTCACTTACCAATGTAATGTATATGTATATTCCACCAAATATCCATCGCATTTTTATTTTTGAGGGAATTTAATCTATTATTGTTTTTTCTTTTGAACTATTTCTTATCAAGGATCCTCAAAGGGTTAGCATTGAAGCAGCTCTGTGTACACATAAAGGAGATGATTTACATCAATTGGATCTGACCAAAACAACTCCTTCAGATAGTTTTCATAAATGTTTCATCATTTTTATTAGGTTTGAGAGCCATTCAAAAAGAATTAACATGCTCCTGAAAATTTTTATTTCATAAGTTGCCTATACCTTGAATCAAATTTGCATTAGTAAATAGTAGAAATTGTTAAAAAACTAAACCAGGGTAAAAAACTTTTAAATATTTCCAACTGGACATCTTTGTAGATAAATCCCGTGCTTAGCACAAAAAACTTTGAATCATACATATGTAACCTAACCTGAACCTAATCCAACCCACTCTGACCCTACCTAACCTAACCCAACTCATTCTAACTCTAACCTTATTTAGAACAACCTGCACTAACTCAAACCCTACCTAACCTTACTCAACCAATTCTGCTTTAACCCTACTTAACCTAATCCAATCCAATTTATTGGGTTGTCCGGAAAATAATGCAGGATTTTGGTATTAAACAAAAAAAAAGAAACTAGTTACTTTAAAGCAATGTTCTTTAATCAAAATAATTTCCCATACTCTCAATACATTTCTCCCAACGTGTTGGTAACTTATTAATTCCGTCTGAGTAGAATTCAGAATTTTTAGAATTGATAAAGTCAATAAATGCATTTTCCAGTTCCGTTTGATTTTTGAATATTATGTGTTGTAAGTAGTGGTCCAGGTGTCTAAAAAAATGGTAGTCAGTAGGCGAGAGGTCCGGAGAGGAGGGTGGGTGAGGCAAAGTTTCATAGCCAAGCTCCAATAATTTTTGTGACGTTACACGTGACACATGTGGTCGAGCGTTGTCATGCAACAAAATGGGCCCTTTCCGATTGACCAAAGAGGGCTTCATTACTGCCAATTTCTGATGCATGGTATTAATTTGGTTACAGTATGATTCAGCATTGATGGTTTCGCCAGGATTTAAGAAGCTGTAGTGTATTAAACCAAATGAAGCCCACCATACCGTAACCATTACCTTTTTTTGATGAGTTGGGGGCTTTGGAAAATGTATTGGAGCTTCTCCTTTGTCGAGCCACTGTCCAGAATCCACTTTTCGTCACATGTAACAATTCTGGCCAGAAATGGGTCATTTTTGTTTCGACAAAGAAGTGATGCACAAACATCAAAGCGCTGATTTTTTTGGCGATCGTTTAATGAGTGTGGAACCCAATTTTCGAGTTTTTTCACTTTTCCAATCGCCTTGAGGTGGTCAGCGACGGTCGTTTTACTGACTTTGAGTTGCTCTGCAAGTTCTCGAACAGTTGTTTTGGGGTTTTCTTCCACCACTGATCGCAGAACATCATCATTAAGAGAGGAAGGCCTTCCACGACCTTCTTCATCTTCAAGGCTGAAATCTCCCTCCCGAAATTTTTTAAACCACCTTTGCACAGTGCACTCATTAACACAACCCTCGCCCCAGACTTGGTTAATGTTTCTAGCCGTTTGGGCTCCGCTTCGGCCGAGTTTAAACTCGTAAAAGAAAATCGTACGAAATTCTCGCTTTGACATTATAAGGATGACTGAATTATTTCCAAGTAGCGGAATGCTACAGAGGTAAACAAACAATATCATTTGGAAGAGGATTAATAAGTGTTGACATTCATACAAATGAGTAATCCTGTAAACGTAAACAGAATATTTTATATAGATTTTTTTTAATGAAAACTTAAAATCCTGCATTATTTTCCGGACAACCCAATAACTAACCTTACCTAACCTAACCCATTCTAGCTCTTCCTTACTTAACCCGTCTCTAACTCTACCTAACCTAACCCATCCCTTACTCTATCCCACCTATTACTAACCTAACTTAAACCATCCCTAACTTTAACTCTCCATAATCTAATATTTTCTTTACTCTAACCCAACCCATTCTAACTCTGGCCATTAATTGTCCTTAATTTTAACTCTACCGTACCTAACTCATCACCAAGCTAATCTAACATGGCAACATAAAAAATAATCACGCAAAAAATTGTGTATCTAGCCCAAAAATATATATTTGTTTAATATTGTATTGTATAGTTTAAAATTTTTTGAGGCATTTGTTATTCCAATGTTCCAATCAGAAACAAGGAAATTGTGTAACATATATGGTGTGGTATAAATCCATGTATTACATCATGTAGTACAATAATGTACACAGACCACAACCACCAGTAAACTACTAAATATAATTTTGGACACTTTGAATAAATTGAGTAATAGTATGCCATTAAAAATATTGTTTTATGTTTACTTTGCAACTTTTAAAATGGTATAGCTATTAAGTTTAATTGATACATTTGATTAATATTTATTACATAAGCTTTAGTTATTTAAACTGGTCTAAGGTGAAGTAATGCATGTTAATTTACGAAGGAGTATTTTCCTCGTAAAAATATTATCTAGTGCACAAAAAAATTGTAATTGTTCCAAGTTCAGCATGCCATTTTGTACTTTACCTTAATTTTTTTATTATAGTACTCAAGGCATGGCCTAATCTGTATAAAATACTTCTAGGAGATAATGATGGATCATGCTCTACGCACCATTTCTTACATAGCAGATATAGGGGATTTAGTTGTTCTTATGGCACGAAGAAGATTTATACCACATGAAGTAGATGAACCCCCAAAGATCAATAGAACTCCAAAAATGATTTGCCATGTTTTTGAAAGTGAAGAGGTAACTATTATTCAGTCAAAATTTGTTCAGTTTTACATTCAAAAAGCCATCGGTTTATAAAATATCTGTTTTTACAGGCACAATTCATAGCACAGTCAATCGGCCAAGCGTTCCAAGTCGCTTATATGGAATTTTTAAAAGCAAATGGAATAGAAGATCATAGTTTTGTAAAAGAAATGGACTATCAAGAAGTTCTCAATTCTCAAGAAATTTTCGGTGATGAGTTACAAATGTTTGCAAAAAAAGAAATGCAAAAAGAGGTGAGGTAAAATTGAGTTTTTAAGGAGAAAAACAAAACCTTTATTGGGCTGTTACATGATCACAGGTCGTAGTCCCAAAAGCAAAAGGTGAAATTCTAGGAGTGGTCATTGTCGAATCTGGATGGGGGTCGATGCTTCCGACTGTAGTTATTGCAAACCTCGCTCCAGCTGGAGCAGCAGCTAGATGTGGTCAACTGAATATCGGTGATCAAATAATTGCAATAAATGGCGTGAGTTTAGTAGGTTTACCATTATCTACTTGTCAAAATTATATCAAGGTAAATTGTTCACTCTGCTTTTAACACTTTTTCTGGGCCTTTGATTGTATCACTAAACATCTCATTATTTTTTTAGAATTCCAAAACGCAGACTGTTGTCAAGTTGACAGTTGTTCCCTGTGCACCAGTAGTTGAAGTAAAAATTAAGAGACCAGACACAAAATATCAACTTGGATTCAGTGTGCAAAATGGAGTTGTAAGTTGGTTTTTTAAAATATTGAATAGATGTTTTACTGGCTATTTTTTGGTTTCACCTTGTCCTTTGTTGAGTATGAATATGTTTTACAAATTTATTAACTTATATAAAGCCAAGCACAAAAAAAATTTAGCATTATTGTATTACTTCATCAATTTCAGATTTGCAGTCTACTGCGTGGGGGAATCGCAGAGAGAGGTGGCGTCCGTGTAGGACATCGTATAATCGAAATAAACAATCAGAGCGTTGTAGCTGTTCCTCATGAAAAGATTGTGAACTTGTTAGCCACTTCAGTTGGTGAAGTAAGTCATTTTTAATATAAATCATGATTATTTACATAAATCACTATGATGGCTTTATAAGTATTTTCTTATTATTAAGTATATCTTCAAGGGTCTTAAAATATATTATTGTTGGTAAAAAATTCTCTAACGGCACAGACTTTAAAGTTATTTGTTTTTCTTTTATTGAGTTGGCAAAAACTTTAATTGGGTTAACTGTGAGCAAGCCTGAGGCTAGAACCTCGTAGTGAACACCTTTAAAATCCCACCACACAGAAAACATTATTTTCTCTGTGTGCAATACTGCTTTTGAGGTTGTTTGCAGTGGTTTGCCCTTATGTCCCCATGATCTTTTACACACTCTGTTATTTGCCTAAATAGCCAAACCCAACACATTCTACATTTAACCCTGCCTAATCTAACCTAACTCAACCTGTTCTAACTATAACCCTACCTCACTTAACCATTACTAACCTAACCCAACCCAACTAACCATTACAACTCTAACCCTTGTTAACTTAACCCTTACATAACTTTAACCCTACTTAACCTAACCTAACTCACTCTAATTCTACCTAACTTAACCCGTTCTAACCCCATACATAATTTTAACGCTATAACTTAACTATTACTAACCTAACCCAACTCGTTTTAACTCTACCTAACTAAATCGGTCCCTAACTCTAACCCTACCTAACCTGTCTAACTCTAACCCTTCCTAACATAACCAAATCTGTTCTAACTTTAACCCAATCAACATTGTAACCTTACCTAACCAAACTTGTTTTGACTACCTAAATTAACCTGTCCCTAACTTTAACTCCTAACTAACTCCCACCTTTCCTAAAGTAATCCAACCTGGTTAAGCAAAAATGGAAAAGTCTCTTGTAAGTAGACAGCAAAAAGAAAAAACAGTCAAATTTCCATTTTGGCAGATGTCTTTTTAGGTGTGACTTGCATACATTAATGTTTTGAAAATTTTCATATCCCTTTCAAACCACTTTATTGCTTCCTGTTCATTCAGTCAGTTCTCTTGTACTCTTGTATCAAACTTTTCTTCTTGTGACAAACCGATTCAGAAATGCAGTAAAAAAAAATTTTCTCCATCAGAGAAAAGGTCAAACTACAAGTGTCCGTATTTACTTTCACTTAAATTTTCTATTATGGACCATTATAATTAGTAGACAAAATCCCATTCCCAAGTGGTGTCTACTTATAGTTCCACTGTATTTACAAAGAATTTGTTTTTCATTGTCCTAATTTTAAAAAAAATTTTACTTTGCAGATTCTTATGAAAACGATGCCAACATCTATGTTTAGGCTATTGACAGGGCAAGAAACACCAGTATATATTTAGAACCAACCTAGTTAAACATAGAATTTATATCTTTTAATTAATATTAAATAACAGAAAAGTGTCTAAGGCGTAAGTTAAGAATGACTAGGTTATAGGAGGTGAATAATAATTGACTGAATTAATGTTTTTTTAACATGTCTTGTTTTTAAATCCAATACTGAATGAGACCATCTAAGGAGTGAACTTTGTGGAATTGTAAGATGTATTTTGATATGTAACACATTAGCAGCAAATTGGTTTAAAAGGATTTTATTTATTGTATCAGTTCCTCTTGTTGTAAATATGTATATGTAGATTTATAAATAGTTTTTAGTTTTATTCCATATTAAACAGTGCTGCACATATACTTTGCGTTTTGTCTGTATATAATGCATAAGACGTATTATATTACATTTTGGCCCTTTGACAGTTTAGTTTTAGTATTTAAAAAACCAAAAAAGACTAATATTTTTTATTTATTCGTTTAGTAGGTAAAGTTTTATATGTTATTGAATGTTGTTTAGTAATTTACCAAGCTTCATGAATTTGTGATAGGCTCCGTCATCTTTAGTGTTTACATATTCATTTTTTTGCCATATTTTTTAAACATATTTGCAAGTTTTTGTTTTTGTTTTATTTTTTAAGTCAAATGTGTGATAGTTTTGTTATTTTTATATATTTTTATGGTGCTCAGGTGTG
Organism: Cimex lectularius; assembly: GCF_000648675.2. Classification (NCBI taxonomy): domain Eukaryota; kingdom Metazoa; phylum Arthropoda; class Insecta; order Hemiptera; family Cimicidae; genus Cimex; species Cimex lectularius. The sequence continues at coordinate 801,943 of NW_019392776.1, forward strand.
TACAGAATTGAAAGTTCGGTTTAAGTGTATTTGTTTTGGTTCGAACAAGTTTTCACCATTCTAATTTTCTCATGTAATGTTCATTTTTTTATGTTTCGTTAATATGTAAGTATAGACTGACATAAGTGAGGGTCAAGAGGAAATATAATCGACTATCTTGTAAATATCGCAAATTAAAGTAATACAGTTGTGTATATGTAATAAGTTTGTGTAAACATCACTCTTGCTTAGAAATTATTTTATATATATATATTGAAGTATTTAATTACTTTTTCACCTGAAGTTCAAAATTTATAATGCTTATACTGTCTGCTATTTTGTTATTCATAAAATCTCTTTCTTAAATCCTTTTAATTGAAACAAAAAAGCTACAAAACATAATAGGTTTATTTTTTAAATAATTTCCTTTGGTTATGTTCGAATGATTTCCTCTTTTCACCTTCTGCTTATGTTATTTGATTACGAGAAAATACTCATTATTTTGTATTGGTTTTGAAAAGTGAAACAAGTGAAATGGCTTAAGTGTTTGGAAATTATTTACTTTATAATTAAACTGCCAATTTTATTACTATTACTAATTAAGTTCTGAGGTACTCATGCTTTACATGGCAATTAAACTTAAGCTAAATTATTTACTGCAGAGTTTTTAACCGCTTGAATTGCAATTAATTCGCTGTGGTGGATTCAAGCCAAAGTGCCACGGTGTCGATTGTTTTTTCGCATTTTTGTCGCTTGATCATTGCAAACTTTGTGTGTTTTGTCTGAAACTAAAAATTGTGAATTATATAAGAAAAAAAATGACATGTGTATAAGATGACTTTGCCATTAGAAAATAATTTTGAAATTTTAATGATATTGGCTTATGAATTTTTTTTTTTCATGAACTGATTATTTATTACAGAAAAGAATATCGTTTCATGTATGAAGGTTAATAAATTAATTTTTTAACAGTTCATGGAAAAATTGTGTTTTGCATGTATATTGAATATACAATTAGGTCGAGAGTGCCTAACTTTAATAGACTGGTCAACTTTTATTTATTTACTCTAAAAAAAATAATAATAACAAAAATACTAGTCAAATACGTGTCAATGATAATTTTAGTAAGGTTTTAAGCATATAATGCATAAACGGCATCCACAAGTTCATAATTTTGCCTTTTAATTTCATATTAAGTTCTGAAAGATGAGGATAATTTAAAAAAATTGAAAATATGCATGTATGTAATTGTGTATCGTGTGAAACTGGGATTAATTATGTTATGATAAATCAAATGGATTATAAATTTATTCATTTATAAATGTTTACAATATTTATGTAAGTAGACTAACGAGATTTGTCGATCACACAATTTTTGTAGTAGCACTTAAAAAATTTGTTTGCATGTTAAATCCAAACGATAAAAAATAAATTAATTAATAAAAAAAAAATACTCAAAGTCATTAATGTAATCCACTTTGTGTTTCTAAGAGAGTCACTTATAATGTAACAACTACATCCGACTTGAGTAAACATTCCAAGAAAAAATTATACATCGTATCATGGTGGATATTTTTAGCGTTCTTTAGCTATGGTTAGCATTATTCAGGGATAAGGATGTACAAAGATTGGTTACAGCAGACACTATTGGATCTGTTTGTAACGACAAATGTAAAAAATTGGATGGTACTTTCCTACCATCGTATTTTTAAATAAATATGTTTATATCAACAAGGATGGAAAACTATTTTAAAACTAGGCTTATTGAACAAAAAAAAAACCCTGTAGAAATCTAGTCAATTTCTATACTAATGAGAGTTGTAAAATACTCAAATTTTGTTTAACTTTTTTTTTCTTGTTTTGTTTAATTCTATTTTTGGTTTTTTTCAAAAACAAACATGCAATACCAATGAATTTTTATGTTAAATATCAACTCATGATTTTTATTTTGCCATATTGTGATCTAAAGTAATATTATAATAGTTTGTAATTGAATTGTTACTGCTGTTGATTACATTATATTGCTGAACACACTGCTTTTTTTTTTTTTTTTTTTTCTATCGATCCTTTTTCTGCCCATATCACACTTACCTTTGACCATTCACGGCTTACGGCCCTGTACACAATCGGAAGACTCGAGCTCTCTTCTTAGCTGAGAGGACGGATCTATGTCAAGAAACTTAGTAACAGACTTATGCTTTTTTCATATATATTTAATTTTGTTGTAAAGGGCAGTGAGTTTTTCCTTATTTTCTGTATTCGGTGGTTGGTTGTTTTCTAATTAATTTGTTTTTCAAGTGCCAAGCGCGTTGGAAAGCTACTAATAGATGTAATTTATTCTCTATTTTCGAGGAGACAACCTCTTTACAATTTTTTCAATCTCTCTCTCTCTCTCTCTCTCTCTCTCTCTCTCTCTCTCTCTCTCTCTCTCTCATTTTTTTATTTTTTTAAATGGGAGTTGCAACAGTCATTAAGAAAAAGGACAAACAGAAAAGGGCTCAGGACGCAACCCTGTTTGACACCAGACCCAACGGGAAAATTTGGGAATATCTGCTGCCTTGTTGATCTAAAATGATGACTCACCTAGGCATGTTTGTAGATCTCATTTTTTAAAGGGTATTTAGGCATTTTCCAGGGTAGTTTTAAGTTTATCTCACCTTTGAGAGTCTAGAGCTGCCTGGCTATCATATTTCTGAAGGAATTAAATAATCTTATTTTCACTAGCCATGATTTAATCAATAATAAGAAAAAAACTTGGTTTTATATATACAGAATTTTTATTGAGCAATGCATTAACAAAATTTAGTAGTAGTAGTAAGGTTGGTCTTCACGTTTCATCAAAATCTGTTCCATTCTCATCCTCATGACATCCTTAGGTAGAGAAATATATAAAATAAACTTATTTCAGTATGTTATAAAAAATCTGCTTACTTGTTCCTGTTTGATCCTTTCTAACTTTTCTCTCTCTATAATTTGGTTTTGCTTTTCTTCCTTTTCTGCTGCTTCTTTTTTCCTTAGCTCGTCCTCAAATAAATCTTCTTCTTTTTGTTTTTGTCTCAGCGTCAAAACATGTTCTTTGTACAAATCTAATTCCAGTCGCATTTGTTCCTGTAAAGTTAATTTTACAAATATTAAGTTATTAAACATGTCTATTGCAGTCAATACATGTTCCCTGACTACCTTTTCCTTTTGTATTCTATACTTTTCTTCAAAAGGATCATAAGCGTTCATCTCCTGGTAGTACTTGTTTAGCAGAGCCTCTTCGTTTCGCTTGAATTTTTTCACCATTAAACTCTGTTTGTAGTTTTCATATTTTGCTTTTGCCATTCTCATTCTTTCTCTTTGCTTTTCTTCATTTTCTAAAACACAAAGGATATATTTTTGGGTATAACTATCGATATCATATTACCAGTGCTAAAGTTAAGAAAAAATGGAATCATCCTCTTTACGACATTTTGCACCAAGGCCAAAATTGGTCTATTGGGCAACCTCCATTTATCTAGAGCTCTTTGTTAAGCTCATGGCTTTGTTAAAGGCTCCTGTATCAATCAGGCCTTGGCTGAATCTCAGCCTGCAGCCTTCGCACTAACAGAGGACGTGTTCCACCATTAGTCAGGGACGTGGTTGTGACATTGTTAAAATCCCTTTCCACATCCATAAACAGCGCCAAGGCTTCCTCTGTCTGTACACTTCCATGTATGATATGCATATTGCCTAGCTTTTAACAGATTGCTTTTCAATCATTAGGTTATCAATCAGTCCCTACAATGTCTTCTGCATAAATGATATGTTTGTACAACAGGTTGATCAGTGTTGGTGTTAATTGGGAGTATGCAAAGGTTGATTTACGTTAGGTTAGGAATGGATAACGTTACATATCAACGATTTGATGTTTTACCATGAAACCTTTCTATTTAAAACTTCGTCAACTTGGTAAAGAGATTTTCAATGGATAGGGTTAGATAGGGATAGATTGTTAGATTAAATTAGGGATGGATTACTGAAAGTACAGTTAGGTAGGTTTAGGCTAGATCAGGTTAGGAATGGATTAGATTACATATCCATGATTTAATGTTTTATCATGAAAGTGAGGAGAATTTGCAGGTGAAAATTTGCTAACATTTGTAAAAAAACTTTTCTACTTTTAAAAGTTGGTCAATTATTAAAAATATTTTCTATGGGTAGAGTTAGGTCTGTTTAGGTTAGGTCTGTTAAGGTTTGTTTAGGTTAGGGATGGATTAGTTAAGGTAGAGTTAGGTTAGGGACTTATTAGATTACATATCCATGATTTAATGTTTCATCATGAAAGTGGGGAAAATATGCAAGCACAAAGTTTTCTTGCCCTGCATTTGAAAAAACTTTTCCACTTAAAACTTGGTCAATCTTATTAACAAAATTTTTTATCTGTTATCTATCAAAAAAGTCCACTTTAGAATATATTTTTCTTACTATAATAAATTAAAATGCCTTGGCCTATGCCGGGATTTGAACCTAGAACCACCAGTGTGACAAATACAAGTCAGACACCCTAACCACTCGGTTACTGCGATCCCCCTAACTAATGATTAATTCAATTTTTAAAAATCAATGTTTCTCTGAGACATTCAGACATTCCAAATACCTTTTTTCATATTGATCTCATGAAGTTTTGCGAGCTCTTCTAATTCAACTTTCTGCATTATTTTCTGGTACAGTTCTTCTTTGGCGAATTCCATTTTTTCTCTAATTTGTTCTGATAAATTCTCATGGTAGATTTTTTTCTTGATTATATCATGCGTTTTCTTTCTGGCTTCTTCGGTATCCTAAAAATTAATTTTATTTATTCATATGTATAGTATTCCATAATATATGATTGTCATATATTCATAATCTAAATTTTCTATTCAGTGTTTTTTTAAAATAATTTAAGTTTGTCTCTTGAATAATGAAATAATTCTTAATTAAACGTACTGTTATGGCAATCCATTCCCTGCTGATTTCCTCCCAAATTTTATCCAGTGTTTTCTCATTCGATTCAATTTTCCTCTTTTCCAACATCTGTTGCTTTTGCATGATAGCAACATCATGCCGCTGGTTAACGAATTCTTGAAATTTTTTATCATCGGAATACAACCTATTAAGTCAAAATGGTAAGAGTGGGAAAAAATAATAAACACATTTGTTTTGTACTTATGCCGTAGAGCTTCTTTTTGAGCAACCATTTCTCTTTCTTTAGCTTCAATACTGGCCTGTATCTGCATTGCCTTTGTTCTCTTATTAATTTCTTCCATCTCTTTCATTTTAGCATTATAAATTTCTAATTCCTTGTTCAGCTGTTGTGTTTCCTCGTATAATGAATTATGAAGCCTGAAGAAAACGTACAATTAATAAAATCAATATTTATTGTTAAATTTAAGCATTTATATCTTAAATTGACTCACTTTAACCGGCGCTGCTCTAAATTTCTACCACATTTATCTATTCTCTTATTCACCATTTGATTTACGGCTGTTTGCAGGCACTTTCTATCGGTTTTCAGAACAAATTCTACTTGATTGTCATCCATCTCGCCTTCAAATAATTTTTTTGTATTAAACGAATTATTTATTCATGAGTTAAAATTAGAAAAAAATCATTTCTTTCCACTTGATTTGTTTTGTTTTTGTGACCCTCTGGCAATTTTTTAGGACATACATGAAATCTGTTAAAAACAACCACTTTCACTTCGAAGGGAAAAATTAGTAGGGAATTTTGTTTTGTGCCAAATGGCTCAAATCTAGACACTAGGGCATTTTTGATCTTTCAATAATGACTTACAAAAATAAATAAATAAAAACTACTACAAAGAAAGTAAATAGATATTCTAGATTGTTATATGCAAAAAGATTATTTAGGTGAACTTTTTTTTGTGTCAGGGTCACTTGTGATCAGACTCCCTTTTTCCACTGCAATGCAAAACTTGGTTTTCCATGAGCTTGAGATATTTTAGGCATTTCCAGACCAGCTTTGTGTTAATTAAAGCCAGAATCTAAAGCCCATGCTGCTTGGCTATATAAGAATATCTGTGCACCTGTTAATACTTTTGTAAGTATTTCTTGACCACAGATTTCTATTACAAGGTTTTGGAAAATTGATGGTGTGGAGCCAAGAAGTTTCACTAGGTCAAAATTTGAACTCCTGCTCCCAATGATTGCAATTAGCTCTTAAACTATCATATGAGCAGTGTTTTGTTTTAATTTTTTGATGTTTTGTATAATGTTCTGGAAGAGTTATTATTGATGTATCTCCTGGGAAGATATTGTCAAGCCCAAAATTCTATTGATTAAAAAAATATTGCAAGACTGAGGTCTGCAAAGTTGCTGAAGTGGTGCAGGCGGAAGAGCTAATGTTAACTCCTCTCAGGTGGAAAGAAGTGTCAGCAAAAAAAGAAGTTAGTTTTCTGGTGGATAATTGGCCAAAAATCCTAGACATCCAAGAACCCCTCTCCAAAACTGACTCAGATTTTAAAATTTCACACAAAATGTCTATTTCTTTCTTTTTTTATATTTTAATTTTTGATGTTTTGCATAATGTTATGGATGATTTTTATTACTGTATCTCCAGGAATATATTGTCAAGTCCAGGATAAAAATTTTTAGTAATTAAGAAGTATTGCGAGTCTGGGAACTACAAAGTTGCTAAAGAAGTGGAGGCGGAGGAGCTCAATTTTTCCTTGCCTCAGATGCAAAGAAGTCAAAACAAGAAAAAGATATTTCACCTGAGGAAAAGTAGCTAAAATCATAGTTATCCAAGATCACCCCCTCAAAAGTGACTTGATTTTTTTTTTAAGTTTCATACAAAATCACTATTTCTTTTTTTATCGTTAAAATTAGCCCTTATTAGGAAAAAGAGTTGTAAGCTTAATTTTTTAAATTTTTTTGCTTTGTTGGACTTGGCAATTTATCCTCAGAGATACAAAGTTGAAATTGAATCTTTAAAAAAAAGTAGTAATTTTTGTCTTTGCCAAGCTAAGAGTTAAAGAAAATCAATGATTATTGGCCCTGAATAAGCGACCGTTAACAGAGTGAAGGAAATTTTCCTAAAGTGAAAGAAAAATTAATTTAATTTTTTAATTTTCGGTATAAAATGCTCCGCGATGGCAGAAATTTACTCTTTTTTTAAACTTTTTTTTGGCCGAAACCAAATCGAAAAAAAAACACGTTTTATTTGTTGAAATGTTATCAAAAGTAAAATTAATTAAATTAATATCGAAATTCTTTCATAAAATAATAATAATAAAAAGCGGCTCACCTTAACTATAATAAACTTGGAACGTGCTTAGCGGTGTACTTTGAAACCTTAACAAACAGAAGCCGTCTCACGGCAACGGGCCAAAGGAATTAACTAGTTATTTTTGTGCATATATTAAGCGTTTCCTAAGATACGATGAAAAACCGTAAAATAGGGAGAAAAAATGATTTAATAAGAAAAACACGAGGCTGTCAGAAGCCGGGGAAAATCAATAAAATAGAAAATGAAACGAAAAAAATACGATAAAATAATATAGACACAATCAGCCATTTTTAAAGTCTTTCAATCTCACAATTTAAACTTCAACCTTTTATTAAAAGTTTAATAATTCTATTCAGAGATTTAATATTCAGGACTCATTATAATGTCCTTTACTGCTCAATAACAAGTACATTCTCTCTATCTTAATTTTTCTAAAGTTTAATGGTCGACCATGAATTCATGGAAGTCCATAAACGACAAGGAGATAACTGTTACACTGTTTATGGAAATAGAGGGAGCTTTCAATAATGCAACAACAGCCTCTCTATATAGAGCTAAAAAAAATAGGGGAGTTTCGGAGAAGATATGATCCACCTTGGTCGGAGCGACCATCTGAGCTAAGACAGCCAGGGGATGCTAGGAGGTGTTCTCTCACTTCTACTGTGGACGACGCTCGTGGATGAACTACAAACGTTGGAACAAGAAGGATTCTACTGCCTAGGCTATGTGGAGAACGACCTTGTCATAGTAGTAAAAGACCGTTGCGCAAACACCGTGATCATATGCAACGGCCCATCAATTTGGTTGACAGATGGTGTAAAATGTAGGAGTTATTTATCAACCCTCACAAAAATAAACCATAATTATTCCATTCACAAGGAAGAGGACAATAGGAAGCTTAAAAACTTCAAGTATAAATGGGACTCTGATCCCATTTTCCAAGGAAGCCAAATATCTAGGGATTACACTAGACCAATGGCTCACATGAAATTCGCATCTAATTAAAACTACTCAGAGAGCCCAAATTGCCTGGGGAGGTGCAGAAGGCTCTGCACCAAGAACTTGGGGGGGGGGGTCTAAAGCCCAAATTGACCCTATGGCTATGCACTAAGACCAATATGACATATGGGTCAGTGGTGTGGTGGACTCTTCATGCCACATGCCAAAGCCATAAGGCTATTAAGTGGCACCCAAAGATAAGCCTGCCTCAGTGTCACTGGTGCCATGAGCACAATGCCCACTGCGGCCCTGGAAGTTTTGTTAAACCTACCACGACTTCATATTTCATCATCCAAGGAGAAGCTAGAGCAGCAGCTCACAGGCTCATAAATGGACAACCATGTACAAGGATAGACCATGTAAATAAACAATGGAAACTGGGGGAGGAGATACAGGCAGATGTCATTCTAGGCATGCCAATTGATGCCACTACTCCAAAGTACAACTTTACTAAAAAGTACAAAGTACTGATACCAGAACTGGAAGAATGGGCCAAAGGAATACCACTAAAGGCAAACTCCTACTGGTTTATTTGCGGTTCCAAAACCGACAAGGGTACGGGAGCTGGAGTCTTCAGGATGAACCCAAGGACCGAACTGACGGTAAACCTAGGTAAATATGCTACAGTTTTCCAGTCTGAAATCATAGCGATTGAACAATACACCAGAGAAATTAAAAGGCTACATTCCCGGAAGTTAGCTATTTTCTCTGACAGCCAGGCAGCATTTAGGGCCATAGCCTCTTGCGAGGCAAAGTCAAAGAGTGTTTGAAATGGCATGGAGACCCTGACGTAGGACAGTGATACTAATGAGCTGACCCTGACATGGGTCCAACATGGACTCTCTGAGTCCTGAACCCTACTGTGGCTTAGCAGCCTGCCACAAAGGATACATCTTAAAATGGATCCTTAATGAGTCCAAAACCTGGTGGAAAAATACCACAGTTATGAAGCATGCGAAGAGATTCATAGAAGGACATCTGCAAAACTTACAAAAGAATTACTAGAAGGCAACCACACCTGAACTAGGTTTCTGGTTGGACTCCTGACAAAGCACTGCCACTTAAGAAGGCACATGTATCGGATAGGAATACAAACAGAAGAAACATTGCATAGATACTGCCAGGAAGAGGAGGAGACCACAAAATATATTCTATGTTTCTGTGAAGGTCTATGTGGGTGCAGGTTCTTGCAACTAAGACAAGAAAAACCACAAGCAAGATCCTACACTAAGAAGTCACTGGCAAAGCTGTGGAGGCTGATTACTAACCTGAAGCTGGCCAATGAGTTATAAATAACAGGGAAGTACAATAGATATATTCAGGTTGAGGTGCAGTAGGCCTTGTGGCCACCTCTTCTATCCCTATCCCCTACGAATTCATGGATCATTCTTGAAATGGTTTTATTTTTATTTAAAGAGTAGAAATCATGCTAAAAATAAATTATTATTCCGAGAACAAACTGTACCAGGTGAGTTCCTCAAGGTTCACAACTTGGACCAATGTTGTTTAAACTGTCCAATACCTTCCCTGTTGGAATAACTAAAATAAAGTAATTCTTGTCATGCAGAAGGACTTAACGACCAACTATCCCTAGGGTGTCATGGTCAAGGGGTCAAAACATTTAAAAATATTTTTAATCTCAAATAAAGCTTCAAAGCTTTTAAAAAAGCTAAAACTTAAGTTGATTAAGTCCACACCTGAAGTAATTCTTGTATGAGGAGGGAACATCGAACAACCCATTGGGTGTCATGGATGAGGGGTTAAAACCACTTTACATATTTTTTTAATCTCAAATAAAGCTTCAAAACTTAAAAAAAATCTAAAACTCAAGTTGTTTAAGTCTATCCCTGTTGGAACGAGTAAAGTAATTCTTGTCATACAGAAGTACTTAACAACCTTATAGTATCTGTAGGGTGTCATGGTCAAGGGGTCAAAACATTTTAAAATATTTTTCATCTCAAATAAAGCTTCAAAGCTTTAAAAAAAGCTAAACTTAGTTGACTAAGTCCACACCTGAAGTAATGCCTATTTAAGTAGGGAACATCCAACTACCCGAGGTCGAGGGATTAAAACCACTTTACAATATTTTTAATCTCAATAAGGCTTCAAAGTATTTTAAAATAACAGCTACAACTTAGTTTTCCATATATTAACTTTTTTCTCTCTCTGCTGGATCTGAAAATCCATGTCTATAGAAAAAGTTAAAAAATTCTTCACTTTCTGTTCATCATTTATCGCCTTCCTTTTCTTGATTTATTTATAAATCACTTAGTTTGCCTCATGCCTGGAGCTTTTATCTTCACTCTTGGTGTGCCTAGTTGTGGTTCTGGTCCCATGGGTGAGACTTGCACCTTTTTTGGCATGTCAGCCAGTTTCCTGCTATACTTTCATGTCCTAGAACCCACTTCAAGGTAAATTTTTTGTTTTCAGGGCCATTAGGAAAATTTAGGCACTTCCAGACTAGTGCCTTTATATCTGCCTGACCGTTCACCTTTTATTTTCTTCATCAATTCATGGATCTCAGCTTGGAAGATAATTGGGACCAGTCAAAGGGGTTTTTAGGGTGTAATTCAGCCTCTTTACCCTCTTTGATCCTGTATACTGGTACCTGTCTTAGCATAAGTTAAAAATAGTTGTAAGGAATTTCAAACATATGTTTTATAAATGTCTAGCCCCAATAACTAACGAAATTTAGGTGTTATTTAGGGTGGAATGTTGTCGCAGGCACAGTTCATCAAGCTGTGGGATACCATAAATTTGGGGACGCGTCAGCTGGGCATAGTACATTATCCATTGGAAGTCCATCGACATGGGACCAGGGGCTAGAAATAGAAAATCTTGAGAGTTACAAGGTATTGGACGGCCGCCCAGGTCATGACCAACCCTTGCAAGAAGGTAGTTGACTATCTGGCACAACAGTGTTTGCTTTTCCTTTTCTCCCTTACCCAAGTTGGGAAACTGGTATAAAAGAGGAAGATTTGAAAGGTAAATCCAGTCAGTTGAAGACTCACATAGTCAAGCAGCCATACTCAATTGGGGACTCAGACAGAAAGAACCTAGCAATTGTGACAATCAAATAGTCGACTGTCAAGGATCCAGGAAACTGCAGGAGAAGATCCTGGTATTGGCGAGCACCATAATAAAATGTAAATTGGGGTTCATTCTCTTGTGAATAAGCTCATCCTCGAAGTTATAGTTGTGACTAACGCTTTGATTGTTAGACTTTTTTACCAATATTAAGATGGGTGATTGTAACAATAAATGTTTCTGAATACTATCTCTCTGGTTCATTGTATTTTTGGACAGCAGTTAAGCATGTATGCTGGATGTTCTCTTATTGCTTTGCAGTAAGCACTTGAGCACCAGCCTCTGTTTGCTACAAAATACATTGAAATTTAAAAATAGTTCTGTTCATTGAAAGTTCAGAAGTCTGAGTTTTGATTTATACACATAATAAAATATTTTCTCAATACATTTAATTTGATGTCATGTTGCAGAAGTCTCGTCTAATTTAAAAAATTCTGCCCTGACTATTTCTTCATTTTTTTCTTTGGCAATTTGTGTTTCATCTTTTATTGATCCTGGAGTCAGCCTTTTACACGTTTATCTGAAATCTTAGTCGTTAATTTTTAAAGAGAGAGTTTAAAGAGTTTTATGATGTAAAATTTAAAAACGTGACCTTTGACTGAGTCAATATTTTATGCAAATTTGTCAACCTTCTTTCTTGATGCCAGCAGAAATAATTTAAGAGCTCTTTTCTAAATTAAAAACATCCCCAGAATTCAGATTTAAAGTGATTCCCGTACGCATTAAAAAAGGATGATACACAACAATAAGACATAATGAATGTTATTAGGAAAATATTTTATTTGTTTCAGATATAAAAACCAATTTTCACTGAAATCATTAACACTAAACCTATTGCTATAATAAAAAGTGTTTGTACAGATTATTTACATAAAAGCTGTTAAATTATTACATAATGCCACTACTCTCGCAGCCCACAAAACCACTGTCTTATCGATAAGCCAGTTGATTATTAAACAACATATATTGCAGGGTTTTGTTTAAGTATAGTTTGAATATAAGAATAATCTGTCGGCAGTGATTAAAAATCAAAAGGATCGAATACATTTATCATTGTTGTAGTTTAAACATTTCTAATTATTAAATCCATACGGATCAAACCCTTAATAAATAAAAAATGATGAAAAAGAGATGAACACATATCAAAGAAATAAAGTCAGGATTTTTTTTTTAATTCAAACAAATGCACCATTAACAAATGAATAAATTTGCGATATAAATAATAAAATAAATAAATTCATTTAACAATATTTAGTATTTATTAACACAATTATATACATATTAACAATAGATATTTATTTAATAGTGAAAAAAGAGGACACAAAAGAATTCGAAGGTATCGAGACACTTGCAACTTCTGACAAGCGATGTATTATAATGAACGTAAGTACTATCACATTGTCAGTATTAATGAAACTTGATAGTTGAGACAATTGTATTTACATATAAATGCAAGGAACTACATTTAAAAAAAAAAAAAAATTAAACTGGCCTATCTTCAGTGTGTGCCTGGAATTAGAATCATTCGTTTGACATTTTACAAAATTTTTTTTATTTTACTAAATAAAATCATCATCAACTAGACACAAATGTAATACATATAACAAGGAAAAAAATGATCTTATTAGTTCACAGCACAAAGTATTAAAGGGGCAATCCTTTAGCTTTTTTCCCCTTTGTTGCATTATCTTTTGACTAATGAAAGCCTGATTATTTTTTAAATCGCCATGTAAATTACACTGGATTTTTTTTTTTTAAATTAAGAACAATCTGACCTGGTTTCAAATTTTTTGTAATGACAGATAAACTTTTACGGTACATTTTGATAGTTGTCGGATCACAGCCTCGAAAAAAAATATATGTGATGAGCTTTTAATTGTCTCATTTTTGTGTATATCAATGTCATTAATGTGTAATCAAGTTAAGTCTAGAGTACTTTAGATGTTTGTACAATGTATATACAAAAAAAAAAAAAAAAAAAAAAAAAAAAAAAAAAAAGACTTGCTAGACAAAATATTGCTGAAGGAAGGCTAGAGCGGAAGTATGAAATTTCAATAAGAAAAATTAACTCACCATCTGAAGATGAATCATGTACTTAGCCTCCTACTACAACTATTTTCTGCCTTTTAAATTGTGATGAGGCCAAATTAAAAATATGACTAAGAGGAAGTAATTATTGCAAAGAATGAAGAAAAATACAAAATTATAAGCGAACTACAAGAAGAAAGCCAAAATACAATATTACCTCAACCTCTCAGGAAACAAAATTATTTAGAAAAAATATACTAAAATATTTCTCTATATTTATATGTCCAGGCTTGATAAATTATGCAGAAACGAGATTTTTGTCAAATTCAAAATTAAAACAATCCATGGGCGGGGGAAAGCAAAAGTGCGCAAGTTTTCAAGCTGAACGCAATTATGCACACAAAGCAGACACAAGCCTTAGAACATTTTGTGATATAGGAATCATTCAATGTTCAATCGAGTGTACTCACTTCAAAATTATAATTATTTGGCTTATTTTTAAATATTGATAGTTGTGTTAACAACAAAGAATTAACAAAAAATCAATGAAAATAGGAATCATGATTATTATTAGACTTTGAGATTTAACGTTTAATTGTCTACAATTATGTAATTTTATTAAAAATGGCACCTAGTCATTTTAACCTGTGAAGCTCGTGTGTTCTTGAGTTTTATCTTTAATCTGTAGCTGGGTGGTTTCAAAGAACAGTGAATGTGCACGAGACAATGAAAAAGCTTGCTTTTGAAAAATACCTAGAGCAATATATCCAAAATGAATGGAACCTTGTCTGATGCTTTATGTAATGGAAACAGTAGAAGTAATTAGATTTATTACTGAAAAAGAAATGGGCCATGACTAATCAAACAAACTCAAGGAAGGTCACAGGATTTAATTTCGTAACAGGAGAAATCTTGGAAAGTTTATTCGTATATTTTCCTGGAATCTTGATGGCCGATAAATAATAGTTAAGCCTGGTAAACCATTGAATAAAGTTTTCTATTTCCAGTGATTTTAAAACTAATAGAAACTGTTACTCAAAAGATTGAGCGGTCGTCCCGGGGTGGTTTTGGACCCCTAGCCTCGTTCCATCCAAAAAATAAACTAAAGGGATGGCCTGAGTGGCCATCTTCAGACTATTAGTGTGTAATCATCCTTTGAAGATGAAAAACATCCTTGGGGTACTAAAATTTTGGAAAGTTTATTCGTATATTTTCCTGGAATATTGATGGCTGATAAATAATAGTTAAGCCTGGTAAACCATTGAATAAAGTTCTCTATTTCCAGTGATTTCAAAACTCTTATAGAAACTATTCCTCAAAAGATCGAGTGATCGTCCTGGGGTGGTTTTGAACTCCCAGCCTCCTGAGTGACAGTCGCCATCTTTAGACTATTAGTGTGTAAACATCACTTGAAGATGAAAAACATCCTTGGGGTACTAAATTACCACACGTAACTTATCATGTAAGTTTTTATATTAATTTTAAATATTTTTCTGTACTGCTTAATTTTTCTTACATAATTTATTTACATGAATTTGTAATCCAAGGAGAAGTTCACTGTCATAGGAAAAATTCAAGAAATACACTTCGTCAGTGCATCCGTACAGGAAGTTTCTTCTTCTCCATAGATGTTTTAGATTTGACGATTTGAATTCAAATCAAGTCAAGAAAAAGACGTTGATCAATTTGTTAATAAATGTGCGCAGTCGTATGTGATACCACGATAGATGTAATGCTGCATTGGCAACATTGGATCCACTGTGTTTCTAGACATATCTCAAACCTTTGTTAAAGTCTGGCACAAATACATAAAGGATTACTACATAAAGAATAAAAATAAAAATCCTTCCTAATTCAGTACAAACCACTTCTCTCCTACAGAAGGACAAATACTCCCGACTTTTAGAAATAAAGGCTTGTGTTCCGCAGGGAAGCGTCCCAGGACCAATACTGTTTTATACCGATAACCTGTCACCTTTCACAGAATATGTCAGTGAAGAATTGACAAGAAAACTGCAAAATATAAGCCTGATTGACAGGAGAACGAAAGATTGGGAAAATTAAAATAAAACGAGCATAAATTGTAAAATTACACGTTAATTCTACAGGCAGAAAATAATTCGCAGACAGTATCAATATAAAAGGAAAGTATTGACACAAAACACAGCGAAATATCTAGGAATGACACTAGATTTTATGGTGAAATGGAGAATATACATAAAAAATTATAAATAATTAAATAAATAAATAAATAAAAACAAAAAATGGGGGTTTTAAAATATAACCAACTGAGTTGGCTTTTGGAAAGGAACTTCAATTTTTCCTTTGTCCCCATCCTCAAGGTCTTTCAAGCTAGTTGATTCAACTAGTTGAACATACGGGAGTCAAGGAGTGTAGCCCAGGTAGGACATGATGGGAACTGCCCTAACCCCTTCACACGCAGTCAACTTGTCCGTCCAGGCAGATGACCAGCAAATGTTCATGTTCTCATCCCCACTCGTTGACTCAACACAAACGACTCCCAATTTTATAACAAGGGATAAACCCACACTTTTCTTTACTGGGTTTTATCATTTTTTGCTTCTCTTTTTGCAGAAGAGTAAGCACAAGAAAGTGCTCCTGCTTCCTTGCGTTCTAACATCGTACTGACCTCCTGTTGGGAAGAGAGGTTGATTCCACAAATTGCCTGATGTGAAACCAGCAAAGAGTCTTCACATGGCAGTAAACTAGTTGAGAGTCAACCGGGCAACTTAGTTGAATCAACCAAACCCCTTGTCTGAAAGAGGCCTAAACTGGTATTGATCTGTCATACCATTCTGGGGGCTGCGCCAAAAAGAGTAACATAGTTGATGACCCTTGGTATGCACAAAATAAAGATATTCACCGGGACCTGAGGATACTGGAATAAAAAGCATAAATCTTGTCTCCAAGAACATCCAAATATCAAAGTGAGTGGACTACAAAAACAACAGCACCCTGTGAGACAACCAAAGAGGACCGGATCCAATGAACTCGCTTCTTTGACTTCAGTTTGAACTTTAATAAACTAATAAGGATACGAGTGGGTGAAACGTAAATTTAACTAGTTTTGCGTAAATAATGTAAAATTAATGATTGGAGAAGTTTTTTCTTTAGTCGAGTTTAAAGTCAATTGAGTCAAGATTGAGAGTATTGGAAAAGGTAATTATTTCAAACTTGTCTCTTGTGGTACGAGGAGCATTAAGTACATGCACTGAATGCTCAGTAAATATTGCCTTAATTAGCCTTATCACTGAAAAATACACAAGATGACTTTCGTATCTTGCACGAAACCAAACATTAATACGGAAACATTCTTATTAAAAAAAAAAGGCTTCTTGAAATCAGTTTAAATTAAAACATCTCCATGTTTAATTTTCTTCACTATTCTTCAATTCTGTCAACAATTCACAGATTTCAAAACCTACATGGACGATTTTGAAATCTTATCAATAATATAAGGCCATTATATTTTTATCTTATATTTCGGAAAACCCTGTCAACTCCATTCTCATTAATGATATTTGACAAATGTATTTTTCAATTTTTTTTTTTTGTAACAAAATACCCAGCTTGAATATTACCAAATGATTTCCACCGCAGACTTTTTTTTTTCCAGAGAGAACTAATGAAACCTATTCTGAAATTCTAGAGGTAATTCCATTTTTAAATCCATTTCTTGGGAATTCTTGAATAGACCGTAGTATAATACAGCTTCCCAGCACATTTCTTTTAATTTAGGAATACAAACCCAAGCCGAAACAATATTCGATGTTCTATGCGTCCTACGGCCAACTTCACATATCCCACCAAATGTATACAGTTTACCGCTCGGTGTAATGCAACTGGCGTGGAAATACGTTGGAAACTGCAACTTCAACGATGACAATTTTTTCCATGTTAATCCCTGAAGATCCAGGAGCCAGCAATCATCTAATATTTCACTTCCACTAAAACCACCAACTATTATAAGCGAATACGAATCAGGTATCCTGTCAGCACTGTGGAAACGGCGTGGTTTAGGATATGGCTCGATAGAATCTTTGTCTCCGTGTGTAGCAACTGAACACCACTCGTTCTTTTGATAGTCATACACAGGAAGCTCCTAAAACAAATTAAAATATTCATAATTCGAGATAAGGTTAAAATAAAACCAGGTATTCCTTGCTAGTTTAATTTATTTAGAGATGGATGTTTTGGGCTTTAAAGCCCATCTTCAACATTCTAAGCGTTTCAATATCATTCAAGATATGACAACCAGCAATCAACACGGTTCATGTCAAAATTATACATAAAACTATAGGCTGATGAAACAACAATGTGAAAAAATGGAAAATCCCATATACTAGAATAATGTCAGTCTATTAAAATTGGGGCGTTGCCCTAGAAGAAAGCAAAGGCCAAAAAAATTTAATGGCGTCCTTTCAGCTTCAATTTCTAAATAAATTAAACTACCTTGGAATACCTGGTTTCTTTCAACCTTAACAAATTAAAATAGTTTCACTATATAAATTAATTAAAAAATAATAACACACATAGCTTAACAGTAAACAATATACATTATGAAATTATAATTTTTCTTTTTTAATCTGCACATACAACATAATAGTAAATTTATGAATAACTAATCGTCTAGGCTTCAATAGCCTATTTGCATAAAAATTACCAATTAAAGCTTGGAGAGGAACTTCAGGCTGACAAGGTTCTGGTGATGCCATGGTAAGAAAAAAAAAATTAATATACCCTAAAGAGCAGGCTGGGAGAATATCTCAGATAATGTCAACTATATCTGGTGTACTACATAGTATGGCTCTAAGACGAGGGGCCGCGGTAGCCGAGTGGTTAAGGCATCAGACTCTCCGTGGGTTCGATCCCCACCGTCGCCTCTGGACTTTTTCTGACGCCTAAGGGGACCGGTGGCCGCAATTGAAAGAAATTGACACGGCACTCATCAATGGAAGGGGCGGGATCGGATCTCAGCGACCCTGAATTTGGTCCCAACCCCCTTCAAAAATGAGTTTCTTCGATGGAAGAACACCGGTACAACGGGGGCTCAAGTTCACATTTGTGTTGCGAGCCCTCCCCCAAAATATGGAGCCGGGGATAAAGTACAATAAGCTGTACAGCTCAGCTGCAGTACTCAGGAGGGAACTCCTCCAGTCCCTGGTATCCATTGAAAAAAAAAAAAAAAAATGGCTCTAAGACAGAGGTCACTACCTAGTGGCATCGAACAACCCCTACAAACGCATTAGAAACCTTGCTAAACCTACCTCCACTAGAAATATTCATACAAGGAGAGGCTAGGAAAAGCTCATTTAGGCTCCAAAAACAATTAAATTGGAAAGGAACTAAACAATTCGGGCATACAACCACAATCAACAAAATCAGACACCCATTATTAGAAATGGGGACTGACTACATGGTCCCGGAAACAATCTTCACAACTTCCTATAAAGTCTCAACAGACTATAAAGGAGAGGAAGAACACAGGAGAGCATCAGATACAATGATATGGTACACAGATGGCTCCAAAACAAACGAAGGAACCGGGTCAGGCATTCCCTGTACAAGCCCAAAATATGAGCAATCAAACTCATTAGGGAAGTATAATTCGGTCTTTCAAGCGGAAATACATGCCATCAATGCTTGTGCCCTGGAAAATCTTAGAAGAGGTTACACTGACAAAAAAATCCTCATAAGATCAAACCGCCAAGCAGCCATTAAAGCATTAGCATGTAAAAGAATTACATCAAAACTAGTCAGTGAATGCATCCAAAATCTCCAAAACCTGGGAAAACACAACAACCTAATGATATCTTGGGTGCCAGGGCACAGGGGAATTTTGGGTAACGAGAAAGCAGACATTCTGGCCAGAAGAGGATCTGCAAGACCATACATAGGCCCCGAACCTATCCTTGGGATAACAAAAACAAACATAGTATCCTCCATCGCAGAATGGATCCAAGCAAAACAAAAAGAGAAGTGGATAAACTCTAGCGGTGCTAGACTTAGTAAACTTATGATGAAACAACCCTTACCAAGATTGGTAAAAACACTGCTGCAATTGGAGAGGGCAAAACTCAGAGGAGTGGTGGGACCACTAACCGGTCATTGGTATCTGAGAAAACATTTACACAACATGGGTATATAAGCGATGATCCCATCTGCAGATTATGTAATGAAGAAGAGGAAACAGCCACTCATATCATCTTCGAATACGAAGCAACAGCTCAATGGAGGTTTAACCTAATGTACGAAAAAGACTCAGGGAACCAAATTGCAGCAACAACAGTCAATGACCTGATACTTCTAAGAAGAAGGATTGAATCTATTGACTGAACTAAGGAACTAGGAATGTACAATAAGCCAGAAGGCTGCAGTGCCTGGGGAATACAAACCCCGCTTCCTACTACCCTTTCCACCATACCATACCATACCATACCTAGTGGCATCTATAAACCAAGTACTAGAAGTCATATAAGCCTTGGGCAATATTCCATTGTATTTCAGGTGGAGGCTATTGAACACTGTGCCTGTCATTGGGGGAAAACAAAATTATCCTTGTTTGGGTACCAAGGCATACGGGCAGACGGCCAATGAAAGTTCAATAAGGACAATCCTGTGCAGATATTGTGAAAAAGAAACAGCGGAACATGTCCTCTGTTAGTGGGAAGGATGCAGGCTGAGATTCTTACACCTGGGAGAGGAATATCCATGGCCTGAATTCATACAGGAGTCCTTAGCAAAGTTTAAGGCTATATCCCACAGTATTTCAAGCACAGACCACTGACCACAGTGCCTGTCCTATGCAGATATCGCCATGAAGAAAAAGGAACAGTGGAAAATGTCCTCTGTTGGTGCGAAAGATGTATCTAACTGCCAGAAGCCAAGCTGTTGAACATCCTTAGTTTCCAAAAAATATTTTGACCCCCTCTGGAGTTCCTCAAGTCTCACTTCTTGGTCTCTGTTAATGCCAACTATAGATGGTATATGGCTCTAAGACCGAGTATGGATGAGGGCCTAGTAGTATCAATAGAAATAAAACAAGGATTAGAAGTCTTGGGAAATGTCCCACTGTATTACAGGCAGAGGCTATGGAACAGGTATTGGGGGAAAAACAAAATTAACATTGTTTGGTTACCAAGGCATAAGGGCCGATGGCCAAGGAAAGTTCAATAAGGACAATCCTGTGCATATTGCCATGAAGAAAAAGAAACTGTGGAACATGTTCTCTGTAAGTATGAAGGCTGTACCTCAGGTTCCTACTCCTGGGCCTGAAGGATGCACACGAGAGTCCTTAATAAAGCTTTGGAATCTGGTAAAAAGCCTTAAGATTCAAAGAGTTCTATACACTGATGAAGATTGCACAATAGACCAATATTGGGTGCAAAGTCGTAAAGAGGCCGATTCTTTTTAATCTTGTCTTTAACCCTACGTTTTCACATTTTCATTCAGCGTTGAGTGAGCGGACAGATCGGATAGTGTCAAGTGAAACGAGCCTGCTTTAAAGAGATAATGTGGAGAAGTATGCAGCTTGATCTTGTCCAAACTATTGATCTACTACTGCTAGTCTACTAAATGCCAAAATGCATCAACAGGCAAAACTAGCGATAATAGACAAACCAGGATAATCGCAAACTATCAAGCTACATATTAGAGATTCAGATCGATTCTAATCATCCTGGTGTCTAAGGTCAAGGTGTTTTGTGCATTGAGTTTATAATTTTTATTTTTCTTCACAAAAACCAGCAGGTTAGGCACTCCTAGACAAGTTTGGAGTTAAAAGCATACACATTTAGTGCCTTTACGGCTGCCTGACTGTCGGAGAGTATGTATATCTGTGCACCTTTCATATTTTTTTTTATTTACTCATGTGCACATAGTTGTACTGCATAGACTTCAGCTTGGACAATCAATGGGGTTGGTCCAAGGAGCTTCGCTACGATGTAGATCAGCCCTTTTGTCCACTTGGAAGGGTTTGTCAAATTGAGCTTTTCCCTCATTTTGTCAGATACCATCGTAGTCATCTCATTTATTTTAATTATTTTTAGAATTTTGTGTTGGCTCCTCCTTAGATCTGGTTTTATTTCCTTATATCTCAAGAGTCTATTGACACTCTCAAAAGCCGCCTTAACATAGACATTAAGGGTGGGAGGTTGCCACTGCCGTAGTAGGTATTGATGGATTGCCTCAGTAATACTGAGACATGCTAGACTTTGTAGACTTTGTAGTTTGGTTTGTGTCTCGTTATCTGTGTTTTTAGCCACCATGCTAGAGCTCCATACATAACCAAGGGTTTGACTGTTATGGTGAATAACTTCATTTTGGGTTTTTTACTGGGTTCCAGTTTTTACTGCATTATCTTTAGCCAATGCTTAATAGAGCCTTGTCTTTATGTAGTATGTTGCCTATGTGTTTTCCCTATTTGAGCCTTTGGTCAAGGCAACTATGCCTTACCCCATTGCCAATTTAAAAAAAATCAGAATGCTTTTTCACCCCTTACTCCCACTTAACTTTGATTAAATATACTTTTTAGGGTATTTACAAATTTTGTAGACAAACATAAGTTATAAAGATTTAGAATGAGGGCTCTTTATTAGGTACATATTCTTGCAACTAGGAGAGGAAAAGCTACAAGCAAGATCCTACACGAAGGAGTTGCTGGCAAAGCTATGGAGGTCGATTAACAACCTGAAGCTGGCAAGTGAGTACAATAGATCTACTCACGACGATGTGAAGAAGACCTTGTGGCCACCTCTTTTATTCCCTATCCATATCCCTATGATGGCTCTTCTGTCAATGTTCTCAAATGGTGCCCTAAAAACTACAAAGAAACAATTGAGTTATATATTTACCTCAAATCCAAAAGACTCGAGGGATGTTCCACCTCCTAGGACGTAGACTTTGGTGCCCAAGAGGCAAAGCTCGTGCCTGTATCTGCCGAGGGGCTCGTTAGGCAGACCCTTGCTGACCGAGATGCCGTCCCAGACGTTGCTGAGCAGATTGAGTCGGTGGACATCGGCAGAATATTGGTAGCCGGTCGTCCCACCAATAACGTAGAGATAGTTGTCTGTGCGGAAGACAGCCTGTCCGTAACGAGGCTCTGGAACCTGGCCCGACACTTTGACCTTCCTGAATGTGAGCGTTCCCTCGGAAAGATTGCACGTGTATAGAGTGTTGCTGCTGTGGCCTCCAAAAGGCATCCCCGTCCCGCCGTAAACCATGAGCAGTTTGCCTTCGAGGAGGACTGCGTTCGAGGCGAGGACGAAAGGCATGTTCCTCACTTTCAGCTTGATCCACTCCCTCGTCGCGAAGTTGAACCTCCACATCTCCCTGAAAAGGGGTTTGCTCAGGAGCCAGCCGTCGTCCATGTCGAGGTCGAAGCCGGTCGAGCGGATGTTCGGATTGTAGCCGCCGTAGCAATACAAATCGCCGTCGTTGCAGACGATCCGGTGGCCGCTCCTCGGCTTCGGCTTCGACTCGCTCTTCACCGTCTGGCACTTTTTGAAGACGAACGGCTTGAAAGCGTACATCCGCTTGCTGCTGTTCTCCAGATTTATCTGTGTTATGTACGCGTCCAAATCGCTGAAACCTTGTTGGGAATTTCCCATTTTCGACAGACTCCCCGATTTATCCAATATAAACATTTAAATGAGGATTAGAAACAATTCCGTTTGTACATTTTTCAAGGGGTCGAAACGGCGGAATAGGTTCGGACGTCGTGTCGCTCACCGGGGCGGCGGGCGGCAAGGAAAACTCATTTCCGGATCGGACAGGCGGACGTCTTTTTCTACGGAGATTGAGGGAAAGTGGGTCCTCGTTGAAACTGAAAGGCCGGAAATATTTCTCGACCGCGGGACGGGCCACCTGTCTTTGCCGTAGAACCTGTCAAATGGTACGACACTTATCACTAGGCCTGGATATGGAGAAGCGAGGAGGTTCCACTTTCCCTCAGGGTGGCCGACTCCCGCTCGCTCGCAACACCGGCCGCTGGAAAATCCCGTTCCACGGCTATTTTCCGCTTTCCTTCCAAAAGCGAACGGAAAAACGGACTTCTTTGTCTTTTTTTTATTTTGTCTCCCAGTCTAAAAACCGTCGATGGAGGGGGCGAGCACAAATTTTAAAAAATTCAACCAACGTTTCCAAGATTTACACATTTAAACAATTTATAATTAATTTGTACTAAAATTATTATCTATCATAAGTACTAACTCTTATATATAGCAATTGTCGAATTGTACTGTAAAAAAATAAGTATATCCAGGACCTAATTTATAACTCCAGCTCAATTTGAAATCCATGGCCCTCTCCTGGAATAGTTTTATTTTTATGTAACTAGTAGAAGCCAAGCTGTTAAATTATCATCCTTAATCTCCAAAAAATATTTTGTATTAGTCAGGGTGGAATATACCGCGCCCTTTAAGAGCTATTGTATCCCCCATTCTCTGCCTAAAGCACACCAGTGAGTCCTATTTCATCAAGGAACTTGATTAGTAGGCCCGGTTTCAGTAGTTGAATTTCTTCTACGGTCACACTGTACGTCCCAAAGCATTTCCTCCTGCGGGCAAGCATAGCACCACAGTTTGTTAGTAGGTGTGTTGGTGTCTCCTCTGCTTCTTGGCAGAATCTGCACTTGCCGTCTTGGGTTATACCAATCTTGTTTAAATGTCCGTTTAGTTTGAAGTGTCCTGTTAGGATTTGCAGTTGTTTCCTGTTTCCTTTGATATATTCTATTACTTCTTTCCTTCCAAAATTTGTTAGTTCTTGGATTGTTTGTGTCCAATGAGTGAGTTCCACTGTTCCCTCATTTTCTTTTCTTCTTCTGTCTGAGGTACTCATTCATAATGTGGGTTCCTATTGCCACAGAAGGGCTCGGGTCCTATCAGCAGTATAGCAGCCCCTTTTCTTGCAAGGGTGTCTACTTTCTTGTTACCTACTACTCCCATGTCCTTGGACCCAGTAGAGGCTGACTTTGTTCTGCATACCTATGTTTAATTTGGTTTTGCAGTTCAACACCATCTTTGAATGATGTTTGAGCTTAGCGCTTTGATGGCTGCTTGGCTGTCTGGCATGATAGCTGTTCTTCTTTTTGTACCCTTTAGTCAAATTGAATTGAGTACATCTCTCAATTGCGTAGAGCTCAGCTTGGAAGATACTGGGTTTCTGAGTATTTGGATCAAGGACCAAATACACCTACCTCTGTACTTTCTTGTGTTCTAGATCCATCTGCGTACCAAAAGGTGGCACCGTTCTTAAAGGAAGTGTTTTCCTCTCATTCCCATGCTTTTTTGGTACCTCAGTTTCTCTCTGGAGTTCCTAAAGACTAACTTCTTGGTCTCAGTTAATGCCAACTATATATGGTATACGTATGGCTCTAAGACAGAGTATGGATCATGACCTAGTAGTATCAATAGAAATAAACCAAGGACTAGAAGTCATATAAAACTTGGGAAATGTCCCACTGTTTTTCAGGCGGGAGGCTATGGGACACTGTGCCTGTCAGACATTGGGGAAAACAACAGAATTATCCTTGTTTGGGTACCAAGGTATACAAGTCAGATGTACACGAAAAGTTCAATAAGGGCATCCGTGCAGATATTGCCACAAAGAAAAAGAAACTAGGGGACATGTCCTTTTATTTATTTTTTCAAAATCCCTTAATTAAATCTGCCTTCAGTAAAAGACAATTTCTAATAAATTTTAAAGAAATTTAGAGTAAAAATAAACTAAAAATGCTAGGGAAAGTAAATACTACAAAATTGGCAATATCCTTATTAATTTTTGAGCAGTTTAGTATATAGTTGACTGTAAGACCAAGTATGGGTCATGATCTAGTAGTTTCTATAAAAATAAACCACGTACCAGAAGACATATAATCCTTGAGCAATATCCCACTGTATTTCAGACAGAGGCTATTGAACACTGCCTGTCATTCATTGGAGACAATTTGGAATCCATGGCCCTCCCTTGGAATGGTTTTATTCATATGTAACTAGTAGAAGCCAAGCTGTTAAATTATCATCCTTCATCTTCAAAAAGATTTTGTCCCCCTCTGGAGGTTCCTCAAGGCTCACTTCTTGTTTAAACTCTTCATAAATTATGTTTTCTCTTGTTTCTCACAATTTTGCACTCTTTGTTGTTCTTTACAAAATTTTCTAACTATCTCTGAAAACTGGTGCCAAAATAATAAAACGTTCTTAATGTAAAGAATTGTGAATTTGTTACATCCTACTGCAGTAGTTTAAGTTTGATTTACGTCTATAAATTATTTGCATTTAGCATTGATATGTCAATAAAATATCTTGGGAAACAATAAGAATAATCATTTATGAAGAGTTTAAATAAGAAAGGACCAAGAAGTGAGTTTTCCACTAATTCAAGCCAAATGCACACCGTCCTCTTACCCATACATTTTCTTCTGAAATAATTTTTCAATGTTACTATTATTCCATACCTGAACATTATTTTTGTAAAAACGTTGTCAGTTACCTGTACAAAAAACAGTGGCTTTGTTTACAAAATGATTCAAAACTGTAAAAGATTAAATGCAATCAAGTAAAAATTATGAACGTTTGAAAACGCCATTTTATACTCAGTGGTATACCAAGTAAGGAGTAAGTGATTTATATCATTATCTTGATTCTAGTCAATAGATGTCGTATAATCCATTACAGTGATAAAAAAAGCTTCGGATCTCCAAGGAAGCAAAATAAGAGAAATAAAGTATCAATATTTCCTTGTACTATTTTATAACATTGTAAATAAATGAAACAATAGAAATGAAATAAATACCACTGTTTTCTGGTTTTAACACACTAAAATAAATAAAAAAGTTGATTGTACAAAATTCACAACATGTCTTATAGAAAATGGTACTGAAAAGGTTAAAAAACAAAAGAAACCAGTTTCAACAATTTATTACAATAAAAATGGAGAATACCTACTCATGAAATTAAATTGTTTCAACTTAACTTGAGTGATAAGAAAAACAAATTATTGCTCTTATGAATAAACAATAACAGTTCATATAAAAAAATTAACCTAAATAAGAAAAAAAACATGCTTCAACACCTAACACTGCACACAGCCATAATAGAAAATTAGTCGTACATACATTGAATTTTGTCATATATGTTTTATTGTTTTTGAAGTCATTAGGCAATTTGAGTTCAACTTTTATTGTAGACCCACGTTGAAATGTATTATAACAATTCATATTTACAAATGACACTACTATCAACAGAAACCAATCAGTGTTTACTGATTTCTTTTGGTTTAATAAATGAACGTCTATCCTTAATTTTCTGCAATAACCGTTTCGATTCAACAACTCTTAGATATGACTACACCATTATAGATCCATCTATAATTCATAAAAACGAACTACAATCTATTAAAAATAAGTAATATAAACGCAAAAAATACTAACTGTTGCACATCAACAAATTGGACTACAGGTTTTTAATTTTAAAGTGCCAATAACACTTAAAATCAAAGACAAAAATTTGGTTTCTCCATTAATAAATAACATTTACTAAATCCTTTCATCGTTCTTTTAAATAATATACAATCATAATAAAACAGAAATTTTCATCCTATAAGAAGTACTAGTATGGATAATGATTAAATATTGCATTGTTGACAGATTCTTTATTTGAACGATTTCATACAAAGAAGCAGGATTAATATATGGAATTAAACGTAATAATAATACATTAAACAAAATATATATTTTGCAACTGGATCAAGTATTACTGCTTTAACCCAGGAAACAATTTTCAGAACATTAAATCTCTACATATTCTAAAAAGCTTTATTTTGGAGAATTTATGAAAATTGAATTTATTTAAAATTTATTTGTATGTAAAATTAATATATACGTTCTTATACATTCATCTGATATAAGGTTCCAGGACTGTGTCCGCATTGATGCTTTTTAAACAAACTTTGAACCGATTAAACAAGGGAATTACGTTCTTTAATAATTAATTAATGAATAATAAAAATAAAATGTACTTTAACAACTGAAAATCACTGTATTTATAACAATAAATAATTATGTATTAATATTATTGGGACAGTGAAATGCAATGTACAATTATTAAATCCAAATGTGAGAATGCTCAATTGTATAAAGAATATGTTTTTCCAGACAAAAATAACATTCTCCACTTTTGCCACTCAATATCGGGGCGTACAGTTTTAACTTGAATAAATTATCATGAATATCCACCATCGTATAAGGACGTTTCCCTACTGCTTTATATGAAAGTTTTCAATTGAAATTGGCATTGATTTATTTTTTTATTTTTTTGTTGCAATGTTTTAATTTTGAATGAATGAATGCCAAATGGTTTAAATTGTCCATAACATGGATTAATTCATTTTTGAAAAATTATAATTAATATCAAAAACCAAATTATATAAACTAGCATTTGCTACCAGATTGTTTCCAAATCACCAAACGTGAGTCTCCCTAATGTCACTGATAATATGATTTGCTTTCTGAAGAGCCTGAAACAACAAATTGCATCGATTAAAATAAAAAATATCTACTTTCAAACGCAAGCAAGCAAGTATGCTAAAAATCCTCGTCCTAGCGAGAGCAATATAGAGCAACTGCGCTGATTTGTTTGTATTTCTTTTAAGTTTCCAGTACATTTTTGTTTTTTTGGTCATTGTTTTTTAATATCAGGGCCATTGCCAGCTCCTTACGTTTTGCCACTCTCGTTTTTTTTTTTTTTTTTTTCCGCTTCCAAAAGTGATTAAAATGCACATTAATAGTATTAAGACAATGCCACTAAGTTTGGCAGTGCTCAAGAATTCTTGATATACTGCTTGAACCCCACTCCGACAAATACGCTAAAATTATGTAGTTTATTCATTCACAAAGAGTAAAAATCATTCACTATCTTAAGTTAACCTAATATGGTACGACAACGCTGGGGATACCCGACAACCACTCACACAAATAAATACATTCATATAATTTAGTCTCAGAGTTTTTGGATATTACACTAGTGACTACCCCAGCATACTGCAAATATATATATAACTAAATAACGTAACTTTGCTGTGTCTGTGGGCACTCAACGTTCCATCATAAACACACCCATCTCCAACATTCATGCCAATAAATACATTCACACAATCAGGTAGTCACTGGGGTTTTTGATATTACACCAGTGACTACCTCATTACACTGCAAATATATATAAAACTAAAGAACCTAGACTACTTTGGTGTGTTTGTAGGTAGAGGATATTCCATCTCAAATACACCCATCTGCAATTGTTCATGCTAATAAATACATTCACTCACATTAAGTATATTATTTCAACCAATGTATGAAATGGCTCCCTATATGTAACCACATACGTTTATATTTTTTAAGTATCAAATCAACTTACTTTAATCACTACTGTGCTTTAGTTTGTTTGAAATATGCAAGCAGGCCACGCCTTATTCTTTGCAGTCTGTTAATACATGTTTTACATTGTGCGCATTGACCTCATGAAAATGAATGATTTAACCTAATGTGGACTAAGCTTGTTTCTATTGTGTTTGGTTTGTGATATTGAGAGTGTGGTGCAATTCGATTTCCCAACATTGTCACTTAAAAATCTGAGACATTCTCTGAATCAATATTTTAATTTTCTTCCAAAAATCTGTGGATCATGTGTCTGTGTTGCTGCAATTTTGTGTTTGGGTGGTTTTTATTTATTTATTTTTTCTAAACAAGGGTATTTTCAACTATGAGGTTATATGAACCTTGGGGTGCCGGTGTTTTGGAAAAAAAAATGCCCGCTGCATTCGAATCCGGGACCTTTACTTTCCAGTGAAGAGAACGGTGTCTATGTCTAAAGTGTTGCAGCCACCGACACCTCCCAATTAATGTCTAAGTGGGTTGTTTGTGAATTTATAGTGTTGTTGGTTGTGATGGGTTTTCTATATATTTTTAAGACAATTCTGAAGTTCGTTCTGGTGAGTGTTAAGTCTAAGAATTTGATTTTTTTTTGTTTCTACAGTGAACTTTTTCTATTTTGTGTTAAGGTTCTTACTGTATATTCATATTGAACCATTCATGTACCATATTAAATTAATGTGATATTACCTTAAGCATATCACTGGCTTCTTTCCTTCTTTGGGCAACGTGTTCTGACTCATTTAAAAGTTCTTCCGCTTGATCTGACTTGTACAGATGTGTGACTAGTTCAGACTGTATATTGTCTTTAACATAATTTACTAAAAAGTGCATTACGGCCTTGGGCACACTGTCTTGAATTGACTTTCTGACGATGTAGAAGTAAGATTTGATTAACCGTTCTAGAACAGAAACTATTGTTACATTTTTGTCGTCATTAATTTCAAAACGATTGTAATACATACCGATAACTCCGCATTCCTTTTGTTCTTTTTCTGAAAGTTTTCTTCCCACTGTCATCTGTGGTTCTGTTAAGTTTAAACCTTTGGTTGGACTCGTTTGATGAGAGGGCGTCGAAGCAGAAGAGTGACTCGACGATGGATCTTGGGTAGCATTTTCGTTAAGAGTTGGTGACTTATCATTTAACATCTCTTGGTGGCGGTTTAAAGAATGGCTCTAGTTATATAAAAAAAAAAAAATAAAATAAAATGCATACTTGTGGGTTCTGAAAGAACATACCCTCTGTCTTTCTTCATACGTCAAATTGTTCATTCCATGTTGTCTACGATTCGAATGTGGGGGATAACTTCTATTATCATCATCGTCTAGTGATTCCATTAATGAAGGAACAAGAGCTGCCTCCTTGTGAAAATCTGGATGTTTTGTATTGATATAAGCAAGTTCAATAGCAACGAGATTTTTAACCTGGAAATTATAATATACCACGATGTATAATATTGCAAAAAAATTAAAATTAAAAAGTGCAGTTTAAGCGAAATATTGCATTGAAAAACAGCACATAGGAATTATATACAATAAATAATCAAAATAAAAACCAGCCTGATTAAATCTCAAATACAGCCTTCCAAAATATTTACTTGAAATATGTGGAGGTTAATGCAAGAAATTTTAAAAATTAAATTGAAATTAATTATACAATGAAATAAACTAAAAAAAAAGCTATTCGATCAGTTACCATTTCATTTGTTGTTGGTAGTCTCTGGCGTAAGAGTTGAGTAACTACGTCAATGATTCTTTCATGCAATTTAGGAAACCTGATCATTTCTTGCTGAGATTCCGTCCCACAGTGCTGTATAATACTTTGAAGTTCTTCATGAACCAACTCTACACATTTTAAGGAAGGCTCCTCTAATCTTCTTATTTGCCGCTTTACTAGCAGTTCAAAGGACACCTAGATTTGTTTTTAAATAAATGTAATTTCTTTCCCCGATTGTATACCATTTGACGGGCATTTGCAATATACATACTTCTGGAACAAAGAGAGCTGGCCGAGGTCCGGTAGCGTTTCTAATGGCAGTGAGAACGTCTCGTTTGCTCAATCCAAACAAAGGATGTATTGAATCGAGAGCTTTACCAAATGTTTCATGAAATATATAGCAGATTCTGGCTCCTCCACTCCTGTAAAATTTCAGCATGTAAAATATACAAATGATTCGAAGACGTTAAACACTTTCAAGTTCAGTTACAGTTCAGATGTTTCTATATTTCTAGCAGTTCCCTCAATCGTGGAACAATATGCAGATGCAAATTTTGTAATTATTTGCAACAACATTTGACTCTTATCAGATACGTCATCTCCATAGGAATTCAACAGAGCTTGAAATTGGGACACCATAACATTTACACGAGTCTGGAAAAAATCAGTTTTAATTAATATAAAAAGTAAATCTTAACTGATAACTGTAATTATTTATTAATTTTTTTAATTTCTACCTTAAGATCAGGTAAACAGTCTCTTATGTGATGCATTAATAGTCTATTTAATGTTTTAGCTAAGTAATGGGTTCCATTCCTGTTCGCCAAAGTAGGATATTTCTTTTGTAAAAACATGCCCTCATCCCGCAAAGCATCTTTGATTGTCTACAATAAAATATGGACCCAAATATATTGACATTGCTAACTTTAATTATTTCTCCAAACAACCTTTTTATCCATAATATCTTGTTGCGATCTGTTGACAACACCAATAATTCCCAGTTTCACTGGGATAACCCTTCCGCACAATATATCAATAGCATCAGTACCTTTAAAAAGTAAAAATAAATAAATTCAATTTCTAGTCGTTTTACAAATCAATTGGACAAACCTGCATCCATTAAATCTAATTTTGTAACGACAGCTAAAGTTCGTCGACCTTCTGGGTCTACATCTTTGGAAATTTTTAAGCTCTCACTGGTCGCCATGTCAGTGTTTGCAGTGACAACAGCCAAAATAATCGAATTTGGATTGCCAATATAGTGCAAGACTAATTTCCTAATTTGATTTTCTATATCTTCCGGCTGATCTCCAACAGGAACCTAATTCAAAAATAACTTTACTGTCGAAAACATAACAGCATTATAAAACCAGTTACCTTTGTTAAGCCCGGAAGGTCTACAAGGGTTAGGTTTAACACAGTTGGTGAATAAATTTTAAGTACAATAGGTTCAGAGCATATTCCTTTGTTATGCCCAGCCATTCTGCTGGTTTCGGCCTCGATCTCTGTCCTCACTTCTTCAAAATCAGTATACACTTTCGATTTCTTGTGCAGGAACACAGCCCATTCATCCACATTTAAAGTACCTTAAAGTTAATATTTTTATTAGTACATAAGATTTTTTCTGTAGTTAGAATTTTTTTAGTTTCAATCAATTTTGACCATAATTTCAGGGTATTATCACACTGTACCCTTTAAAAGCTATTTATTCCCTATTCATTAAGAAATTTCATTATTTGACCAAGTTGCAATGGTTGTATTTCTTCCAAAACCTGACAGTGAAATACATACATACTTTTATCCAAAAGGAAAATAATGTGGAACTCGGCAGGCTGAACTAATTAAATAAATCACCCAATTAGTATATGGAGTTTCAATCTTCATGGAGGTCAGAAGATTTAATTTACTGTTAAATTTTATTATAAATTATTGTTTCTGTTAATTTAAATAGTGTATATTAATAATTATTTATAATTTTATATAGATCACCATGTTTAATGTAATTTAATTATTATTATTATTTAAGCTGGCCATGTGGCCTTAAACCCAAGACGTCTACTATAGTTTTACCATGTTGATAGTTTTCTGCACTCTTGGGGAAGTATGTACATTATTTTATTTTGTTAATTGTATATTATTTATTTTTATATTTTTTTAATTTTTAGTAAATAGGCCCTGATGATGGCACTGTAAGTTGTCAAAAGCTTGGTGAACCCAACAATTAGCCTTTTCCTTTCTTCACCTATCTACTGACCTCCATGAAGATTAAAACCCCACATAGATTATCTGCAGGTCGATCAACAAACATATCTACACCCAATTTGATTGACAGCCTGTCAATAATAATCCATATGCCGAAAAAATTACAAGGAAAAAATTTCACATCATCAATACTCTCCAGACCTGTTAGAAACAGACTAGCAACTTTTCAGAGTTTTTCCCAACAGAGGCAGGCAATAAAAAAATAAAATAAAACAAAAAACAAATAAAGTCTCAAATAAGAGTTGACTTTTCTTGCAACTTCCCAAAAATAGTGATTTAAAAAAAAAATTTTTTTTTTGACCTTGCTCCTCATCAGAAGAGATTATTCCACTATTTTTAAAAAAATATTTCTAATACCCCCCCCCCAAACAAGGGTAAAAATTATCCATACCATCTATATAAGGTCTTACAATTTTTTATATACAGTGAGTCCCCTGGTCACATAGGTCTGGAGGGTAACAACGAGGCCATCTGACTCGACAAAAAGCAATAAAAAATATGATCAAAAGGAAAGAGCAGAGTTGGTGAATAAGATCAGCAGGGTAATGCGATCAATGGTTGGCCTCAGAGGATCTGAATGGTAGAAGAGTGATGTGTCATGATGTCCTCATGTGATTAAGAATAGGGCTTGTGAAGTCACCACAGAAACCTACTCGGCCAAAGCCTGTATATGCGTCCGGTATGTAGAGAAAGGTTGCTCAATGTGTCCCATTTGATTGAAGGGATATGGGGAAACAGGGTTGTGCTATTGTTTTCTACTTGTATGTTTCCTTTATATTGAGAACTACTGAGCCTTTTTGGTGTTATTCAAAACTTGATTTTTATCCACGCATAGACAATCGATATGACCTATAGCTCTTTCAGGATAATCCATATGATGAGAAAATTACGAGACAATAATTCCACACCTTCCATACTCACAGACCTTTTTAGAGATCTTTACTATAGAGCCTAGGCAGACACGAATATTTTAAAACCAATAAAGTCTCGAATCAGAAGTTTTTAAAAAGAATTTTCGACCTGCTTCTTATCAGAAGAAAATATTTTACTATATTTTATATGTATTTTTGCTATTTACCCCCCTCCCCAAGGGTAAAAATTACCATCAATACGTCTTTCATTTTTTTCCATCAACCAAATTTTGTATTGGTGCTGCAAGCTAGTGAAGATAAATTTTACTGTTGTAATAGATACTCATTTTCAACAGTGTTCTTCAGCCAGTACTTTAGTGTTGGGGCTCTTAAC
Source organism: Cimex lectularius (assembly GCF_000648675.2). Lineage (NCBI taxonomy): Eukaryota > Metazoa > Arthropoda > Insecta > Hemiptera > Cimicidae > Cimex > Cimex lectularius. Next base: position 835,953 of record NW_019392776.1, read on the forward strand.
AATAAACCTTCTATCCCTAGTTTAGAAAATACAAATTAAAATGTCAAAAATTCATGCATTAGGGGCTGAAATGACCAGGCTGTTGATAGCCAGGAAGCTTCGGTGAACAAGACAAACTAGACTGAGGTCAACCCTAAGACTTCCAGCCAACTGACTGTCAATGAACTGACAAATTCACAATAGATCTAGTTAGGTTACAATTGGGGGTTGTGTAAATCACTAGGGACCCCATAATTAAAAAATAAAACCCATCGCTGACCTACCATAAATTATGCTAAAAGAGGGAGAAAGTGAGACAGACTGATAGAAAGCGGAAAAGAGTATTACAAAAATAACTGATAACTTATTTACACAAGTTCAAATCTAAGGATTGCACCCAAAAGCGGATGTCCAGGTTTAGAAGGAACCCCGCTGCATAGCTGAGGGTAAGATGCTCTCTCGGAAGTTTGGGCGGCAGCACCCCTAGCCGCACAGGCTGTTGTAAACGTGCCGGAGACTACTCGAAGGCCTGTTGAGCTTCTGCAAGCTTGGTTTTTTGAGGTAGCCTGCATGGCTGCATACCATAATATAAGGTCGAGCACAGGTTGATGAACCTCTCCGACTCTATGTACGACAACGTACCTTATCAAGGCACCTCTCAGGTAGAGATGTGGAGGGCCCATATATGCAAAAGTGGACACATACAACGAAAGAGATTTGAAAACGAAAGCAAGAATTATGAGCTTGTAATAGTAGTAAAAAAATAAATAATAGCGTAAAAAAAAAAAAAAATAGTAGTGTAGTAAAAATGAAAGAGAATAAATGTTAGATTAATTAGTCATTTATTATTCTTTTGAATCACATTGAGAAAAAAAACTTTATTTGATTTTTTTAAAAGGCTATAATGAGTAACATGGCAATCAATGGCCATATTATATAGAAATTCAAGATAACGTGAATGACTAATAAAAAATTTAAAAAAAAAACTTTATTTACAACCTACTGAATCGCACCCCCATAGTTCAGTTCAATTCAGGTTTATTATACAAATCATACATTTTTCAACATTTGGCCCTTTTATTAAACTGAAAAAGAAAAAGGGTACAATTTCAACAAAATGTTTTGCATAGTGCTATCACACCGGATTGCTTTAATTCTTTTTTCTGGGTTTTCTTGGTACCACAGGTTATATATTCATTAAGTTGACAATATGGGCAGTTTCTTCCTCCTCATTGCTTACCCTACAGAGTCAACATTGAATATAACTATTTAGTGTAGGTTTTTTCCTCAGGCTCCAGTTACCTATATAGCTTTATCACTACCCTGAGTTAGTTAAGTTTATCACTACCCTGTCTAACTGTACCAATTTTCAGTTTTGGTGAGGGTACTTTAATCGTGAGTTTACTACGCTTCTGGAGTTAGTTTTCTATTTGTTTTTGTGGACCCATTCTGAGATGGAGAATTCTGTATTTGTCCTTGTTATGCCATGGTTCAGGGCTTATATATGGTCTTGCAGATCTTCCTCTGGCCGGTTTGTCAGCTTATTTTTTATCCAGAATTCCTTTATGCCCTGGCACCCAAGATTGCATTAGATAGTCCAGGGGTTATAAAAAATGTCACAGAATTCAGGACTATCAATGGTGAATTAAAGCAACAAAGGCCAGCAGTGCAGCATAAAGGGTGGCCAGTATACTTCCTTGAGAAACACCACCGTTTATAATTATACCCCCTTTTTTTCATTACAAAAAAAAAAGGTTAAAATATTTAGATCTCCCCAGCATTGAAAGGTATCATGCTTACCCTGGAGAGAGGAAAGGCCAGGGAATAGAAAGCAGCCCAAGCCAGGACCAAAGTTGGTCAAATTCAAGGATGAAGGTTAAAATGAAGTGGTGTGGAGTGCCAGCAGAGAGGAAAAGGAGTGGAGCAATAAGAGGGCAACAATGGCAGACAAGTCGAGTCCGTCAGGCCTGAGGAGAAGGACAGGGACAAAGTGTAGAATTCAGCCAGATTGGTCCAGAGTAAGTGATCAGGATGGATATGGAGGTGTTCAGTGTGAGTTAAGATCACTAGATGTGGGTTAATTTTTTTAAAAATTTATTGTTGTCCTTACTTCTTACAAATGAAACTACTGGTAGCCAACTTTTTTATTTTATTAGGCAACTATTTTTTTCACACTCATGTCTCCACTGAGTGACAGGCTTTTATTGGTCATCCTGGGACTTGAAATATGTCCAGGAAAACAACCAGACATTACAAGTTCAACTAAAACAATATTGTCCACAAGGGGCTTGTACTGTGGAATGGTAGTAATGGAAGCCTAATGATCAGAAACGATAGTGATGGTATGAGAATAGGAAGCCCTATTTCCAAACTGGAAAGTACAACAAATTTATTAGTACAAATAAATTTAAAAATTGGTTTTAAAGTGAGGAAATTTACATATGTGAATATTTCACAATGAGTAACAGAAAGATGCCAGTGTAGGTGGATGTTGCGTTGTGGGCTGAAAAGACTTGTTGACAGTGCCTAGAGTCTAAACTTTAGCACAGGGACCATAAGACCCTTGGTCTGACCTTGCATACTTAACGTAGGTGATTATTAATTAATTGTAAATTACCCAAAAGCAAATTTCAATTATGAACGAGTGTCTATGCAGAACTGTGCATACATAAATCAGTAACCAGATTCTTGGCTTGATAGACTTAACCAGGTTTGATGGCCGAAGGCACACACACCTCATGATGATGATGATGAAATACGAAGACACGTATTTCCAAATTGGCAAGTGCAACAAATTTATTGGTGTAAAACAACTTAACAATTAGTTTTAAAGTGTGGAAACTTCTGAATATGTAACAACCCAGTACATGACAGGAGCCAGTGTTGGAAGGGGAATGATGCATTGAGGCTGAAATGACCTGTTGACAGTTAAGTTTAGTATAGGGAGGGATAAGACCGAGGTATGACCTTCGAAACATGAAGTAGGAGATTCTCCCAGCCTGCCAGATTTTATTGTAAATTACACAAAACTAGGTTTTAAGAAGGTATAGGTTGGATTGTGAACAAGTGTCTATGTACGGTACAAACATGTGCTGAATTGAGCTTATATAAATCAGTAATCAGATTCTTGACTTGATAAGACTTAACCAGGTTTGACGACCGATGGCACATACACCTCACGATGATGATGATGATGAAATACAAGGAAGCTGTATTTCCAAATTGACAAGTACAACAAATTTATTTGTATAAATCTACTTAACAATTAATGAGGAAGCTTTAAATATCTGAATATGTCACGACCCAGTACAAGACAAAAGCCAGTGTAGGTAGGGGGCTGAAATGACCTGTTGACAGCTTTTAGAGCCTAAACTACAGCACAGCGACAGATGAAATCAAGGTCTGACCACAAAACCAGGTTGTAAGAAGGCATAGGTTCAATTGCGATCAAGTGTTTATGTATGGTATAAACATGTGCTGAATTGAGCTTACATAAATCAGTAATCAGATTCTTGATTTGATAGACTTAACCAGGTTTGGCGACCGATGGCACACACACCTCGCAATGATGATAATGAAATACAAGGAAGCTGTGTTCCCAAATTGACAAGTACAACAAATTTATTGGGATAAATCTATTAACAATCAATGAGGAAGCTTAAATATCGAATGTGTCACAACCCAGTACAAGACAAAAGCCAGTGCTGGAAGGGGAATGATGCATTGAGGGTTAACATGACCAGTTGACAGTGCTTAAAAGCCTAAGTCCAGCACAGGGACTGATAAGACCAAGTCTGACCCTGGGTAGGCGATTCTCGCAGTCACGAGAAGTCTTACGTTCAATGATCTTATTAATGATCAAACTTATCGACTTGACTGGGTTTGGTGGCGGATGGCAGACACTACAAAAAACAAACCAAAAAGGTTTTGACAAACGGAAAAAAAAAGAAGTTAAATTAAATTCGCGTTCAATCGCATTATCTTCGTTTCTGTTGTAATTGTCATGCAATAGGGGATGTAGATACGGCTGAAAGATCTGCATTTCACCCGTCACGGCGATTGATAAGGGGTTCACCTCGGGGGGGAAAAAAGGAACCCGGTTACGATTGAAGGAGGCGGAAAAAAAAACTGCAGAATGTTGAAAATCTATTTTTTGGTACCTTCTTCCTGTGACCTCTTCTCTTTGTCATCTTTGGGGCAATAGTTGAGCTGTAGGATGAGCGGAGTCCTGGTGACAATCCCGGTACCTCTCGGCAGGAACGACCTCCCGACAAGGCTCTCGATCACCGAGCTCTTCCCAGAACTCTGTAAAATGGATAAATTCAAAAGACCGTCGGGCCGAGGTGAGAAAATTTTCTTTTTTCCCTTCTCACCTGCGTCCCGACGACGGTGATCTGCGGCAGTTGAATCGCGTCCGCTCCGACTGTGTTAAAGACGTCTTGAAGTTTGTTGATCACGGGTATCAGGGCTTCCATCTCGGCCGGCGAAAAGGGTTTCCAACAAAAATCGTTATTTATTTTTAGAAAGGGCCGAAGTGGAGTACGGCTTTGAAGACGACCTCTGAAGATACACTGAACATAAATGAAGCGATGGGCCCCCCTCGAACGCCCCGGTTTTCAATGCGGGATTCTTTTTTCACCCGATCTTCGAAAAAGAGTGAAAAACATACGAAAACCCTCAGAGAAAACAAACCTCACCAGTCATACCAACTCCAACGGAAATCTATCGTAGAAACGGAGGGGGAATTGATAAGCTGAGCCCGCCTTTCACCAGAAATTTTCGAAACTCAAATTAACTTCACTAATTTCGTGGCCCGTTTGACCAATTAATATATTACAATTAATTAAGGTTTTTAGTTGAGATAAAAAAGCCAATGGCACGAGCGGGATTCTTACCCACGATCTTCGGCTAGATACGTCGCTGCTGTACCACTTGAGCTATCGTGACCTTGAACCACTTGGACACTAACTTCCCATCTCAACCCCACCTTTTGAGTTTTCCCTCCTCTTTGCCATTTTTCACTAAAGCTCTCCGTGGCCAATTCATTTGTCGCCGAGAATCCAGTCCGATTACACGACATTTGAAAAATGGCAAAAAGGAGGGAAATCTCAAAAGGTGGGTTGAGGTGGGAAGTTGGTGTCCGAGTGGATCGATTTCAAATTTTTATCCCGAGTCTGTTGGATTTTGGTAAGTTGGTCATCGTAGCCAGAGTTGGGCAAAATCTAACTAATTCAATCTTGATTAAGAATTTTGATTGAAGTTTAATCATGATTGAATTAGTCATGAGTAAATTGATTGATTGAATAAATCATGACTCTGACAATAGCTGCACATAAGAGATTAACCCGACTTATCAACCAGTTTTAGCAGGTATCCAGTTTCTCCAAGTTACATATCTGTAATTTCAGGAATCTTAGAACCTTTCGGATTAAATACGGCAATATTTAATCAGAGGAGTATACCCAGGAAAATGGTGTCTCAGGGTGGTGTGTTGAGTCCCATTCTTTTTTGTATTTATCATTATTAATGTACTGGAACAGGTGCTGAACACATTCTTCTAAAGATACTCTGTGCTGACAATATTGCTTTATTTTCAAAAAAGAGTGAAAAACTTGCAAAACCCTCAGAGAAAACAAACCTCACCAGTCATACAAACTGCTGTTGAAATCTCTTTTTGATATCTCTCGTAGAACCTTTCGCACAGAATTTTCAAACCTCAAATCATGATTGCACACAATAGAACAAGGCTAAGTTTCCTTTTGACTGATGCAAAAATTAAAATCTTTTCAGACATCTGCTTCATCTGCAATTGGGATACTACCGACTTCAATGGAAATCTTTTCAAGCATTTGACAGAGTCGACCACAATCTGTTATTATAAAAATTTTAATAATCAATTCTAGTTTTTTAATTATATTGCTGTACTAGTCCATATCAATCTGAAGTAATAAAAGTACCATTGTATCCTTTGTAATTTTTTTTTTGATATAGGAAGAATGCACTAATTTTTAGTTGTCTGTGCACATACTTAGTTCTAGTTGTTTGAAATTTAGTCAAGGTATTCCACAGGGTTCAATAATAGGACCTATAGTTTTAATTATTTGTACCAATGACCAGTGTGTACTTATGATGCCTATAGGAATGTTACCATTTTACAATTAGCTGATGATTCTAATTTTGTAATAAATAGAGGGCTATACTAGTCTTAAGTGTGTTTTAGATTTTATTTATGATAATTTTTATGCTAACTCTCTGGCTGTGAATGCAAGTAAAAATGCAAATCTATGTTACAGCTTGTGTGATAAAAAGAACAAAAATGATGTTATTAATTTTATGTCAGTAAAACTCTAAAATCTGTCCTTCCAAAAATTTTAAAATGACAAAAAAGAGGATTTATATTTAGTACTTCTTCTAGGGAACACTCCTCACTTTTCTTTATAAAACTTAGGTTAGAGACAGTAGCTAGATCTACATTTTGTGCATTTTGAAACTCATCAAATCAAAACTAACTTATGTTAGATTTAATGAGGTACTTACATCATCAACATACAATTTCAGACATAATGAAAAAATTATTGTTCCGTTTTGCAAAACAACCCAAAACAAACAGAATAACCCAGTGGTCTTGGTATGAAATTTTACATACTTGACTGTTATGTCAGAATTTTTTCCCTTGTGAAAGTCACATCTGTCATATGATGGGAAAAACATAGAAGCAGCCTGCGACCAACCCGTTCAGTGGCCAGCAGTCCCACTTTAGTCAGTGGCAGGTCCCCAGTTTACTTCTAGGGGTGTGTATCTTTCTCTCTTTTGCAATCAATTCCTAAATCGAAACCCATTCGCACTCTTTAATACATTCTTTCCTATTTACATAACATTCACTCAGGATGATGTAGTACTAGATATTCCTTCATTACCCTCTACTATTAAGTTAGATAGTACCCTATCTTTTAACTCACTAATCTTAAGGGTTAACTGGCACACATTATTTCACCATCGGCACTTTCACCTACACATTCGCACTAATAGATACATTCAAGTCTCAATATTCAAAGAAGCACAAGATGAAGGATCTATACAGTACTATATACAGTAAATCAGTCCTGTTTACTCTAAAAATCGGAACAGGGGACCCAGATTCTTTTACCGGGTGACATTACTAAGCACTTCCTATGTAGAATCAAGGAGTGACAATTAAGTGGGTTTCATTGAACAACCTTTTTCTGCATGGCAGGCCCAAATTTTTTTTGACCCAAAAGTTAGTGTATCAACCTTGCATGGCCTATCCTATCAATCTATCGACCGGGCCCTTGATACATGAAAGTTTCGTTGCCAACCCAGCCCACCGACACTGCCACTTTATTTTAATCTTGATGACAACAATTTTTAATAGATTCGAGGTAGTTTTAAAAGTTGCAGTTCTTACTTCTACCAGATTTCAAAGCCTTTTCAATTACTCCTGTCATCACACAAAGGCCATGTTTCTGTTTTTTTTGTTTTTTTGTTTTTCTTCCTGGCAATAACTGCATATTTTGTTCTTGCCATTCCGATTTCTATATACCTCCGGAGTCTGCAGTGTCCAGTTAGTAGTCCAACTATTATTTTAGTTCTAACACGCCCAAGATTTAGGAGCCCTGATGTTAGTTTCTGCGATGAAATTTTTCGCATGTCTCTGTCCTGGAGTTTTCCATTGAACACTTATTTTTGATAGATTTACTTTTTTGGAAATTTGGTATGCTGCAAAAAAGTTTAGGGCCAATAGGTACTGAACATTCCTTCCTCATTGCTCTCTTTTCATTTATGCTCTGGTACTCAAACAAGGGTAACTTTGCTGTTTGGCTCAATGTCTACCGATGAGGTAGTTGCCTTTATTGCCTGGCTGTCTGACGCAACCAACACTAACACTTTCTTCTTATTATTATTTAGATTGAAGATTTTTGCAAAGAGTTACGGTAATTTCTAAAATAGAGAAAAATAGTGCATTTTTGTCATTTAATGTTTTTTATTATTTCGGCGTTCATAGTTATTTTTTAAATTAGTTGAATACAGTTTTTTTACTTGATTAATTTTTATTGCTGAGAAAATTCGGGGCTGGATGTGGAGGGGCAACCGTCACGAAGGAACTTTTATATTTTGAAAAGAAGAGAGAATAAGGAATATACTTTTGTTTAGTTTTTATTTTATTGAGTTTTTAAAGTGTTTTTTTAAGTGGTTGATTTTTGGAATTTAAATTTAAATTTAAAATGGACGCCGATCGAGACTTTCGTTGAAGGTTGGCAGCCCTAATGGGCCGGAAAACAGGTTTAGAACCTCCGTTTCTCCACAGTTCCTCTCTCTTCTTGTTTTCTTTTTCAATTCGTTTGCCGTAAGATTTTGGTTCGGGTTTGTTTTTAAGTTTTTTTTCCCGAAAAGTTTTCGATTTTCTTTTTAATTTCGGAAAGTGGAACTGCGGGCGAGGACGGCTGGACCCGGACCCGCGACAATGGACAGACGGACTCGCTGCGTAAACCTGCAGGAAATTCGCCTCGCTTGAATTTCAACCTCACGTGAGTAGAAAAAAAGTTCCTTTAAAAAAAGGACGATTTCAATTTTTAAAACGATTTCTCAATTTATCCATTTCCAACCCTCCTACTTGACAGATTTGTCAAGCCCCGGGGGACTTTCCATGGCAAAACCAGTTATTCTGCCCTCACTTGTCACCCGACATCTGTTTCTAAATTGGGCAAAATTTGTCGTATTTTACTTTATTATTATTCATTATTAAAGGTATTTAAATGTTTTGAAAGTCCTTCTCTTTCGTTTTTTCGATTTTAATCCATCCCCTTCTCTTCTTATAATCCGTATTTGACAATTAAAATTAAGCATATGTTCTATGGTTTTTTCATATTTTTCAAACCCTTTGCGAATGATTAATTAAAAATATCAAATAAATGTCTGCTATTGTTCAATTACTCGCAATTTATCGCACAACATTAATCTATATTCCAATTAATTATTTTTTTATCTGAATTTTTTGGTTGAGATAATTGATTAATGATTGGGTTGAGATAATTGATGGATCCCCACTAAGCAAATATGGATTAATCTATATCAACATTCAACAGGTTGGAATCAATGTAGCAGGTGGTATCATACCAGTGCGTAATTTTTATTCACAGACATATTATTTTGCAATCATTGACACTCCTGTTAAACATGGCATTTTAGTGCCTTCAGTAGGTGTTAATAATTACTGATTTTTATATGGACAAATCTGCTCATGCATGTACAGATGAGCCTAATACTTTTCGTGTCCACTGACAACTCCAGCTTTTGTAATTTACAATAAATTACTGGCAGGCCTTAAGAATTACTCACCTCAGGTTGTTGGTCTACACGTCTTAATCGTCTAGCCTCCTAGGTCGGCCTCCAGGGGCTATCAACAGCTATATAAATTCAGTCCTCAATGCACTCATTTTCTAAAACCAAACCCATTCATACCCTCACTTATTTAATACTACTACTACTACCACTCCTTTACTACAGCCCTTGAAGGGCCCTGGCCTCCTCTACAATGCTGGCCTCGTCTATTCTGTTCTTATGTCTCCTCCATCGTCCGATCTGCATTTTTCTGACGTTGTCCTCGTTGTCCAACTTTCCATTTCTTCCACATAGAACTACCACCTGACTTACCTGACTTACTGTCTTCAAGGTGCGTATACACTAAGCAAATTTTGACCAATGAAAGACAAACAATATCAGGTTGAACTTTTGTCGCCATCACATTGTCTATGCTTGGCTTATCCTTATCAAACCAATAGGTTGGGACCAAGGGATTCGACCATGTGAAATTACAGTCAACAATTCAACACTTTTAAAGTTACCACCAGAAGTCCAAACCTTGACCACAGCCAAGCGTTTCGTTGGCTCTGATTTCGCCTTCCGTACACTCTGAGCAAATCATGACCAACAAAGTGGTTGGTTGTCTTTCGTTGGCTGAGATTTGCTTACTGTTTACATGCATTTACATTTTCCTTTCTACATGGCCAACCCACCTGAGGTGGTTCGCTTTTATTTCATCCACAATATTTGGTTTCTGGTTGAAAACTTTCAACTCCCTGTTTGTATGATTTGCCCACGACCATCCGTTCAAACTGCACCAAAAATCTTTCAGAGCACTTTTCTTTCCAAAGATCTCAAAAAAAAAAAAAATCATCCATGCACATCTTGGTCCACGTTTAGAGCCGTAAAGTTTGATGGTGAAATATTAAGCTTGTAAAAGACTGACTTTTTTTCATTACATACTTAGTGACAAGGTGAAGATTGTCAAGTGGTCCAATGCCACTACTGGAGTGGTGTGAAAATAGGAATGAAAGTATGTCTTTATTATATGCGGTTTATTTAAAAAAAAACATAAATACGCTTAGTATGCTACAGTTTAGGTATGAGAGAATTGGTGAGTTTAGTCTGTAATTGGCATAAATTTCTAAAATGGTTTAGAAGATAAGAGATAAGTAGATAAGTAATTAATTACAGCCAACATTAAAATTAATTAATTGAAATTACTTTAATAAGTAGCAAATGTTAAAATGATAAGTTGAAAACTATACTAATGAATCTAAAATATATTTTTGTAGAAATATTCTCTTTAAATTCACGTAAAACTGAGCAGATTGCCTCAAACTGATAACAATCTTCATAAGCCCCTAAATTATACAGAGAATGCTTCCTGTTTTCTTTGATTTTAAAAACTGAAAAAAGAATCTTTCATGTTTATTTTTGGCTTAGCTTGTTGCCATAGTCTTAAAATCTTAGTAATAAATAATACCATTAATTGAAGTCAACTACAGGCGGACAACCAGACCTTTAGCTATTCTGCCTTTATCCTTCTTTCAAGAAGACGCCTGATAAATGTGTTCTCTCTGTAGACCACATCCATCACGCAATTTTATACCCAGAAGTTTAATCACCTCCCCCCCTGAACACCCAAAAGGACCCAAGACCAACTTGCAGAGCCCACCCTTAATTAAAAGTGCAAAACTGATATTTCAATTTTTTTAATACTTTTGAGGGGAATGTAATAATTTTATTTTTATTTATTATTATTTTTAATTGCTTAACATCATAATATATGGCTGTATGCATTTGGTTTTTAGAAAGGCTAGTCTATTCGGATTACGCGTGAATATGGAAAAACATGCTGAATCCAGTGGGATCATGAATGCAAATTCTGATAAAATTCACTCACTCTGCCTAGGAGTGGAGATTTGCGTCGTGTGCGGTGACAGAGCTTCTGGTGCGTATTTAAATGTGACTGTAACACCAGTGGAACAACTTTTAAATATAAATAATGCGAGGGCTTTATTGTTAATTTTTAGGGAGACATTATGGTGCAATAAGTTGTGAAGGGTGTAAAGGGTTCTTCAAAAGAAGCATACGGAAAAGATTAGGCTATCAATGCAGGGGCAACCAGCAGTGTGAAGTAACAAAACATCATAGAAATCGATGCCAATACTGCCGACTTCAAAAATGCCTCACTATGGGAATGCGAAGTGATTGTAAGTTTGACAGCTGTTTTAAATAAAATCAAATAATCATCTATGATAATATAATTTCATCATTTTCAGCTGTTCAACATGAGAGGAAGCCCATTTCTGTTAAAAAAGAATTTCCCAACCATAGCAGTCCATTTTATGTAAGTAAAATAGAGTTAATAGCATTGTAGTATTAAACAACAAATACACTTATTAAAGAAATCTTTAACACAGCCTTCCAATATCGGTCAATCAAATTATGGAGTTTACAATTCTTTACCATACAATTTATATTCAGGTATGTATAAACAAATATATGTTTGTATTATGTATCTTTATATACAAAATGATAAAATGCCATATCTGAAATTCTTTTCCAGATGGGTATATTAAACAGGAATCATCAAACATTATTGGAAATTACGACTATAGTAACTATGATGAGTCTTCTGATAGTGATTTGATTGAATCAATAGGACCTGGACAAGATAGCAAGTCAATGATAAACTCAGCAATGGAAATAGCTACTAAATTGGTTTGTATTCGTTAGTGTAGATCGGTATGGTTTTATTTATAGTTATTTTTTTATTGATTTTAATTTTTGTAAATAGGGCATGAACGGTAACTTTGGGAACTCCGACGATGAAGAAATGGAAAATTTACAATTTGATGGACGGCTACTAGATGATAACGCATTCATTTTCCAAATTCAAAGCCCATCGCCAATGCCTGCTTACACTGATGTACATTACATTTATGAAAGTGCATCAAGACTACTTTTTCTCTCAGTGCATTGGGTGCGAAATGTACCCGCATTCCAAATTTTGAAGTATGCTATTTAGCCTATGATTAGATTCTTTTATTTTAATTACAATATATATTACTGATTACAGCATGGATACGCAAGTATCACTCATCAAAGGGTGCTGGAGTGAACTGTTTACGTTGGGACTCTCTCAGTGTGCCCAAGTCTTAGCTCTTCCTACGATTATTTTATCTATCATCAATCATCTCCAAAGTTCTGTAGCACAACAGAAAATTTCTTCTTCCAAAGTAAAGGCAGTGAGTATTAATTAATAAACCATCTATGTATGTGCATATATTTTTGAAAATTATAATTAATGAAGTATTTAGCATACAGTTTTTCAACAGATTATTTTCGTTACTATTTTTTGTGATCAATTTAGAACCATTAAACCATGAATGTCTAATATATTTAATATCTTTAATGAGAAGATGAATTAAAATAATGTTGTAATTAAAAAAAAAAAAAAAAAAAAAAAGATTAATTTATTGCTTGTTTTTCAGGTTACCGAACATATATTTTCACTTCAAGATTTTGTTGGCTCTATGGTTGCTCTAAATGTGGACGATCACGAATATGCTTATTTGAAATTAATTGCTCTATTCAGCCCAGGTAAAAAAAAAAAAAAAAAAAAAAAAAAAATTACATAATTATTGTTAATATTTAAGGTTGTTCATGGCCCATGAAGGCGTCGTTTTCATGCTTGACATAATAGTCAGACTGTGGGATGATCAAATTACTACAATTATTTGTAGTTTGATAGTCTCCAACACATCTCACATAATTTGTATTTTAAGATGTAATAAGTTGCCTTGGGCGATACACTTTGCACACAAGAATATTTTTTCCACTTCATGAGAAAACATTGAATCATGGATATATGATCTAACTCATCTCTAACTCTAACCAAACCTAACTCTAACCCTACCTAATACAACATAACTCTAACCCTAACCCTAACTCTACTTAATACAACCTAATCTAATCTTAACCTTACTTAATATAACTTAACCTACCTCAAGCTTACTGAATACAACCTAATCTTACTCTAAACTCTCTTAATACAACCTAACCTAACCTGATGCACTACAGCCTAGCCCAATCTTAACCCTAACTAATATAACCTAATCTAACTCTACCTAATACAATTTAACCTAATACTAACCCATACTAACTCTAATTCTTCCTAATACAACCCAACCTAACCTAACACGTCCCTAACCCAACCTTCCCTAAAATATTTAAAAAGTTCATATATTTTTGTTTATGTTAATTTAAATGATGTTAGTTTATAGTAAAAAAAAGGCACAGTAGGTGATAAAAGGTCACTTAAAATAATAACTACACCTTCCATTTTGCCCACCACAAAGGAAAATAAGAAATAATAATTAGCAAATTTGAATCACATTTTTCTCATTGGCAAGAAAGTCTTACATTTTTTGACCTTGAAGAAACACCAAAAAAAAAGTTAATAATTTAATGTGCCAATGCAAATGTGCATATCGTTATTTTTGTTGTTGTTAAAATTGGAATTTGTTGCTTACATCCAAAATCGAGTTTGAGTTTAATGACTCATATTTGAAACCTACTTGAGGAAGAAATACAAATAAACTATTCTAATCAATTGTACCCTTGTTTTGATATATGAATCATGGATCTAAATATCCATAATCAACTTTTCTAATAAACGCTAATATTTTTTTATAATGTTAATCTAATCTTAACTCTAACCCTACTTAATACAACATAACCTAACCCATTCCTAACCCCAACTAATTAGTAGAGAGGAAAAAATACAAATAAACTATTTCAATGCAATTGTCTTGATTTTTTTTTTTTTAAAAATTACAGACAACCCCAGTTTACACATAAGGCGACAGTTGTCAGAATTGCAAGAGAAAGCTTTTCAAGAACTCAGAGAACAAATAGGCGATGTCAATTCTAACAGATTTGCAAGATTACTTCTCCGTTTGCCTCCATTAAGAGCTTTGAACCGGCATATCATGGAACAGATATTTTTCCCAGGCCTTGGCGATCAATGTGATATAGATAACATTATTCCATTTATTCTTAAAATGGAAAGCATTGATTTTGTGAATGAACAAAATAATTAAATTTTGCTGGCATGTCATTTTGGAGATGATCATATTGACAAACAGTTGACAGCCTTATTTATATTGTACTTAAGCAAGTAACTATTTTTCCCTTAATTTTTTGTTTTTGTTGGTTTTGCTTCCATTTGGATTTAAATAAAACATTTTATTATATTCTTTATAGGAGTGAGTTATGTATGTGCAATAAATCGAAGTGAAAAAGTAAGACAGAATGGTTTTTTAAAAATTCAAAGTTATTGAAGGATGTTATGGGCAATATTTAACGTATTTTTTTACGTTTTTAGCCTTTGTCATCTTAATTAACATGTTTTTAACATAATAAAAAAAAATGTACCCATTTAAATATCCAAATGTGATAATTATTCATTTTATATTCTGTTTTTAGTTTAATATATTGCAGATAAATGCTGCTACAGTTCAGGTTATTAAACGATATATTTGTTGAATATTCTACCAAATCAAAGTTGATTTCTGCTTAAAAAGGATCGTTTTTTGTTTGTTTTAGTTGATAAGTGTTAGAGCTTTTAATTTATATTTATGTGAATTATTTTGGTGTAGCGTTGGATATTTATCTTTAAAAATTTTCTTTTCCAAATAGTTATTTTGCACTAGTATTATTTGATTTTGATTAAGTTTTAATTTGATAATTTGTAGAATGTAGTAAGTAAGTACAAAACAATAGTAGTAAAAAGTTGAATTTTTTTTAATGTTATTTGTAAGGGCTGTTTTTGTCCATTGCTGCAATACATCCTTTAATCAATGTTACTCGAGAGAGAGCTTTTCATGGTGCAAAACCTTATACAAATCGAACATAAGTGTTTTTATTATACCTTCTTCTTAATGTTTTATTTATACAATTTAATTTGAATAGTACTTTTACCAGAATTACCTCTATTTAAAATCATGTTAATATATTTTTTAATTTTTCACCACTCCTTTCAACCTTGAAATTAGGTTTGTTTTTATATGAACAGGGTACGATCTATTATTCTTTACTGTTCATAAACAAAAGTTAGAGGTTTTACAGGGTCTTGTATATTTTGCAAAGTTTTATTTTAAGATTGGCACTCGAAACAAAAATTTTGCAAATACAGGTAATATGTGTATTTATTTCTTGTAAAAATACAAATTTACGATTCATCAAAATATCTCTTACAACGCACTAATTTATTACATTTGTTTTAAATTCTAGAATAATTACTTCTAGAATGAAAGTTGTATTATTATTATTATTATTGTGTTATTTTTTCATTGGTGTGGAGATATATATATATTTCCTTAGTTGTCATTAGGCAAATTTGGGGTTGTACGATAAAATGAATTTTAAGACAATAATTGATGTAAGTATAATTATTTATATAATCTAGAATAATTTGTTAAATCGTCTTGAAACATATTTTGTATAAAGAAATGTACTTATAGGTTTTGTGAGCAGGAAATTATTCGGCCGACATTTTGTTTCTGTTTGCTGTAGTTTTGTGATTGATAACATCCCGTTACAATGCTCGGAACTACTCATATCACAAAACTAATTTTGTTGTAATCCTAGTCTACCAAAGCTCATAAGTTTTATATATATTATTAACCATAAAGGCGTAAATTAGAGAGATGGTTTTCCTTGGTCGGTACCAGTTAACGTTTCTTGAAATATACCCCAAACAATATAATGTGACAAATTATATTTTTCAAATGAAAATTTGAATTTAAAATGTTGGTAGATATAGCAAAATCAGTCATTTTTATATACAAATTATATTATTATTACTATGTGCAATGTGTCCAAAGACAATAAAATAAGAGGTCTGACAATAACATAGATTATTTATCATATTTTCTGTTGATAAAGTAAAAACATGTTTATTGTGGTTGTACACCTGTTGTCAGATCACAAAGTATATACTTAATTTTCGTAATGTAATACGAGATATAGATTAATTATTGTACTTAATAGGTTTATTGGGCAATAGTATTTAAAATATTTTGAGACATTATATTTTCTGAGACGAAGTTGTATTTATTTTTATTAAACGTTACAGTTGTCGATATATTTCCAACTGATCTCTACCATATTATGTATTCACACAGGATATTTTCATAACAAAAAATATGTTACAGCCATTGATGTTCCAACTGATCTCTTTATCATGTTTTTGTTCACACCGGGGAATTGTGAAAACTACTTTACACAACATTTATGGACCTTGCTACTTAAAACTTATTTATTTTATATATTAGTCATTGTCCAATATAAATATATATTTAACTAATTGTATTATTTGATTTATCAGTATTTATTCAAACTTTTTTGTTAAATTAATTTATATGTTAATGTTAAACAGGACAATAAAACTAATTAAAACTGTAACAATATAAATATATATAAAAAAAAGCTTTGTTGACAATAATATTGAACAATAAATTATTTATTAGTTTAGTTGAGTAACTTAGATTTTAATATATTTTGTATTGTGATAATTGTTCATTGCCTAAAACTGTAAAAATTCAATTCAATAAAAATTCTTTCAAGTAAATTAATTATTTGTCCAACTCAATTAATGCCCTCAAATTAATAAATGAATTGTTAAAAAAACTCAGTAAAAACTTTAATATAGAACTAGAATTTTTATATATGTTTAAATACAAACTTGTTTATTAATCTGACACTTATACTTATTTTACTTGTAATTTGTTCGTTGTAATTTCGCCATCTTCAGTGTGTCTTTGTGGACTGAATGTGAGAAGCTTCTGCAGGCAAGAGGCCCTCGGGGAGGCTGACTTGCAGATCGTGCTAAACAGACTTAGAATTGGTCGTACGTGGTTGACATGAGGACACACGCTTTTGAGCCCAAAGGTTGTGTATGCGCTTGGCGTGACAAGAAAGGTTGTTCAGTTTGTCCCATTCAATCGAAGCGTGTCGTTCTTTGGCTCCAGAGAGTGTGTACGAGTGCCACCTTCTGATATAAGAATTGTGACCAAGTTTTTGGTACAAGAGAAACCAGGGGTATTGTTGTTTACATAGCTTTTTTGGCCAAATTAACTATTTTGAATTGCTAATTAACCTCTTTTATTATCAACTTAATGATTTTTAACTGCAAATTAACTTTTTTTGAATTCTAAATTAACCTTTTTAACTTCAAATGAACCCCTGTTAATCTAATTAACCCCTTTAACTTCAAATTAACTCATTTTTAATTTCAAATGAACCCTTTTTTTATCTTCAAATTAACTTTTTCTAAATTCAAATTAATGTGTTTACCTTCAAACCTTCTGTACTTCAAATTAACCTTTTTTATTTCAAATTAACTATTTTTACTTGAAATTACCATTTTAATTCCAATAAACTTTTTTAATTTCATATTAACCTTTTTTAAATACAATTTAACCTTTTTTGGTTTCAAAATAACTTTTTTAATTGTCAGCTTAACCTTTTTTAACTGCAAATTAACCTTCCAATAATTTCAAATTAACTTTTTATTAATTCAAATTTAACCTTTTGTTAATTTCAAATTAACCTTTTTAATTTCAAATTAATCTTTTTAATTTCAAATTAACTTTTTTATTCCAAATTAACCCTTTTTAACTTCAAATTAACTCCTTTTTAATTTAAAAGTAACCTTTTATAACATAATATTTATCATTTGTTATTTCAAATGGGTCCTTTTTTCCCTTCAAATTAACTTTTTCTAACTTCAAATTAACGTGTTTACCTTCAAACTAACCTTTTCTATCTTCAAATAACCTTTTTTTTTAAATTTCAAATTAACCTTTTTTAACTACAAATTAACCTTTTTTATTTTGAATTAACTTTTTAAATTGTAAACTTAACCTTTTTTTAACTGTAAAATAACCTTTTTAATTTCAAATTAACCTTTTTAATTCAAATTAATCCTTTTCAACTGCAAATTAATCTTTTTTAATTTCAAATTAACCCTTTTTACTTAAATTTAACCCTTTATGTAACATTTACACGGCGGAATTGTATGCGAACGGTGGTTGTTATCTGAGTACCTGGACACGTACGTCGGGAGGGTAATGAAAAGGCGGCCAAGACCGGCTAAGGCAACCTCAGCACAACCACCGCAATCAGTACCCCTCATGCTAAAAATGCAATAAAAAATAAATGATTACAAGAAGGTAGCGACGGTGGTCTTTCGGGTATCAAGAGCACTGTCGATAGGAGGCCCCTCGGAGGACCAGACTCATAGAAGAAGGGTCATCCTCACCCCGAATAAGAATAGGCCATGCGAGGTTGACACATGGACCCTTACTTTTGGGCCAAAGCCCGCACGGATCCTGCCAGAGAAAATTCGCTCGATTTGTTCCACCTAATTGAAGGGTGCAATTCCTTGGCTCCATATAGAGAGCGCATAGGAATTTCACCCGATATGAGAATTGTGCTTGAGCACGGCAGCGAGTATTTTGGTCCCCTGTTCTGATTCTTTGAGGAAACAGGGTTGTGTATTGTATATAGTAATGATAGTTTTGTGAACCTAGCGTGTGTTGAGAGTGAATATGTAGTGTGAGAGGGCCGGTGACGGAATATTGAGTACCCCATCGTCCCTTAAATTAGGTTGGTCATATAATAGGTGGGAAGAGTGAAGTGCAATATCAAGTACACAACTACCCTGAGTGAATGGTACGTAAATATGAAGAATATATTTAAGTGAGAGTGAGAGAATTAATGAGTTTAATTGTAGGAAGTGATTGCGTTGGGGGTTGAAATGATCTGCTGCTGATAGCCCCCAGATCCCAACCTCGGTGGCTGGACGGACAAACCCAACATCCGAGATGGGTGATTCTCGAGGTCTCCCGGTAATTTATTGTACATTACAAAAGCTCGTACTGTCGGCGGATTGCAAGAAGTTCAATTCTGTAAACGTGTGTGCAGTTGAAGTCAGTAATCAATAACCCTTTTTAACGTCAAATTAATACTTTTTTTAAAGCATTTAAAAAAAACTGTGTAAAAATGTAAGTATGTAAAGTAAAATACCTGTGTATTTGCGATAGTTTTTTTAAATATAAAATAATTGGGCTCTTATAAGACCATATGTAAATTAATTAAAATAAAAAAAATATATAAAATTAAATGTAAGAATGAAGGATTTTTCTTTTTATTTGAGAATTTGAAAAAATATGTAAAATTGGTTCTATAATACTACATGAAAATTAATTGAGATTAAAATTAATCAATAATAATTTAACTTTTTTTAATGCTTTAAAGAAAGGGTTTATTTAAAGTTAAAAGGGATCAACTTGCAATAAAAAAGGGTTCATTTGAATTAAAAAAAGAATGGTTAATTTGAAATAAAAATGGTCAACGTGAAGTAAAAAGAGCTAATTGGAAATTGGACATGGTTAATTTGAATTTTAAAAAGGATTAATTGGAACTTAAAAAAGTTTAATTTGAATCAAAAAAGAGTTTTTTAATTAGTTATCTGTTTATTATTATTTTAAATTTTTGACGGTTGAGAAGAAATGCATAAAAACGGGAAATAATAAAAAAGAGTTAATTGTTAAAATATGTTAATTTTGAAGTTATAAAGGTTAATTTGGCTGATTATCCTTTTTAATTTCAAATTAACCCTTTATAATTTCAAATGATGATGGTATGAAATGAAATTATAAAGTAAGATTCCTGTATTTTTTCAGTTTTTTTAAACATTAAATAATTGGGCTCTTAGAAGAGCATAAAAAAAGCTTGTCGTAATTTGTCGTTAAAAACGGTTAATTTGAGGTTAAAAAGGGGTAATTTGACGGATTAACATTTTTAATTCAAATTAACCGTTTTTTTAAAGCATTAAAGAAACTTACATGATATGATATAAGCGTGTAAACTAAAATTCCTTTGAATTTGCGAATTATTTTTAAATATAAAATAATTTGTCTCTTAGAAGACCATATGTAAAAAATTTCTCAAATGTACAGGAATTTTACTTTACATGCTTATAATCATACTATTTCCCAAGATTTTTTAATGCTTTAAAGAAAGAGTTAATTTGAACTTGAAAAGGTTAATTTTAAATTTACAAAAGTTAATTTGAAGTTAAAAATGGTTAATTTCAAATTAAAAGGTTTCATTTGATGTTAATAAGGGTTAATTTGAAAGTAAAAAAGGTTAATGTGAAGTTAAAAAACGTTAATTTGAAATTAAAAAGCGTTAATTTGAAGTTAAAAGTTTTAATTTAAGTTACAAAATAAGAGAAGGGTTAGTTTGAAATTAAAAAGAGTTAATGAGAAGTAAAAACAGGAATTAAGTTGAAAAGAAAGTGTCAATCAAAAAAGGTTAATCTGAAATTAAAAAGGGTTCATAAAAAAAGAAAGAAGGGCTAATTTGAAATGAAAAAGGGTTAATTCAAAGTAAAAAAAGTTAATAAGACGGAAAAAAGCTGCTTTGCACACGCACCCCACCTCACACGATCTTATAAAAGAGACTTAACAGAATCTCACAAACAAACTGAGGATGGCGAAATGCGTCTGACACGCCAAAATGATCACGACCAAATTACACATAAAATCGTTTTTAACGTTAGAAAAAGTCGTAGGTGGTAAAATATTATTTATTCGCCTCCGGTAATGACCCTATTTGATTATAAATGACGGTTAGTCATCAGTTGTTACGATTTTATTATTTCTGACATTGAACTCATCTCGTATGAAGTACATCGGAAACGCTTTCTGTTTATTTCCTGTTATATTATGTCAGCGATATTTTTTTCTCCCAGTCAAACAGAAGGTTGTCGCCGCAATCGTACTGGACATTGGCTCACTTTGCCTAATGGAATGGGACTGAAAAGAATGCTTGCTCTTCTCCTTCTCGTCTTAGCTTTCTTGCAAAGTGAAGTGGTGAGATTCATCAATGCGCCTTTTTAATTTGCCCCTGACAGTTTTCAAATGACCTCGTGAGTGCTGTGTGTTTGCTTTACCGGAAAAATAACCACGCTACGTCAATTTAAGCATTGTGTTTAAGACATAAACATTGAATCAAACTTTTTTTTATGAGGCGAGATCAATTTTGCCTAAAATGCAAAGTAAGCACTTAGGAAGATTTATAAAAAGCACTTTTTAATTCTCTAGAGAAAAATATAGCACCTTTTTGTCGGAATTTTTAAAACCAACTTAAAATATGGCTTTATTCTTTATTTTTTTATTATTATTTTTTTTACGAGGGTTCGCAACAGCAGAGGTTATATCAACCCTCGGGGTGCTGTCTTTTTAAAAAAAAGCCCATTTGAAAGTATGTCGGGAATGGAGGGCCGCTGGATTCGAACCCGGGACCTTTACCTTACAGTGATGAGCGCCGTGTCACGCCTAAACCGTTGCGACCACCGACGCCCCCTCCCAAATTTATTAAAACATAAAGTAAAATTTCACTGTTTTTCTTGATTTGTTTACTATATATTTTTTGTTAAATAGAATCAGTATCATTTTAAACCTACACTCGGCCAACACGTTTTATAGTTTAATAGGTAAATAAAAAAAAATAAAAAATCAATATAGACAGGACTTTTTTAAAGCACAATCTAAGTAAATGTAGGCCACATGAATTGAGTTTTTTTTATTCCATGGAAATCTTTCTTCTTTTCCTATCTTTTTCTTTTTCACTAGGGGAGGCTAGGGACGTGGTAGCACCGTTTTTAATGAAACTTTTTTTGGTGATTCTAGGTCAAAAAACATTGGGAATATTGCCGAGAGTTCTTGCCAAAGGGCTCTAGGAGCAGAGAACAAAGTGCCTTTCTTCTGCATGTATTTCAAACTTACACATTTAAAAAAAATCTAGGATAAGACAAAGATATGCAGGGTCGTATAATAGAGATTAGATGTATGAAAAGATACAAAAACGAAAATACACATTAAAGTAGGTCAAAAGAATTTTATTAAAAAAAAAACAAAAAAAAAAAAACAACAAACGGATCCGTTTAAAGCACCCCTTGAAGCCCCAAAATACGAATTTTTATCGCAAACAAACTAGAAAATTTTGTGCTAGCCATGCAATTTTTTTTCTCCCGTGTCCTGTGTTCCAGTTAAAAATTCATAACTCCTTGTGTTTTATCCAAATACAACGTTAAGATGGATTGTTTCTTGTCGGGCCTATGTCCGTAATGTTTAGGTTTTGTAAGGGTGAAAAAAAAGGGAGAATTAAATTTTTATTTTTTTTAATAGACTACTAACTATTTTGCTTTACGAGCACTGACCGACCCGGCGAGGATAGGCGGACCGAAAAGTAAAGTTCAAATTATAAATTGGTTAAATAAAAGATATTCATTGATAATGTATTCACCGCTTGCCTTGGTTACTTAACAGGTGGAATTGTCCATTTGATAATTTCTGTGATAACTTGATTAAAAAATTAGGCATATTATACTAGATAAATAATTTTCGTGTTTCACGAAACTTAGCTTACAGGTGAATAGTTATTCAGATATCGTGAGATGCGGTCGGGAGTGATGTAGGTTTCAGAAAAACATTTTCTTTATCGTGCCAACGTTTCGATCTTTTATTGAGATCATCTTCAGGGCCTGGGATTTACAAACAATGTTTACANTCCAGTTTCTCCAAGTTACATATCTGTAATTTCAGGAATCTTAGAACCTTTCGGATTAAATACGGCAATATTTAATCAGAGGAGTATACCCAGGAAAACGGTGTCTCCCAAGGTGGTGCGTTGAGTCCCATTATTTTCTGTATTTATCATTACTAAAGTATTCCAACAGGGGCACTTTCTTCTAAAGATACTCTGTCCTGATGATATAATGCTTTATTGTCTAATAAATGTTTTATAAATAGTGATGTGTCGAGTCTCATTCTTTTTTGTATTTATGGAATCCACACTTTTCTTCTCATTCTGAATTTTAGATAAAATTAAAAATAAATTTATTAGAATCCTTCATTTTCGATTTCCTCTCATTACATCCTCAGAACTGTCTTTTTTTCTTTATAATTTTCCAGCACTATCTGACAGAAGGTGTCTGTTTTATATTTTATTTCTTTACAATATAATCAACGGGTGGCTAAATTGTAGAGACCTCATTTCATGCATCACTTTCAATGTCCCAATACATGATACCAAGCATTCATCTATGTTTAGTGTACCCTTTTGTAAAACAAATTATGTATTTGATTCAACAATAAATAGAATAACGAGAGAAGGAAATAAAATATGTCCAAATATTCATTTTTTTCCATCTAAATTTTAATACATTCAAATGTAAATTAAAGACAATAATTTTATAGACTGTTTTGAAATAAATATAGTTGTATTATCTAAACTATATAAATATAGTTTATTGTTATTAATACTTTTTGCGGTTTTGTTCTTTTATAAATTTTGTTTACCTACTACTTAACTTGTTTATAATCTTTCAATTAATTGTGGTTTTTAGTTGAGATAAAAAAGTCAGTGTCACGAGCGGGATTCGAACCCACGACCTTCGGCTATATATATATATATACTACTCTCAACACGACACACAAGTATGGCACAATTACACAGAAGACAAACACTTTGAGTGAGTAGAAATACTTTGTTTGAATATAAAATATATTTTGCATTGTATAAATTCACTTATCCACATCCTAAATGTATTTGTTAAATGTAAACATTGTTTGTAAATCCCAGGCCCTGAAGATGATCTCAATAAAAGATCGAAACGTTGGCACGATAAAGAAAATGTTTTTCTGAAACCTACATCACTCCCGACCGCATCTCACGATATCTGAATAACTATCGATTAACGGTCACTAATCTCTACACATTTTTACAGGTGAATTTTAAATGGGCGCTATCGTAAGAGTTTAACAAGTAATTCCCTTGTTTTGTTGAAAAAAAAAGCTTTCACCTTTCCCAATGAATACCTTTTAGCTTTCAGCTCTGGTTGCAATTATGACACATTACATCCTTTGACCAATTTTGAATACAAATACCAACAAAAATGCGGATGTGGCGTTTTCCGTTTTGCTAGTTTGTAATTGGCCGAAAAAGTCAGATCAATCTTGACAAATTACTATTTTTGCGACCTTTTTATTGAAAGGTTATTAGTTATATTCCAGTTAACAAGTGAACCGAAACTTGTTAAAAGTTAGACTAGATTTATTCATTAAAAAAAGTCTGTCTACATTAGGAATATACAATTTGCTTTAGACATACACTTAATTATTGTTAAGAAAAACATTTACTTCGGTAAAATTCTAGTATTTACTCCCTACTAAAAATATGGACCGTCGAGGTACTGCATATTCCGATCATGGCCTGACATCATATTATCATCTATTATCTATATTCAATCTCCTTTAGGCATTTATCCATTCTCGCTAATAAATATATTCACTTCGGTGGACACCTTTTGTTTACCTCCTACTAAAAATAAGAACCGTCGAGTTATTACATACTATAAAAAAAGTCTGACTATAGACTAAAAGCCGATAATCTTTAATAGGACTATTAATGATTGCATAAACTATTTTTGTAGGTGGCATGAAATGGTAACGACAATATGATAATTATTCTTCATTTTGTACTTCTTTTTTAATTGTACTAAAAATAGATCCATCAAGGTATTGCATATTTCGATGACGGCCGATAAATACTTCACTCATATACAATTTAGTCTTGACATATACTCCATTCTCTCTAATAAATATATTCACTTTGGTGGGCACTTTCGTTCCACTCCGCACTAAAAAATAAGGACCGTCGAGGTACTGAATATTCCGATGACGGCTTGACAACGTCATACTCACATGCACTACTAATATAAGATCTACTTTAGGCGTACACATCATTTCCGCTGATAAATACATTCACTTCGGTGGGCACATTTTGTTTACTTCCTGCTAAAAATAAGAACCTTCAAGTTATTACATACTATAAAAAAGTCAGACTATAGACTAAAAGTCGGATGAACTATTTGTTGTGGATTGGCATGAAATAGCAAAGACAATATGATAATTATTCTTTATTTTATATAATTTCTTTTCTTATTTCAGGTGGTCGGTCAGATTGCCTTTCCCCCTTATTCCACTCAGTACCCATATCCTTGGCTTCCTTCGACTTATCCGTGTTACCCGATTTGTAACAATTGTGGTGGATGCAACATAATAATTATAAATAGTACGAGCTCTATTACCGTTCCTCCTCCGATCGTTTTGCCTCCGATCACCGCTCCACCGACGATGCCGCCGACAACGATGCCACCTACGACTCCGCCACCCACAAAGCCACCAACAACTCTTCCACCGACCATGCCACCAACGCTGCCCCCGACAACTATTCCACCTACCAAACCACCAACCGAGCCACCGACGACCATTCCACCTACTACGCCACCCACCAAGCCACCGACGACTATTCCACCTACTACGCCACCCACCGAGCCACCGACGACTATTCCACCTACTATGCCTCCCACCGAGCCACCGACGACTATTCCACCTACTATGCCTCCCACCGAGCCACCAACTGTACCCCCTACGACACCTCCTCCTACGACTACAACCAGCACCCCTACTACGACAACAACACAAACAACTACAACGACAACCCCAACTACAACAACTCCCCCACCAACGACTACAACAGAAATGCCTATCACCACGACCACTACATCCACGAGAAAACCGACAAAGAAAATAACAACAACTACAACTACAACATGGTACATTTATCCATCTTGGTAAGTATTTTGATAAAAATTGAATCTACTAAATTCCCCTAATGAATGAATGATTGTTAAAAGAATTTTATTTACAAAAGGAAAATACATTTCATATGCTAGTATCACACACAAAAAAAACCGTCTTATGAGCTGCAGTTCTTCAGTGCAAAGCCAACCAGATCTGAACAATCAGGAGAATTAGCCCTCAAAACTCTCGTAGTTCAAAAAGATAACACGAGAGTTTGAAAGAATGGAACACTCAGTCAAAAAATGAAATAGGCCCTTCCTCGCGGTGTTCCACGGTGACTAGACTCAGCAGTATCATCTATCAGAGGATTATAGGCAGATAAGTTTGCGAATTTAAAGAGACAACATAAATTATTATGTAGACAACTTAAGATTTTTTTGTAACGAGGGTTCGCAACAGCAGAGGTTGGTTATATCAACACTCGGGGTGCCAGTGTTTTTGAAAAAAGCCCATTAGTAAGTATGTCGGGTTCGAATGCAGGGCCGCTGGATTCGAACCCGGGACCTTTACCTTACAGTGATGAGCGCCGTGTCAACGTCTAAACCGTTGCGGCCACCGACGCCCCCCCCTTAGATTATTATTGGTTCGAATTCGAAAAATGCCTTCGAATGATCCTTGACAGGTCGCTCCAGGACGATCGCTCTAAATGGAACCGCGCCGAGCCGTACAGCTCCATTTGGAGTGCCTGAAATTTGAGATTCACGACCGCTCCACAGCCAGTCGCTCCGATCGTCATCCAGTGAATTACTTCCTCAAAATGGATGATGATCTCTTGTGCTACGCTGCTGTTTGTTTATATATAAAAAGTAAAATAAAACACCGAAGAGGAATGGTGTCAGAAGTGGCTCCTGAACAGAAGCTGTAGTACCCACATCTTTCCCTTGAACCCGCTGATTGGAGGAACTATTTAATGATGGATGAACCGTCTTATTTTTATTTACTCCAGCTTGTTACCCCTTTGATTAGAAAACAAAAGACAGTCATGAGAGAAATCATCACTCCACATAAAAGGTTGGCAGCCTATTACGATTTCTCGTTACAGGGATGAACTACGAAAAACTTCTCTACTACGATTTCTGTTCAACGCCTAGGGGTTATCAATACCGCATCACTCGTTGCATGTGTATCCTTTGTTTTGAAATGGTCGACCATCTGGTCGAGGGCCGAATTTCTTTTATTTCTATCGTGGTAATCATTGTCCACCACTTTCCATAAACATGGTAAACTTTTATAGAATTCAATCACCTCAACAATAAAATCTCGATTGGATGTCATTGTCAATAAAGAATAAACGGTTTTGACTTTGAGAATGAATGACAGAAAGACGGAGACTGCGCTAAAAAAAAAATCCCATTCACGAACGCGCCATGCCGTCGTCGCGCCGTAGATATTTGGAGTGGCGCGATGGAGTTTGGACCGGTCGAATATTCGGCGCAGCCTGGAACGCCAGTTCAGTTTTGCCATTGACTTTTTGGAACGGCGTCGCTCCGTTTGGACAGCTGGGAGCAGATTTATAGAGCAGAAATCTTACTTATCTTGCCGTCTTTCTGTCCCCTACGAAAAACTAAGATTTTTGATGTATTTAAATTAACTGATACGTTAGGGCAGCGAATTCCGAAAATTACAGCATCAAGGAGGTCATTAATAAAGAGCGAGAATAACAAATGGCTAAGGACGCAGCCCTGTTAACCCCAGGTTCAGCTGGAAATGTGATTAATCGTTTGTTATAAATTTTTGTTCAAGCTTGCAATTCTATCTCAAAGAAGAGTTTTTCAAATAATCCTTAAAATAAATTACCCGCAATGCAATAATCACAAATTAACCATTTGTTTCAGGTGTGGTAATTGGTGTAATACTTATTTTGCAAGGAAGAACGTTGCTAGAAAGTGCATACTTCTAGTCTGGCTGGGTTTGTGAAAAAAAGAGGCGTATATCGCTTCACAAACGACTTATACACGAACCGACAAAAGTTAAATGTTTATAATAATAATTGTATATTTTATTGCCAAAATAAATTGACCGAGTTGAAGTCCTTGTGTTGCTTTTATTATTTATTTATTACCCCTGGTGATCCCGAAGTTATCGGCATGAATAAACTATTTCTACTGGATAGTATAAAAATTTATATTATTTAAAATAAAAGGAAGACAGAAGAAACAAGCGGACAATTATCGCGTGAGCTCATTTGCGTATAGGCAAGGACTTAACAACGAAAAAGACAGACGCAGGGGAGGTGAATAATTATCAAAGTGTTAAAGTTTCAAAGTTCTTCGAACGAATTAATTACTTTTTATAAGGTCTGCGATTTATTCACACATTTAGTGTTTCCTATCATCCTGGTCGGCTGACTCGCTATTAGACGCGTTTCGGCTTTCGCTAATAAGTACATTCACTTCGGCGTACTTCCCTCTTAAATCCCCACTAAAAATACGGATCGTCGAGGTACCAGATATTCCATAAGAGGCCTGGCTTGATTCATACACAGATATACAATTTACTTTGGAAATATTTTATTCTCGCTAATAAGTACATTCACTATGGTGGATTGCTTTCATTTATACACCACTAAAAAAATTGTCCATCGAAGTATTGAATATTTCGATGACGGCCGACATCATTATTACACTACTATTATACAATCCATTTTAGATATATACTCCATTCTCGCTAATAAATACATTCATTTTGGACGACTCCTCTCAAGCACTCTCGTACTAAAAATACAGAGCGTCGAGGGCTGACTTCATACATACAATTTATTTTAGACATATACTCCATTCTCGCTAATAAACACTAATACTTCGGTGAGCTCAATTCAGTAAAAAAAAAAAAATTATAAAAAACATATTCCGATCACCCCCTGATAACATTCATACACACAAACACTACTAACATACAGTATACTTTAGACAATCCATTTTCGCTAATAAATACATTCTATTCGGAGGGCTTCCTTTTCACTCGGTACATTCTTCGTGTGTCGCATTCCTCTAATAGGTGTCTCATTTCATCCCAGCAAAGTGGTCAACGTTTGCACTCCCAACCAGGTCGTGCATGAGCCGGTTCTGACTTTATCTTCGACCTTGTCAGTATTACTTTATCCCGTTTCCCCTATATTCTCCACGTGCCATGGCGTCCCCGTTCTTCGTATTTTTTCAATTTCTCATCTCGTTTTGCGTTGTGTACTCAAAAATGAGTAATTTCATATTTCTGCTTTTTTACATAGAATAAATGGACAGTGTTTAACGAAGAAGCAAAACAGATTAAATAGATGCTTTCACGATCTTCCACTGTTATAAAACTGTCGTGTCTGTTAACCATATATCAAATAACTGAACGGCGTATCGGAAATAATACGCGTCAGGAGGCCATTCACGTTAGCGAGATTAGATAGCGTTAATTTTTAAGCGTAATTAATTTGCTACATTGATTCGCACAATTATTCTCTGTGAAGTCCGTCAGGCTTTCATAAAGACACTTGATGTCTATCTCTGAATCTGTCCATTGTTTTGAAACGACAGACCTGGGTCCCCCGCGCCCATTATGTCACGCTTCTTCCTTCCAACTCAGATTACTTCACGTCATTTGTTGCTTTTTCTAAGGCCAGGATAGGCTCGGGGAAGAAAACATTTCCAACCTTGTTGCCATTGTCCTTTATAATTGAAGAACGTTTATAAGAATGTTATTTATGAAGAAGAAGTTTACATTCTTTATGGTTAACAGCTTTTCTTTACAACTGCCGTTATCTGTGCTCAGTGACATTTACAAACTGTGTAATTAAATAAAACAAGTAAAGCTATTTTGGCAATAGTACAAATCTCATAAACATTCACTTCTCAGGAGTTGCACAGGAAAAGTGAAATTGAAAAAAGCTTGGTGGATTGGATGAACAGTAAGAAGTGGATTTTGTGGCGTGAGATAAAAGGGAATCTACTACTACAAACATATCTTAACCAAGGAGAGACTAAAGCCAAAGCAGATAAAGAAGAGACGGGGAGAAAGGGATCGTAGTTAGTGCCGACTATATCTAGTATACTACGACCGAGTATGGGTCAGGATCTTGTACCTATGGAAATAAACCAAGGACTAAAAGTCATGTAATATGGGGAATACCCCACTATATTTCAGGAGGACGGTATTGAACACTGTGTCTGCCAGGCATTGGGTAAAACAACCAAATTACACTTGTTTGGGTACAATTGCATACAGGCAAACGGCCGAGGAGAGTTCAGTAAGGACATATCGAAGGATACACATGATAGTCCTTAAGAAAGCGTAAGGGATGGCGAGTTACAAGGTCATCGAGTCACGATCCGCAGTACTGCTCAGAAACTAGTGCCTAAACATTTCGCAGCTATGAGAAGTACCACAAGCTGCCCTTGAAGAATGAACAAACAGGGGAAAACAGAGCAGAGGGGCAACTATGAGGGAAAATTTAGAAAGAACACCTATCGTCACTGAACCCTTTTCCGGCATATCCTGAAGCATACACACGGGATAATTCTAATAGCCTACCCACACAAAAAGGAGCAAATAAAGGCGTGGATTTATTTCATAGAAAAGCTCAGTCAAAGCATCCTTCAGAATTCAATCCTTCCTGTCGTACAGCTAGGGCTATGGTTAAGGTTAAGAAGGAGTCGGCCTTTTTAACTTGCACAATGAAAGCAATATTGGTTGTTTAAAGCTCTTTGTTAAATTTAAGTCTTTTTATCAGATCCCAAAGCTTTGTAATGGCACTCGTATCTTTCACGCTTTACTCCCAGGAGTAGGATGCAGCCTTATCGTTCCACTGTTTCTTCTTCTTCCTGGTAATATGTGCACAGACTATACATATACCTCCAGAGTGTGCAGTTTTCAGACAGCAGTCCTAGTATCATTCCTTGCTTTAGTAGTTCTGCCATTAGTTTCTGCTATGGCCCTTTAATAATCTTTTTCTCGGGCTATCCTGGAATACGATCCAATTGGACCGACTTATGTCCAATCCATCGTCTTATCTATGGCAGAAATGTGGTATGTTACAAATAGGTTAGGGCTGACAGGTGGCCTGGAACATTCCTGGGCCAATTGATTGGCCTCCTCCTTTCTTCATTTCCTTCAGCCCTATGTGCTTTAGTACCCAAACAAAAGGTAATTTTGTTGACAAACAAAGGCCTTGATGCAATCCTAAAACGGATTTGGATTTATTTCCATAGATATTAGATCCTGATCCATACTTGGTCTTACAAGCCAACTGTATACTAGATATAGTCGGCATAAACTTCCTTTCTCCCAGTCTCTTTTAGGTAATTTAATTTGAAATTTATTATCATGGAGTTAATCAGCATCATTGGAATCTTGTCTGCCTATAATCCAGAAGAATGATATTTTGCCCGAATTCGTCCTTTTCATGTGCGTAGGACTATTTTTAGCCTGTGGATTCTGGGTCTAGCTTCTACTGGACTAAGATATGTAATGATGTTCAGGAGGACTTCCAGGGCAGCTAGGGGCTGTTCTCATTGCCCCAGTAACGCCCAGGCTCTGAGCAATGCCCTGTCCTCCCTCAGCTGTAATGTCTTCATCTTAAATCTTTCGATTTGATACCCAGCTGTGTCCACAACGGCGTCAACATAATCGATGCCAATTTTCCGACACCGACAAATAACCAAGGAGACCACCAAGCAACAGGTTCATCAACGATATTCACACGTTTTAAGTAATTATCCTTATGATTTTTCCAGTGCACAGACATTATATTTATTCACTTTCGAAAAGTAAGATTCGATCTTACAATCATCTTATAATTGTTTGTTCAAATAAGAACGAAGATGAGTTCCTTAAGTGTATCGAATGTAAACGTCATAGCTCGAAACGTTCTGAGACAAATTGTGTTTTAGAAAAATAGTTTTGTCCTTTTTTGAATTGGAGCACGCTCACTATAAAAAAGAAGGTTATATTTGGAGATTATCGGTGTTCGACAGTGGGAAGGAATCGCCAGTGCCCTTTCTACACCTTGATCAAAACTGTCGTGACAGAAAGACACGATATTTAGACACGTTCACTGTTCACAGCTAGATTTTGCCGTGAAAATTTCCGGCCCGTCCCTCCTTTCACATGGTCCGGGGACCGTAGCACAAATTGCGTACAATCTGTAAAAGTCTAACACGAACGTAAAGAGCTATTGTGAAGTTTTCCGTTGAGGGAGGGGTCTCCGACATTTGTCAACGTTTTTGACGGGGCTTATCATCCGGGTCCGCCCGTTCTCGCTGTAATCAGCGGTCACACGAGTTTTCGGCTATTTGCAATCATTGGAATGTCGGCGCCTTTTTTGCTTTAAAAGTTTATGTTTGGTGGTCTTAAACGTCTCTCGCTTGAATCGTAGGACGATTTGAATTCTTGCCAGTTTGTACGGTTTCATATTTTCATAAATAGTTTTATTTCCGTCTCATCGTGATATAGATGATGCATCATGACAGTTCATGTACAGTGTTACAGACAATTACAATCCGTCCTACAAGGGAGGCTTCTTTGTCCTATCCTGTCCATCATATAGCCCAAAATCATCATTACCACTCATGCAAAAGACACTATAATTCTGTCTTCTAACCCTTCCAACCACCCTACAACCTCCGAGAACACCTTGAGTGGTGAAAAAAGTGAAAAACATGACTGGATAAGGAAAAATGTACGCTGAGACGTGCCCTTCACTGTTTATCAACAAGGAGCTACTGACTTCCATTCAGGTCATATACTTAGGACTTTGACAGCAGATTGACGTGGAAGACTTTTAGGACCGAAATCTGTTTCTCAGACAACAAGACATTACTGCGACCACTTTGGACCCAAGCGAGGACGGTGAGGTTCTACCAAGATATCCGATATCCAGCGCATCAAATCCTTCTAATCAAAAGTATTCAGACAAAGCTCCTTGCTACATCACTTATCTGATCACTTATCCAAAAAATCCACACTAAGGTCTCGATCCTAACTGGATGATCCACTGCCTCAGCCATACCTTCACTTTTCCATCATAAGAACCTGCTATATCGCCTTCGATTGCCTGCCTATTTGACATACGGAGCTCAATACATCCAATTATCCAACCTACCCTAGTTTTCCAACTAAAAGTCCCCCAAAAAATTGTCAAACCTCCTCCGTACGTCAAAAATCCACTGTCCATATCCACAATGGCCTAATTCTTTTTGTTAAAGAAACCAATCCGATCCTACTTCCAAAAGTTCCATCCTAACCCTACTGCCAAAGCATTATTTACACGTCCTGAGAACCCACCATATCGTCATAAACGACAAGTACCCTACTGAAAAATAATTCGGCGTATTTGGACCTCCATATCTAACCCATCCTAGCCCAATCAAAGTTCTCAGAAAGATTCTCCAAGCTACCTTCCGTCCCTAACCTAATATGTTTCACTCAATCATTCACCCATTCTAATCCAACACCTCAAGCTCTCTACTACACTGACATGGAATCTTCAGGACAGGTGCGGTGAGCTTCTTCTTCAGGATTCTCAAACTCCTTACTACGTGTCTAACCTCACTGTCCACAATGACGTCAACATTCCATTCTTTTAAAATTCCTGGAAGTTGCACTCTGACCGTTTATTTAACCCTAAACGACGTGAGCTGCTCTCTAACCTCTCAGCAATGAGAATGGTTACGGTTACTGTGGATGCGAATTCTGACGATAATTTATTCTGTCGAGTTCGTCCGAACAAACAAATACTTGTTTTCCAATGGGAGTATTTACTTTGGCAGCGAAGTTATGTCAGAACACGCACGAGTCGTCAGAACCATTTAAGCGTTCAAATGAGTTTGATTTTTTCGTGCGTTCTGTCGTTGAATTAGAGAGTATTGGTTATTTCACCATGGATATTGATAAATTGATTAGTCTTGTGTTTGAAAATCGGTGGTTTTGGGACATGACAGACAAAAACTATCACAACAGAGATATTTCTCGATCAAAGTGGGAGAAAGTTGCTCAAGAAATCAACACTAGCAATAAGTCATATTTGGTTAGAGGTCATAATTGACCATATTAATTATTGTAATGAATAATTTTTTTTATCTAAGGTTTTTGGTTGAGATGAAAAATTAGTGTCACGAGCGGGTTTCGAACCCACGGCCGTCGGCTCAATACGCCGCTACTCTAAACACTTGAGCTATCGTGACTTCGATGCCCTCGGCCAACAACTCTCCATCTCAACTTACAACCCTTCGAATTTTCCTTATTTTTGCCATTTTTCAAATTTCATTTTAATTAATATGGTCAATTAATTAAGGTTTTTAGTTGAGATAAAAAAGTCAATGGCACGAGCGGGATTCGAACCCACGACCTTCGGCTTGATACGCCGCTGCTCTACCACTTGAGCTATCGTGACCTCGATCCATTCGGACACCAACTTCCCATCTCAACCGCAACTTTTGAATTTTCCCTCCTTTTTGCCATTTTTCAATATGGTCAATTATCGCCGCTAAACATACATGGATTAATATAGATTTTTTTAAGGCAATAAGTTAGAAACTCTCCTATCGTCTCCTGTAGAAAATAAGTGGTTAACATGCTTTGTTTTGCCACCAGATATCAACAATAATTTAATCAACGGACTTTCAAGAAAATAAAACTGGAAAGCAGAAACGACTGACTGTCAGAAAACGCGCACAATGTAACCACCTTGTTCTGACGAGGATTTCGTACGTATTTGTCCGAACAAAATTTCGTCAGAACTCGCATCCACTGTAACCTCAGCCTTAGGATTTTATCACAGTTCATTAATTACGATGGGTCTTTTATATTCTTATTAGGTTGATTTTGAACATTGAATTATTTTTTATGAAAATTTCACCTCTAAAATGATGTTGAAACATGAGCGCAGAAGATGCTGAAATGTATTCAGTTCTGATTTCAAATCGTGTTCTTCTTTTTTAAATTCAGTACAAACCCGACGTACAGCCCGGGGTAAAAGACGAGAAATCTAAAATGAAGATTTCGTTAGTACCAGAGTCACGATACTTTTTCACTTTCACGGCTGGCCTCTGTGACGAATTTGACAATTGTATGAACTGTTGTGAGAAGAAAAAAAAGTGTATCGAGATCCTCGTAAGTCTTCACGTTTGCCAAGTCTTTCTCGGTCGTAGTTCAACTTAAAAAAAAAAAAGGTTGAACGATTTCAAATATTTAAAGTTTGATACGCCAAGTCTTCTATTATTAATCTGACCATTGTATAAATGGTCGTGCTTACTTGTGCCCTTTAAATCTCAAAATTAGAATAAATCACACACACCCTCCAAAAAATTAACCTTCGTCGTTTCATCACGAACCAACAAGTCCAAGATCGTTCGGAGGAGGGGCTCGTCCTGATTACTTTTTTCGGCCCACTGGCGCAATAAATCCTTTAATTGATGTCTGCTCTAAAATACTTAATGTCAAAAGTCACCTGTTCGGCATTCGGTTCATATTTCAATAAACCAATGTGTCGAAAAGCATTAAATTTGTCCACCTAGGGATACTGTTTTTCATGCCCTTTTTCCAATAACGTCGACAGAAAAAAAGCACAGTGCAGACAAGTTGTTTATGTCAGATTTTAATGATATTACATATTATAAACCAAATTACTGTGATATATGGACATCCTTTCATCTTCTTGCCAAATTAAATTCTAATTTTCTCAAATCTATTCGCAGTCTTTTTCTTTGTGTTGTTATTTCTGATCATGTGGAAAAGTAAAACCAGATTCTGTTTATGGTTCTGCTGATTCTGAGCAGTTTGTTCATGTTCATCCTGGTATTCATCCTTGTCATCTTATGTTCGTTGAAAATACCGAAAATAACAGTGGCCTCAACAATCTTGATCTGTCCGTTGGCAGAATCATTGGCTCACCAAATGAAAAATTGCATGAAACAGAGGCAGTTAATTGTTACATGTCGTAAGAAACCATCCTACCGAGGTATTAAGGGTGTGAGTAGGTGGATGATTCTGGTGACCGATGGTGGTTCAACGGAAGGGTAAAGGTGAAATGAAAGAGAGCGGAACTTCAGGAAGCGGGAAGGGAAGTCTCGAACGAATGTTGTGGTCAATGTTGACGGTGAGGTTAGAGACGTGATAGGGAGCTTGGAAATTTCTTCTGAGGACATTTGATTGAGATGAGGATTATTTGGAATTCAGATGCCATGATGGTAACCCACAGCTCACCTCTGACCCTAAAGGTTGAAGTAGGTAATGCTTTGTAAGTTTTTGTTCTTGACAGTTATGACTGATTTAATTCCTAAATGTCTACGTTGTGGTTCAAATAGTCTGTTAAGCTTTGAGGATTCTACGTGAGGAGGATGGTCTGAAGTGGAGATGTTCAGTTGTTGGATTAGAAGGGGTCGAAAGATTGGAATGAAACTTAGTAGGTTGGAGATCTAGTAAAGAGCTTGGAGAAGTATTCTGAGGTCTTTTGACTGAAATGCTTGGATTAGTTGGTTATCTTGGTAATTCCAACTCACCTCAGTCGTCTGTTAAGCCTTAATGATTCCAGGACAGTGGGGTGGTAGCTTGAGCTGTTGGATTAGAATGAGTTGAACGATTAGAATGAAACTTAGTAGGTTAGGGACCTAGTAGGTAGATTGGAGCATCTACAAAGCTTTTGGCTGGATTGATGTATTTTCAAATATGAAGAATTATCGTTTTGAACTGTTTGACGTTTAAGACGACCAGGATGGGAAAATATAGTTAAGACTTGGGCAGTACGATTAGGGTGTATCGAGAACATGGATATTTTGGATGTTGGACGTATTGTTTAGCTTTGTCTGAGGACTTTTAATTAGAAGAATTTGATGCGCTGGATATCGGACATCTTGATGATCTCTTATGCCCAAAATGGTCGGAGTAAAGTCCTGTACGGATACTGGTCCTAAAATCTTCTTATTTGTCCAGGTCTTCTGTTAAGATGTCTTTAAAGTCTTATGTGGGAATTCTACGTCAGTCTGTTTAGATGACGTCCTACATTTCTGACTTGAGCGGAAGTCAGTATCTCCTTTCTGATGTACTGTGGAGGCCAAGTTTCATTGTACATTTTTCCTTATCCAGACATGTACTTCACTTTTTTCACGAGTCTTTGATAAACTCAAGGTGTCCTCGGATGTTGTAGGTTGCTTCGGGTTAGAAGACAGAATTGTGGTGTTTTTCGCATAGGTGGTTGACGTGGTAGCGTGTTTTTTGACCGTGATAGTAAACAGGATTGGACAAAGAATCCTCCCTGATATCCTAATAAGATTTAACTCTACTTAAAATTTAAGAGTAAACTTATGAAATGTCGTTCTAGTATCTCATAAGTTGTACATCGGTATTTTCGTCATATAATAGTCCCTAATGAACCCGTCATATCATGTATAAAGCAATTATAGAAAAGCTCGTTGAAGATAACGACCCTCATGTTTTGTAACTTTTTACCGATGATCGCTCATTAAAGGAAGCGTGTCGTGCCTGCACCGACATAACTAATTCGAATAACAGATACTTTCCCTCGGTGAATCGAAACTTTTTTGTCCACGGAGCATTATGGATGGCCTAATTAGGGACGGGAACAAATTATGCATAAAATATTTCCTCATAAAGCTTTTCACTACATCGTCTAGGATGTTAAAAGTTAAGGTTAAACGAAGGTAAGCAAATATTTTTTGTACCATTCTTTCAATTTTTTCAAGGTATTTAAATTCTTAAGTAAAATTCGATACAAAGTCGACAATCTAATATAACGATAGGCAATTAAAATTCAGCTTAATAAGTCTCATCTCAGTGATCACTCATTGTTCAATCGGACACAATACTTTGAAACACTTATGAATTCGTTATCTTTAATAATTCGTTCTGATACACTTGTGCTAAGTGTAGCTGAAAAATCGAGAAAGTGGTACTTCTGGAGAGCACCTCTCAAATAGGGTAAATGTGCTTACAAGTTACCAAATTACGAAAGCGGTGGGCCACCTCCTGACGCTAAAATCCATTAGTCGATTCCCAATAAAATTTGCAATAATAATCCTTGATCGTGTGGGGGGAAAGGAAAATGCACTTAAGTTGTACATAAATTTAAATATTAGTAATATATTTAAAAAAAATTAAAGGCTACTTAAAATGGTTTGAATTTTTTTTGTAGGTATTTAAAATTTTACTACCTAGTATATAGTACTTTAAGAATTTCTCTTCGTCGTGAGGAGCATTTCTATTTTCATCTTACTTATTCGAGATCACTTCACCCAGACATGAAGAACATATTCAACAGGACTTAGTCTGCCCTTTATCCTTTCTTCACCATAAACCCTTCACTACGAGGACAAATTCATCATCAGTCACTTCCCAGTAACAGAATCCCCGGATCTTATCACCACTTAATATTACTAAAAATCTATAATTTTTCTTATCATCATTTACTCAGTCCCAATCCCAACTGGAAATTATACAACATACATTCCAATCCCAAACGACAAAAAATTCAGCAAACTTCCCATACGTTTCTCCCATTGAATCTGCTTCAGATGACAACGATCTACCATTCAAAAGTGCCTCCCTTGCATGAATGCCGCCCAGGTGCTTTCCTAGAAAGGAAGGCTTTCGACCGAGTCATTGGACATAGTTGGTCAGATTCGTCTCCAAATTGGGAAACCTATACTTATTACTGGGTCTTCACTCCATTAGAGGACAAATAAATCATCACTGCCTTCGAAATCTTCCCAAAATACCTTTAATTTTCCGTACCACTGTTTACAACTCAGTCCTTAAAGCAAACTTCCAATGATAATTTCAATAATATGAATCCATTACCAAATCGTACAAACCTTAGCATCTACCTATGTCATATCGCTCCAATAGTTTGGTGCCACACTGGTGAAACACTTTATCCATTTCTTGAGATCTCCAATGTGATTTTATACCATCAATTCGGGTTCAGGTGTCATCTGTCTATCATTCTTCAGTGCCCCAGGATAGAAACCATCGCATCCTTCCTACAGAGGAAGGAATGCTGCTCGGATGCTTTCCTAGACAAATGAGGCTTTGGAAACTCACCAGCATACTTCTATTAGAATTCTAACTATCTTTACTTTCAAGTACGAACCGGAACATCCTCTCCTCCAACCACTATGCTGAAGAGGGTGTTCCGCAAAAATAGTCGTAGTGGAACTTTACTTTAACAAAAGATTTGCTTGGCACCCCGAACCCTACTTAACTACAAGTGAACAGACGGTATAACTAATCAATCTAAACATTCTTACTACAACCAATCTGAACGGATTTTTAAATATTTTTTATGAGGGCGTTTCAACTACCAGGTTATACGAACCCTCAGGGTGCCGGTGTTTTTGAAAAAAAGCCCTTTTGTAAGCATATCGTCGAACCCGATACCTTTACCGTGATGAGCGCCGTGTCAACATATAAACCGTTGCGGCCACCGACGCCCCCTGGATGGAATTGAAATGTTTCAACTAAGCGTTCTAACCCCCAAAGAATCCACTTGAGTCAAAATTCCTTACTTCCGTTTGATGGGTTATATAATCCTATCAGACCGCATTCCTGTAAGCAAATCCAGACCCAGTGACCTTCAGAAACCTCCAAGACGATGTGCCTAGTTAGGATGACGGTTCAAGCGGTCACGATGACGGTTCACGGAAGACGGTTGGATCGGGTCCAACGTGAATAACCTTCACCCTTTACCGTATTACCTCTCCTCAATTGTACTACTCATATCACCAATACCATCAGCTATTTGGGTCTTATCGACAAAGATTTACTGGACTTAAAAGACTACTCGGCGTCAGATCGAAACTTTCCCTGCAAAATAAATTCCTGTTCTATCATAACTACAACCAAGCTGGTTGTACGGCATTGGACTGTGAGGTTGAACGAAGCGTTTTAACCTCCAAAGAATCCATTCCAGTTCAAATCCATCAGTCTGTTCACTAGGCACTTTCAAGTATAAGTGGAACCCCCACAATCGACTAGAACTGATCAGGCAATATAAACTACTCAAACTATATGAGATTTAGACGGAATTGAACTGTTGTTCACGGTTCTACCAAGCGTTCCAACCTCCAAAAAATAAACTCCAGTCCAAAATCCTTCTGTCCGATAGGTAATTTCAACGGGTCGTAACATCCTTCTCCCCCATCCACTATGCCGAAGCGGGAGTTTTGCAAGGCGGAATTTTTGGTCCCGTTCGCTATTCAATATACAACGCAGACCTATCGATCCTGATATAGTACATGGAGACTCATTCCTTTAAGCGAATACAGACCCATTGGCCTTCGGAAACCGCCAGGACCAAATGTCCAATTTTGAAGAATAGTTCAAGTAATAGAGGATCAGACTCAACCTTTTCCAATCTACTCTACCACAACTCTGTTGCAACCAATGTCGTTACTTGTAGTAAACTAAAATTATGCTTAAAATGAAAAAATGCAGTTTGTCCAGTTTTTTGTAGATGAAGTCTTCTTTACAAACATCACCCATTCATTGCCGATAATGACATATTCTCCATAGTTTTAATTTTTCCGATTAAGGAAAATTACTCATCATTAGTTATGAAACATAAAAGTTCTTTAGTATGGAACAGCCAAATGGAAATGACCGCCGAAAAGGAAGATTCCCCCAATGTATACAAAATGATAGGAAAGTTCCGCGACTTTGTTCTTGCCCGGATCGTCCGTGAAGACGACTCGACTTTTGGGAAAAGTCATTTTCCTCCCGCGGCGATCCCACCCGGTCCGGGGTTGCCGGGGGAGTGCGAAGGAGAGTTAAGAAAGAGCTTCTCCAGAGAGAAGAAGGAAGATTTGACCTATAAAAACACCATGGAGGGGGCACTTCCAGCCTTCCCGGCAAACAGTTTGAGTTCCGCTCTCTAACTAACAGGTGAGTCCTTTTCTTCAATTATCTCTATTAAGGTTTTACCGAAAAAAAGAAAAAAAAAAGGGCAAACAACAAAACACGCCATTATCCATTAAATATACAATGAGGCTATACATGAAATTTTTTTTAAGTTTCCCAAATACATTTTTGAGTACACCATGCAACCAAATTTGATTTTTAAAAGTCAACTAAAGGTAAAATAAACAGCGTTTCTGTAGAACGTATTTTCTTTTCGTCAAATGAAATTTTAATTTCTCTACTTGGGATTTTTCGTAAATTACAATAATAACTATTAATTATGAATACTTGTCAGCAAATTAGCCATTACTGATCTCATCAATCTTGCCCAGAACAATCGTCTTAAGATTTACATGCACTGGAGATGATGGTAATGATACCAGTAACAACACACACTATATAATAAGATCTAGTAATAAAATAGGAGTGGGCGGGTAAAAGAGCATGTGTGTATGTGAGCGAGAATGAGAGAAAGAGAGAGAAAGAGAGAGAAAGAGAGAGAGAGAGAGAGAGAGAGAGAGAGAGAGAGAGAGAGAGAGAGAGAGAGAGAGAGNGAGGGAGTGAGTGAGTGAGTGAATGAGAGAGAGAGAGAGATAGAGAGAGAGAGAGGTAGATAGACAATTAGATAGAAAGAGACTATATATGAAACTCCGATTTGCTCATGTTGATCAAAAGAATCTGTAAGTATTTGAAAACCCCCGGGGACGGAAGCGCGTGTTCCAAGTCGAAGCCCCGGGCTTTTATTTTTATCGAAGCTAATTGCAGTTGATTAACTCATTTGTGGCAAGAGGAAGTTGTTAGAATCACTTTCACCCTGGTTTCTCATTTAATATCCCATTGGAACTTGGTTACTGGGTGAAGTCTAGCGAACGTCTGTCTCGTTTCAACTGCAAATGGAAACAGAAAAAATCCCACTTCCGTTTTTAAGCAGGGAATGCGGATGAATCCGACTAGGACACTGTTAACACAATACTTAAAGGGAAAAGTGATGATCCTGTTGTGGTTCTTCAGGTGTCTTTTTTTTAAGGTGGTTCTTTTGCAATATTATTATATATTTTATTGTGAAGATTTTTAATTTTATGTTTTTAGTAAACTCAAGGGTTATGTGATCCCCCAACTAATTCTTACCGAATTTTTTGATGGAACTATAATGGAGGCTTTTGCCTTCTTTTGTAATGGCGAAAATTTAAAAGTGACCCTTCGCAATCTTAATATTAATCAAATAATAAAATATAAAAAAACAGGCTCGAAGGAAAATTTCTACAGGCTTACACGTACAACACTTTCCGCCGTGTACGGTACATTTGGACCGACGTGTTGAACATAAGAATTAAAATGATGTAATCTTGTTACAGTCTGCGCGGTGTTTTTGAGAGGAGGAGGAATTTTCTCGCGTCTTTTTTTTCTCTTCTTTAACCGCCTTCTTCCACAGCTGCCGTGAAACGTAGTTTCAAGGCTCAAACCATCTTCGACTTTTTGGAAAAAGCCGAAGCGTTAGCAATCTCGGAAGCCTTAAAGTATGCTCAAACTATGAACCCTTCCGACTTAATTATATTCTCTGACAGCCAATGTGTGGTCCATTCCCTCCACAGTATCCTTAAAGCCAATCACTTCATCCTCACAAAGATTTTCAATTTAATATATCAGTTAAAAACCTCCAATACTAACATTCATATAATCTGGGTAAAAGGACATAACGACAATGTTTACAACGATGAAGCCGATAGACTGGCTAAAGAAGAAGCCATATCTGGTCCTTTGCAGTTTTTCATTTCGGTTGGAGATATTAGATCTCATTTGTATAGGAACTCCTTGAGATCTTGGCAAAGGGAGTTTAGCTCCACAAATAATGCCAAGGTTTACAAATCATTTCAAACCCATATTACTCCCTTCTCGTGGTTCCGTTCTATGAATTATCCCCGACAATCCCTTACTTCCATAATCCGTCTCCGACTAAACCACAATAGTCTACCTGTCCACCTTTATAAAATCAAAATCCTTAATTCCCCTTACTGCTCCTGCAACAACTTAGTAGTGGCCAATGCCAACCACGTCCTTCTTGAGTGCCCTCTTACCGCCTCAGGCAGAGAAGCATTTTACAGATCGCTGATTATGGCCGGCATACCTCTTCCCATCACAGTGTCCAATCTCCTATGTTACTCCCACAGATCTGATATCATTGAACCCTTAATTAAATACATTTACCGCAACAAAATAATAATATAACAGACGTAAAAATAAGAGAACGCCTTTTCTTAAATAAAATTATCAATAATTATAATCATTGGCTAATATGATTAACGTAAGGCCATGGTGGTAAATTAAATTCAGGGTTCGAACCTAGAACCTAATATGAAAGGACCCTAACAATTATATGAAAAAATTACGAACTGAAAAATTACCATTATGCATATATATCGGCCCCTAAATACCTGTTAAGTTTCCAGTTTATAGACAGTGTCGTTTAAAAGCTATCACTATTTTTGTGATTTACTGATAAAAATCGAAGGAAAATTTGAGAGAGTTTTTTCGTAAGTTTATTTTTTGATTTTTACAAAAACTTTAACTTAATATAACTTTAAAATTTTTTTAACTAACTTTACCAAATCCCTAACCAAGATCATAATGAGCAGCTTGTCTTAGGGTGTCGAGGTAATTACGAATAACGTGGATTTCGGTATACTTTGAATGAAACAGACGTAGATAATGTAATATGTAATTCGTGACCTTGAAATACACGAAAAAACTAAATTACTTAGAATAGTTTTTTTTTCTCGGCTTCTATTGGCCCACTGGTAAAGAATATTCGGAAAAGGTTTTGTATGTTAATGTTTGACATCAAATCACCCATTTTTAACTTTAAATTAACCATTTTTAAGTTCAAATTAACTTTTTCACTTCAAATTAATTATTTTTAACTTCAAAACATTTTTTAAAATTCAAATTAATCTTTTTTAACTTTAAATTACTTTCTAAAAAATTAAAATTAACCATTTTTACCTACAAATTAACTTTTTTAACTTCCAATTACTCTTTTTAACATCAAAATAATCTTTTTTTAATTCAAATTAATCTTTTTTTAACTTTAAACTACTTTAAAAAATTAAAATTAACCATTTTTAACTTCAAATTAACCTTTTTTTAACTTAACTAATTAACCATATCCTGAAAGCATTAAATTTGGAACAACTTAGGAGTTGGTATGAAATAGATTTATGTAAAGCATGTATGTAAATATAAGCGTGCTATGGAAAAAGCATTCCTGTATGCATATCAGATTTTTTTAAAATATAAAATAATTGAGCTCATAGAAGATTTTATGTAAATTAATTAAAATTAAATATTACATAAAGTCAAATTAACGAAAATAATTGCTTTGTAAACTAATATTTGGAAATTTAAAAATTCTCAAATTAATAGAAGAATCGTTCGTTTTTATTTTTAATTTGAAAATCACTTTTAATTTAATTGTAATCAATTTTCATGTGGTATTTTATACAAGAACCCTTTATATATGTTAATTCTCAAATTTAACAAATAATTATTTATTTTTATACTTAATTTTATATAACTTTTAATTTTGGGGCGTCGGTGGCCGCAACTGTTTAGGCGATGACACGCGTCCCGAGTTCGAATCCAGCGGCCCTGCATTCGAACCCGACATACTTACAGATGGTTTTTTTTCTCAAAAATACCGGCACCCCGAGGGTTGATATTACCTCTGCTGTTGTGAACCCTCGTAAAATTTTTTATATTTTTCATGTGGTATTTATATAAGAACCCATTTTATATTTAAAAAAATCTCAAATTAAAAGAAGCAAAGTAAACCTTTATTTTTATACTTAGTTGTGCGTAACTTTTAAATTTAATTGTAGTGAATTTTCATATAAGCTTCCGAAGAGCCAAATTATTAATATTATTATTATTTTTAATTGTCTAATATATAGGAATTTTAATTTAGATGCTTATAATTCGTACCATTTCGTAGGTTTTTTTAAATGCTTTAAAG
Organism: Cimex lectularius; assembly: GCF_000648675.2. Taxonomy (NCBI): domain Eukaryota; kingdom Metazoa; phylum Arthropoda; class Insecta; order Hemiptera; family Cimicidae; genus Cimex; species Cimex lectularius. The sequence goes on from NW_019392776.1 coordinate 880,944, forward strand.
AGAAGTTTAATTTGACAATAAAAAAGGTTCATTTGCGGTCAAAAAAGGTTAATTTGACGGAAAATATATACATATACATTATACATATTTCATCCTCAGCATCGATTATTATAGGCGTTAAAGAGTAGTAATTGACATTTAAAAAAAAATATAAATATAAAAGTTTAAGACAACCAAACAGTGTAAAAGTTTAAAGAAGAAACAAAGAGTCTTACAAAACTAGCTGTTAATAATTACTTTGTTTGTAGCGAAAAAGAACAAAACTGAGCAAGTTTAGTGTGTGGAGATTATTCACTTCACACGGAAATCAATGGAAGTCATAATTAACCCCAATCCCACAAATAATCGCTAGAACTGGTGAGATAAAATAAAATAAGAAAAACCTGGAGCTCTACGATGCATCTATGGTATACATGCAATTGGCGCAGACATAATTATGAGCACCGCAACCATATTTCAACCCTATTGAACCCATAGTAGCACACATGAAATATTGTAAATAATAAACCCAAGGGTGCACTATCAACACCTGTCAGATAGCCAGGCGGGTATAATGGCTTTTAACGCCTACGAGATCAACTGAAAACTGGTCTGCAACTGGCTGAATCCTTTGAAAAACCTGAGTCTGGAGTCATGAGGGAATTTAAGGCAAGGAGGCAGCAAATATGGTAGCCAGAACGGAACAACTCATAGGTCTAAATCAATTTTGTGGGTAAACAAGAACACAACTATTGGAAACGTGAGCCAGTCATAAGGTAAAAATACTGCTCGTAAAACCAACCAAATGGGTGAAATCCTACTCAACAGGTATAATTTTGGGACATATTTCAGTAAAATACTACTTGAAAAACAAAAAAAGCACCATCAACAGATGTCCAATTTCGACTATGTCCAGAAGAGTCAGAGACAACAGGACAAATCAGTAATACTGCCATGCAATAGCTAGTAAAAGGTTGTAGCTGTAAAAAAATCCTAGGAAAGCCATTCGCATGCGCAATAGAACAAGACCCCTGAGAATAATTCTCTATCTTTCATGAAAGCTATTAGCAGAGACCGAATAACAGATGAAAGTTTAAGTACTAACGGTGAACATACCTACTTCAAATGGGGAGGAAATTTCCCACCAATTTTCGGCAAATTACTGGTACATAGGATGTAAAGCATTGGACCTAGTATGCTCCCTTGGGGCAATCCCGATTTTGTTAGACCTGAATATCTGTCTTTCTTGGTAAAAAAAAAAACCATTGTTATGCAATAGAGACCTAGATACAACACCAACGAGAAGAATTTTTTAGTTTCCAGGAAATCCATAAACAGAGATTAGACACAATAGGAGAAGGTTTAAGTGCTAAAGGTGGACATCCTTACTCCAAACAAGAAGGAAAAAATATCTCACTAATTTTTGGAAGACCACTGGTATACAGGAAGTAAAGCATTGGACATGCTTCCTTGAGGCACTCCCGATTTTTTTTTTTAGATCTGAATATTTGTCTGTTTTGGCAAAAAAAGCCATTCCTATGCAATATAGGCTTAGTTACAACACCCACGAGAAGAATTCTCTACCTTCCAGGAAGTAAAGCATTAGACTTAGTACGCACCCTTGGGGCCCTACTACAAGCATCTACTTGTTCGACTGTAAAATATCTGTCAGTGAAGTATGCAGTGATAATATTTAAACGATATTTTGGTCCTTTTTAGTTTATAGATAAGTCTTTCATGCCTGTTGAAATCTAAGAAAATGTTAATTTTTTAGACTGATTTTTTATTACTTTACGTTAGTCGGTGATTTTGGACAGTTGTCGATGTTTTGGTCAATTTCTTTTTTTTTTGTACTACGTGTTTTATTCTTTTTAGTATAATCTTTTGGATTGTCTGTTGTAGTGATATGTAGCCTGATTGAAACATATTGTTTGACTAAACCATTTTCTGTAATTTGATTAATATCACTCCAGTGATAAGGTTCATATTTCCTATTCCTTTGGGTGAAAACCTCTTTGTATGCCGGACCTTACGACTAATATAATTATGAGTAGTATGCTCTTAAATTCAATTTAAAAAAATATCCTACCATATAATTGTTTTTATATCTAGACCTTTGAAATTTTAAATAAGCTTGGAACAGTTTTATTGTGTATTTACAGTATAGCAGATACAAAAGCTGTTGTAAGACGGTTTCTTCGTAATATGTTTTTTTATTAATTTATTATAATGGATTAATACACATTTTGAACCAAATAAAATTAAGAAATTATTGCAATACATGTGCATGAGCTGTCGAATACGGTCGTCTTCCGTCAGTACTACAGTGCATTGTGCGTTTTTAATATTTTCACATAGGCCGGCTATATTTACAAGTCTAATTGCACAGATCAAGACAGGTTTTTTCTCTTCTCCCCAACGCGCGGGAATGTTGTACGGGTAGAATTTACAAAGGCAATAACGGGATAATTTCTTCATGATGCACGTTACCGAGAAACGGCCGATTAACTAAGCCCAGTGTTCCTCAAAAGGGTGTCAAAGTGCAAAAATCACTCCTGGCCTCCAGACTGGAATAACGTAATTGAATGAGGAAACATTACGTCGTGAATAAGGAGATCAAGACGTTTGCCAACTTAGCTTTGCTGCCCTACAATTTATCTGTCGTTTGAACTACTTATTACAAGTGACGTATTGCGTCGAAGGTTCATTGCCGGTTTTAACTTCGAAATCTGTGTAATTTGGCTGGTAACTAATTCTAACTAACTAATCTGATTTCGACCAATATGAACTTAATGAGGTCGAACGGACTGAGGTCTGACCTAAACCAATCCTTTGTGTGATACTAGCCAAGAACAAGGGACGAGGGAGTATTTATGGTATTGTGGAAAGAAATGAAGAATGCTCTTACTCAATCTCCCACCTAATTAAAGGGTGCAATTCCTTGACTCCATAAAGACAGCGCAGGAATGCTGCCCGATTTAAAAATTCTGCTTGAGCACAGCGACGAGTATTTGGATCCCCTGTTACTATTCTTAGAGGAAACGGGGTCGTTCTATTGGATATAGTAATAATAGTTGTGTATACCTGACTTCTGTTAAGAATGAATGTATTTATTAGCGCGAATGTGTGATAAAGGGTGATGGAGGAATCTAGTATTCCACCACTCTAATTGAATGAGTGGTATGTAAATAAGGTTGAATGTATTAAGAATGAACCTGACTAGGAATGATTTTGCACTTGCATGAGTTGGGTGCTGAATTGACCTAGCTATTGTGACATCTATTGTCAGCATCCTCCGTGGCTGGACGGATAAGAACGAGGTCTGCCCCCGGACTGCCAACACCCGGGGTGGTTGATTCTCAAATCTACCGGCTATTTATTGTAAATAAAAAAAAGCTGGAATTGCCAGTGGACTACGAGAAACAAATAGGCTCAACTCGGCAACAAGTTTAAACGTACGTGTGCGGATTTGAGCCTATAAATTCAAATCAATCGTTTTCATAAAAGTAGGACGACCAGACGATCGAAGTGTTGGATGTTCACGTTTTGTTTTGTTTTTTTGAACGTGCTGGTTATAAAATGGACACGTAACAGGAAGTAACGCTCAGACCAACCATTGACTAACGCTTGAAGCCGGAAAGAGTGTGATAGACCAAAATACCCAGAATACACAGATCAAGACGACCAGAGAAGGTCAAACTTGTTGCAAACTTGATTTTTAATGTGCTGATTATAAATGGCCACGTTAGACTTTAATAATCTTAAACTTTAGACATTTAATTTAACAGGCCAACCACCGAATGAGGCCTGAAGCCAAAACGAGTCTTACAGACCAAACTCGCGATGATAACAAGACTAGGACGATCAAAGACGATCGAAGTAGAGGCAAACTTCATTTTTAGTTTGGTATTTTTAAAAGTTCTGATTATAAAATTGACAATAAGAGGAAATAACGCACAGACCAACTACTGAGTATGACGCGAAACCTGTCACGGACGAGGACTTTCTTTTCAACACGTGCATTTTTATAGCTTAAGTGACCCCATAACCAATCGTGGGTCCAGATTGAAAAACGTTTGGTTTTATGTTGCTTAATCAAGGTTGTAATTACTAAATGTAAAAGTTATAAATATTAATGCGATCGGTGTTCTCAAGATCCAAAAGCGCTTTTTCTCCATCTCCACATATTTTCATGAGCATCTTTCTACTTTCCAACTTAAAGATGGTGGTTTGTGTCTGGGAGGTTCCTGCTGGGGACCTCGCAACGGTTGCATTTCCCAATTCAGCCCAATTCCGTTAAAAATGAGGCTCATTCATGAGGAAAATTCTGCTCTAATAAATAGATCCAATAAATGTAGAACATTAACGTTAAATCGGAGAGGATTTTAAAAATGGGTAAGGAAAAGAGGTCTATTACTCGGGAATTCCGATTAATCAACTTGTGACTTTCAGCTTAAGATATTTACATAACATGGTACACTTTCAAAAACACGTTCATTTCCGTTTTGCTTATCCTCTCGACATTATTTGACGTAAATTTACTGACTTTTCCCCGTTTACGTTTCTTCAATGCATCAGCAGCTTAAAAAAATATTTTTTTTTCTTATACTTTTATTTTTGGTAGTTAGTATTTGATATTAATGCATTTGATATTTTAGAATTGTAATAATGAATAGTAAAGTCTATTTTCTTTAAATTAAAAATCGGGGTTAAGACACATAAGGTGGTAGGCTAGGGACGTGGGATGAATTTAATGGAAGTTGTTTTGATGATGATACTAGATTCAACAATACACTGATGGACAAATTTAAACGCACCACTCAATTTATTTAGTTTAAAATTAAATTCATTGTCTTTCCACGTTGATTACAAGTAATTAGGAGCTATCAAAGTTAAACTAAGCAGGAAATAACGCTTTGTTTATTTCCTCTGTTTACTTTTGTACTGATTAATCCCATTGAAACCAAAAGTTCCATTATGCCCTTATATTCTGCTTCGCCGAAAGATCACTTTCAGTTAATCTTTATCCTTGTTGATTTCATTTGATATTATTCTTATTTTTAAACCTTTCTCAATGGCTCCAGTCAGGCATTTGAGTGAGTATGACAGTATAAGGATCAGCTAGCGCGGAGTCTAAGTGTAAATCACTCAACAATAGGAAGGGCTGGTTCTTCAGCGCTTCGGAAGTAATGGGTTTCATTCTAGGAGGCGAGAACGGGGTAGACTTAGGTTTACAGACGAGAGCGACGATAGTCATCCGTCATCAGGCTTTACAAAGCCGCACCAATATCGGAAATGAGATAAGAAATCTGATAAGACAAGTCCGAAATGTTTCGATCTCCTAAGAGAATGTAAGAAGAAGACTCAATGAAAATAACCTCAGGACCTGGCACCCGGCTTGTGGACCTCTTTTTTTACCACAGCTCAGAAAATGGCCAGGCTTCAATTAGCACGTGAACATGTAAATTGGACATTGGAAATTTAGGAATGAGTTCTCTTAACAGATGTGATGATTTGGCCTGAAATCTTCAGATGGGCGTAGTTTTATATGGAGACACTCAGGAGAAAGGTACGCCCTATGCTGTACGGTTCCTCGGGTGGCATTTTCTTGGACGCCCGCACCGACTTGCTTGTTGTGCGAGGAAGACCAGGAATTTCGCAGAGGTACTTAGAAAACATAATCGAAGAACATATAGTGCCATTTACCCCCCCCCCCCCCGCNGAGAGAGAGAGAGAGAGAGAGAGAGAGAGAGAGACAGAGAGAGAGAGAGAGAGATTCTTGCTAATGGCACTGTATCGGACACGTATTGTGGATGACTACCAGAATCAGGCTGGAAATTAATGCTTGGTGTGGCCAGCTCGAAGTCAAAAGTTGAACCCAATCTAAGACATTTGGGACCTACTTAACCAACTAGAAGAGTTGGAAACGGCTGTTCTTGACGAATGGAAAAATGCGATTTTATCGAAAATCTTTTTCAAGAAATGCAATGGCGTTTCGGACTTGATTCGAGCCAGAGGTGATATACTTGGCATTAAAGGGGACAGAAACTTTTGTTTTACATTTTTATTTTGTATTTTATTATTTGAATTTTCAGTTTGTTTGTTATTTACTCAGTAATAGTTTTTTTCAATTATATAATAAATTTTCTTTTTATATGACTTAGTTTTACAACCGAACCTATTTTTGGTATGCTAAATATGAATAAATTTAAATACATTAAAATTTAAGGATGGTGCTTAATTTTGTTTATCAGTGAATGATATTAGATACGTGAATGCGTTCTTAACGATGGGCCCTAGGAGCTCAGAAAAAATTCTGCTATTCTACTCAAATGTTTTTCGTCTTTGCCTACGGAAGTCATCTTATGCTAATCGTGTAGTTTGGAAAATTTCCTGTAGATCGATGGAGTTGTTTCAAAGTTATCATTATTGTGTGGTGTTTAAGGGCAGTTTCAACACGATAGACAAGAATGACACATCTACACAGAAAACTGAAACAAACACTTTGAGCCCTGAAGATGATCTCAATAAAGATCGAAACGTTGGCACGATAAAGAAAATGTTTTTCTAAAACCTACGTCACATCAGATCGCATCTTATGATCTCCGCATAATCGTTATCATTACTTTTGTTGTTTTTCGAGAAACATCATTTTCGGAAGAGGAAACATTTGCTAAAAAAAATCAATTTTTTTATTTTCCCAAAAATTTGTATTCTTGAGTTTTTCGGAGTGCAGAAAACGAAAATCAACTTTGTTTCTCGCTGGAAAAATATTTTAGCCTACTTTCCTCATCGTTCGGTCGCAAATTATGTGTTATATAGACTAGGTGGGAAATATAATTTTGACCCAGTGACCAAGCGACTTAGCAAAGTAGGTTTAGAAAAATCTGTATTTTTTTAATGTATTTCATTTATTTTTGCATGTATTTCAAGGCTATTATGCATCAGTCGTTTTTTTATATTTAAAAAACCTAGGATGAGAAGAAGTTATGTAGTATCCTATTAAGTGTGAACAGATATGTGAAAAGTTATAAAAAACGTAAAGACACAGTATAGTAGGTTAAAGTTTTTTTACCAATCCTTATTCGTTTACGAGTACCTATTAAAGCCGTTAAATACGAATTTTTATAGCAAATAAAAATAGACAATTTTGGGCGTGTTTAGTCCAGGCATTTTTTTCTCCGGTTTCCAGTTAAAAATTCATAACTCCTGTGTTTTATCCAAATTCAACGTTGAAAAACTGGATTGTTCGCCTGTTCAACTATATCAACAATGTTTAGATTTTATGCCATTAGAAGTGAGAAAAATGAGGACGAAATCACTAAAAAACACATCAACCATTTTATTTTATATCCACGGTCATCTACAGAGGCCAAAGCTGTGACATTGCGTTTTGTTTGAGGTGTACCAATGTAAATTTTTCAGTAGATCGGTGGAGTCGTTTCAACGCTATCACTATTTGTGCTTTTTTTTAAAAAAAAAAACCTTAGGTATTTGGAAGATGCAAAATTTGTTAGAAAAAATATTTTATGATTTCTCTAAAATGTTTAATTCGGGGGTTTTTTCGAGTGAGGAAAACGGATATCAAATTTGTTTTTTGTTTAAAAACTATTAAACCTACTTAGAAAAGTTGAGCGGTAACTACGTTAGACTTCCACCTGAAAATTTATAACTTTTCTACATCAAAATTCGAAATAGTAGTTACAAAAACAAAAAACAATTTCAGTTATGTAGACCTCTCGGATGGTAGATATTGAAAATTCAGAGGTCAGATTCCTTATGAGTCAACTCCTAACAAATCCACCGGATTTGATGTTCTCACCACAAACATTCCCGAAATTTTCCTAAAAAGCTGTAATTTTCCTTACCATTCAGTCCTGAAATTATCAGTCATATAAATCAAATCTCAAAAACTTCAGTATCCACGTCATATCGCCCCATCAGTTGGTAAATTCTTTGAATGAATTCGATGCCTATTTCCCATTCTTCAAAGCTGGTCATTCCTTCTATTAGGGTTTAGACGACATAACTCTACCATTCAATATGCTGGTGGTAAACACCATCAATGGTTCAATAATAGTTCAAGTAAAAAGGATCAGGCTCAACTTAAATAACCTCCTCTCTTTACCGTAGCACTTCTCCTCTGATTACCTACAACTCTATTTCTCTCACAGCAACCAATGTCGTTAGCTTTTTGTGGCGTCACACTGACAAAAAGACTTACTTGGAACCCTCACACTCGACTTAACTAGAATTAAACAGATAATACAAACTACTCAAAGTGCATATCATTACTACAACCGATCTGGATGGAATTGAACTGTGGCGTTAGACCAAGCATTCCAACCTCCAAAGAAATAACTCAAGTCCAAAATCCTTACATCTACTCGATAGGACTTTCAAATAAAAATCGGAACATCCACAATGCAGCATCCTTGGTTCTATTATTTACTCAATACTGCAGACTTATCAATTCCGATACAGTACACATATCCAGACCGCATTCCTTTTGAAGCAAATCCAGACCCAGTGACCTTCAGAAACATCCAGCATCCAAAGAATCAACTCCAGACCAAAATCTTTCGATAGGTACCTTCAATGAATCGGAACTCCTTCTCTCCTATCTGTCAGGCCGAAGCGGGTGTTCCGCAAGGCAGCATCATTGCTCACATTATCTATACAATGTACACTGCAGACCTATCAAACACGATACAGTTCGCAAAATGCACACCCAGTGACCTTCAGAAACCTTCAGAACCATACGTCCAATTTGGAAGAATGGTTCAAACATTGGAGGATCAAACTCAACCTAAATAACCTCCAACTTTCGTCATAACACCTCTTCTCCTCTTTAATTCTCATAGAAATTAATGTTATCAGCTATTTGGGACCTCACATTGACAAAGGCTTACTCGAACTCCCACACTTGACTCAAAAGACCACTTGACCATAGTTCAAAAGTCTTATTGCAAAATGAACTCCACATCTGCATATCATAACTACAATTCGGTCGGAATTGAACTGTGGGGTTCAACCAAGCGTTCCAACGTTCATTGAATCCACTCCAGTCCAGGATCCTTCGAACATTGCTCAACTTACCCATTTCGTATCCAACCTATCCTCATTGGCCTTCAAATTCAATTTGTCCTCGAGAGCTCGAACTTCTGGACCAACAGGATGACTTACATTTATTTTTTACACTTCCAAATGCCTCGGATTTTTTTTTTGTTGAAAGTCACAAAAACAGTTAAAAACTCGAAACGACGGGCGTCGGTGGCCGCAACGGTTTAGACGTTGACACGGCGCTCATCCCTGTAAGGTAAAGGTCCCGTGTTCGAATCCAGCTGCCCTGCATTCGAACCCGACATACTTACTAATGGGCTTTTTTCAAAAACACCGGTACCCCGAGAGTTAATAAAACTCTCTAACCTCTGCTGTGGTGAACCCTCGTTAAAAAAGAAAATAAATAAACTCGAAACGACTCGACTGATCTACAAGAATCCCCTTCCAGGGGTTTAGTCAGTTGTAATTGCACAAACTTGGCCTCCATAGGAAAATTAGAACCGGATATTTAAAATAAAACATTTGAAGAGTTTTTATTGATTATTATATGGTCATTTCTCTAATCTATAATAAGATAAAATTGAAAACTTGTTAAGATAACCTGAAACAGGAAGTATTGAGCTTTCCAACGGTTGTAATAACATCGCATTTGGATAAAATAAAAATACGTTACGAATTTTTAAGTAGAACAGAATTTGATTTGTTCAAATTTAAAATGAGGAGAGAAAGTTTTCTATTTTCAATGGGAGGTGAAGTGAATTCACACGCGTGATATGTCCCAGTGAAAATCTCTTTAAAAACGCTTTCACTAATTGTTTTAGACCCGTTAAAACATAAGTGGCAAGAGTGACATCAGTCCAAGTGGTGTCAAATCGACGAATAGGCCCGATTGTTCAGGTCACTAATCCTTCAGAAGAACCTTAAGGATCAATAAGGCGTGAGAGACCATTAAAAGTGGGTTCCGGTGAATTCATGGTTGGAATGGAAATTTTTGACGAGGGATTTCCCAATTCCATTCGGTCATACGATTTTACCTTGCTTCCCAAAGAGAGAAAGAGAGAGATAGAAAGAGAGAGTGAGAGAGAGAGTGAGACAGAAAAAAAGCCGGCACCTAATGGTCTTTCCCTTTCGCAGATCCGGCTGCAAAAGGATACAGCTTGCTGCACGTTCAAGGCCTGGTGCGAAATGATTGTCCCATTTACGACATACGCTAAAAGGGAAAATTATCCATCTTGATAATTGCGACCGTTTATAAATAAGGACGCGTATAGATTTATTTATTTAGGAATGAAATGGGGGGGGGAGATAAGTTGGGCTTAAGCCTTTCCTAACTTTATAATTTAATTTCTTTCTTTGCCATGATTCGCTTAACTATTCCTGTTGCTCTGTTAATGAAATTTTTGTTTAAAAATGGTTTTCCAAATCGCTATAATTTTTGTGCTACATTTCGTAATTTTTTCATATTAAGAAAAAAATCGTTAGGGCGTTTCATATTAGGTTCTGGGTTCGAATGCTGAGTTTAATTTGAAATTACAAAGGACTAATTTGACAAAATGAATTTCAAATTAAAAATAAAACGAACTTCAATTTGAGAATCTTTATGCTTCCAAATATTATTTTATAAGCCAATTATTATGGGGGCGTCGGTGGCCACAAGGTTTAGTCTTTGACACGGCGCTCATCACTGTAAGGTAAAGGTCCCGGGTTCGAATCCAGCGGCCCTGCATTCGAAACCGACATACCTACTAATGGGCTTTTTTCAAGAACACTGGCACCCCGAGTGTTGATATAACCAACCTCTGCTGTTGCGAACCCTCGTAAAAAAATATTTAAAAAAAAAATAATAATATAAGCCAATTATTTTCGTTATATTCGATTTTATGTAATATTTAATTTTAATTAATTTACATAAAATCTTCTATGAGCTCAATTATTTTATATTAAAAAAAATGATATGTATATGGAAATGGTTTTTTCATAGCAGACTTATATTTATATACATACATGCTTTACATGCATATTTCATACCACCTCCTAAGTTGTTCCAAAGTTAATGCTTTCAAGATATGGTTAATTATTTAAGTTAAAAAAGTTAATTCAAAGTTAATAATGTTAATTTTAATTTTTAAAAGTAGTTTAAAGTTAAAAAAAGTTAATTTGAATTAAAAAGGATTATTTTGAAGTTAAAAAGAGACAATTTTAAGTTAGAAAAGTTAATTTGAAGGTAAAAATGGTGAATTTTCATTTTTTAGAAAGTAATTTAAAGTTAAAAACGGTTAATTTGAATTTTAAAAAATTGTTTTAAAGTTAAAAAGAATTAATTTGAAGTGAAGAAATTAATTTGAACTTAAAAATTGTTAATTTAAAGTTAAAAATGGGTGATTCGTATTTAAAAAAAATGTTTTGAAGTTAAAAAGAATTAATTTGAAGTAAAAAAGTTAATTTGAACTCAAAAATTGTTAATTTAAACTTAAAAATGGGTGATTTGATGTCAAAAATCTATATACAAAACTTGTCCGAACATTTTTTGCCAGTGGGCCATAGAAGCCGAGAAAAAAAAAACTATTTTAAGTAATTTAGTTTTTTTCATGTATTTCAAGGTCACAAATTACATATTACCTTATCTACGTCTGTTTCATTCAAAGTATACCGAAATCCATGTTATTCGTAATTACCTCGACACCCTAAGGCTAGCTGCTAAATATGATTTTGGTTAGTGATTTGGCAAAGTTAGTTAAAATATTTTTGGACCTAGAAACAAAGCTGACACCCTGCAAACCCTCTGATTATAGAGACATGCATTAATCATTTTTTTTAAAGAGGGTTCGCAGAGGTCATATCAACTCTCGGGGAGTCGGTGTTTTCGAAAAAAAGCCCATTTGTAAGTATGTCGGGTTCGAATGCAGGGTTGCTGGATTCGAACCCGGGACCTTCCAGTCCACCTTCCAGTCATGAGCGCCGTGTCAACGCCCAAACGGGTGTGGCCATCGACGCCCCCTCGTTTCGAGTGTATAACTGTTTTTGTCACTTTCAACAAAAAAAATCGGAGGTACCCTCTGCCGTACTTTTATCCACCCCCACGTGGCGAACGAAAATGATCAGAAATTATTTGACCTCTCATCTCTATATGCCTGCAAACCTTTTCGCTTTGAAAACGGATTTATTATCCGTAACATCATTGAATTCAGGCAATTGATTTATAAAATTGTTAAAAGAAAACAAACGAACAAATATGTCATTTTTGACTCTTGTTTAAGTCGGGCGGGTGAATCTGAAAGATTATTGAGCTGTTTAATCGCCAGTGACCATTCTGGTCCGTTCAACCTCGCTTTGATTTTTGACGAAACTCGTTTCTTATCTCCACGGCTTTTCACCTTGTGCGGCATTTTAGATTAATATCACCGTACCAACTGGTTGACTACGCGGCTAAAGGATTTCTAAACAGGTGAACCGTGTCTCACCGAAATGCGCGACGGAGAAAATCGGAAAATCGTTTCAAACTTCATTTTGATTATATCGGTACATGCTCTCTGTTAAAAGAAAGATCCTTCTAATAAAATGTTGACTATTGTCAAAGGAAAGTATGATCTTTTTGTGTAAATGCCGACAGTCGTAAACTTAAATTCTTTATTGTTTATGAGTTTAAACGGTCTACTCTTAAATTCAGCTGCGGATTGCTTGAAATTAGAGTTGGTTAACGTCAACAGAAACAATTGCCAATTGTGGCCATTTTATGCCATGAGTGGGAGAGAATAGTCATTTATGTTCACATATCAACAATATACAATGCCATTCTTGAAGTTCACAAACCACTCAACCACATGTCCTCCTACGGACGTCCAAAATGATCGAGACTCCTTTTAAAACCAATACCCAAGCTTGGATTAACATCTTTCGAACTAATTCGACTTCCGCCATAATTCCTCGATCCAGCAAGGTTTCAGACTAGTTGACACCATTTCCGTTGCTCCTGGATGTCCTAGATGTGACCCAGGCTTTCGATAGGCATCATTTTTAAACTTAATCCTGGAATCCTATTTAACAGACCTGCTTCAGAGTGAGGTGCGGCAATGAATAACTTGTCACCAATTCAAGTCCGATCCTATATACCATTTACTGATTTTCTTATACATCCATCAGCATCGTTACCATGGATTGTATATTAAGTTATATTAAGTTTTCAAGCCCGAATCCTATCCAAATAACCTCCAACCTCCAAGAACATTTTGAATTTAAGGCACTACCTTTTCTACTTAAGGACTGTACCTAGACATCACATCAACGTGGAATCTCCGCAGAAGACTTAAAGAGACAACAAGTTAACCTGGAAAACTAAGAAGGCTTTTTAGACAGAAATTATTTTTGACCGTCAAAAGTCAGCTAACTCGATTCGAGGTATTATAGCGACCACTCTGGACGTACTGGGGGAAACTGTGGAGTGTAAATCTAGTGAATTAAACCCAATCAAAAGTCCTCAGACAAAGCTACTACTTCACTGATCAGATCCTGCTTTCTAAAGTTCCACACCACTGTCTCGCTCCATCCTAGCCCTATACCCCAAATCCTACTTACACTTTCTTATCCTAAGACCCCGATACGTCGCCTTAAACGTCTATGACTTTAACATTCTAAACAATAATTCGACCTATTTAGACGTATGTAGTGGAACTATGGGGTTACGCCATGCCAGTCAAACCTAAGTCAGGCACTTAACGTCCACAAGGTCTAGATCATCCTAACCTTCCTACTGCCCAAGCCTCTCCTACTCGTTCCTATACTAAGAACCCGCCTCTTAGCATTAAACATGGTCAACTGAGGTTTTTGTTGACAAGTTTGTACTTCGACAACTTTAGACTGTGAGGAACTGGAGCCATCCAATATCCAGCGCATTCAATCCTTCCAATGAAAAGTCCTCAGGTAAACTGTCATCGGTTTACAACGTTAATGACCTCATTCATTATCCACAACGACCTCAATATTGCGTTTGTCAACGAACTGACCAAGTTCCACACAAGCTTTCCATTCATACTCTATCGCGCTAATCTACACTTACCCATAATCCCTTAATGTCCTCTAGGTACAGTTCTGGCCGTAATGTCTGTGTTATGATTTGGAAGGAAAAAACTATATACGTATATATTTGTAATATGTATTTTGATATGTTCAGGATAGAAATAAATTTTTTTTTCAAAAATATTCGTCATATCGAAGTTATTATGAAAATAGATTTCGAGTTGTGAATCACTCATTTTTTAGTTTTCAAATTTTTACTAATTTAATTCAAGGGAATTTGAATATAAGCTGTGTTATTTTTTCATTTCTCTAAATAAATTACGTTTTGTACTATGTATTGTTCCCATTTCCTTTTTTTTTTATTATTATTTTATTTTACTCCTTATTGGATAAAACATGCTGTAAGATAAATTCATAAAATAACTCGTAATAGGTTAAAACGAGAGATTTTTCTGTTTGGCAAAGAGAGTTTTGACGTATAAAATGTCATAATTGGTACTTCAAACACTCGAGACACACATTCAGCGCATTTTTTGAACGATGTTGAAGTGGAAGAAGATGAAAGAGAAAAATGATCACTTCCGACCGTATTACGTGAATGAAGTGGACTTATATGTAAGGTTGGTCCTTTCACATTCGAATGGTTCGTTGACCGAACTTGGAGATCATCGCGGGCCAATTTTTTGTTGACCTGATTTCATGAGCGCGCGTTTCCTTCAAAAATTTTCTTACTTGGCTTGAAGGGGCGCGGAGTTTCGACAGTTAACCGTACAATCAAAGGAAATGGGAATTTAAACATAAAATCCAGATCCACGTAACTTGCATGACTTTTTTCCCTCTAGGCCTCTAAAGATCCGGTTGAGTAATTTATATCACGTGTCTGATCATATTTATCTTAATTAGAAATCACGGAAAACTGAGCTTTATGTGGATTTTTGATTTGGCACTTTAGATAAAAACAAATCTCTTTAACAGATTTTAACAAAAAAGATTTTAACAAAACAACAAATAACATAATTATACACTCAAAACATTATGTTAAAGACATTTCGCTCCTTTCTAAAGAAGTGTTAAAATTCAATTTGATCTTTCAAAAATATATATTCTGATCATCTTCAAGCAGTCCGACAACCCTGGGGGTCCAATTTTTATATACAAGGAACCGGTTTAAATAATGATGATGGCGGATGTTGGCCTGCGACTCCTATCTTCAATGCACCGTTATCTTTGAAGTTGCAGCAAAAAAGTAAATAGAATAAAGAAGAAATAAATGTTTATTTAATTTTCTATCCTTACAACTAGTATATGTAAATCACATTTACACTATTTTATTTTGTGTTAAACGTATTTGTTTAATAAGAAGAATTAATAAAAACGAACAAAGTAGCAATAGGTATATCGGCCAATTATTTCATAACACGTTTTACTCTTTTGCGTCTGTATATGAGGCTGTTTGCTCATGCTAAACATAAAAAAATCATGAATTCCATTTTTATTCATGAATGCCATGTTTATTCAACTTTATTTGAATATGATGATTGTTTCATCTACAATGCAAAGGGCCCTCAAATTCATAATTTCCTAGAAAACCTAAGTTCCTCCAGGGAAATGAAGTGTCTAGGATTTAAGGTAGATCAAAAGTTTACCCGCCAAAAAAAGTCTAAATTCCAAAAAATCAGACAATAAATATCTTACTTGTACTACCACATACAACTTTTTTACTTCAAATTAAGCCTTTTTTGCTTCAAATTAACCTTTTTAATTTTGAATTAATCTCTTCTTTGAAGCACGAAAAACATAGGAGAAGGTTTGAAACATAAACATGTAAAATAACATGTATGTCTGTGATTTAAAAAAAAATATAAAGTAATTGGGGTCTTACATGACTGTATGGAAATGAATTAAATTAAAATTAAAAATTATATACAATTAAATATAAAAATAAAGGATGTTACTTTTAATTTGAGAATTTTGAATTAAAAAAAAAATAAAAAAAATATATATAACAGGATATTACCTAAAATACCACATTAAATTACAATTAAAATAACAAAATTCTTAAACTTTTTTTAACTTCAAACAAACACTTTTTAATTTCAAAACCCGTTTTATTTTAAAATATTTTTTAAAAATAAATATCTTAAAGCCTTACTTTAAAGCTTTAAAAATCCGGAGATGGTATGAAATATAGGTTTTTCGTCAAATTACCCTATTCTTAACTTGGAGGTAACCCTTTTTCATTTCAAATAACCCTTTTTAAGGGGAAGTCGAAACGCTTTAGGCATTTATACGGCGGTAAAGGGTCCTGGGATCCGACATACGTACAAATGTGTGATGATTAGTGACCGTTAATCGAAATCGTGTCGTTGTCACGATAGCTCAAGTGGTTAGAGCAGCGGCGTATTGAGCCGAAGGTCGTGTGTTCGAATCCCGCTTGTGACACTGACTTTTTCATTTCAACCAATACCTTATATAAAAGATTATTTAATAAAATGTTTAATTTTAGTAGCAATTGCTTATCATATGGTTTTTACAAACCCATGTATTTTATATCCCTCGGGCTGTCGGTGTTTTTGAAAAAATCGCCCATTTGTACGTATAATTATTTGGAAATCGTGAGATGCGGTCTTGTGTGATGTAGGTTTCAGAAAGACATTTTCTTTGTCGTGCCGACGTATCTTTATTGAGATCATCTTCAGAGCTCAAAGTGTTTGTTTTCTGCGACTTGAGCTATCGTGACAAGTGGTTAGAGCAGCGGCGTATGGAGCCGAAGGTCGTGGGTTCGAATCCCGCTCGTGACACTAACTTTTTCATCTCAATCAATACCGTACATAAAAAGATTAATTAATTGAAAGAAGTTATTTGATCAATCGGACCACGAAATGTAATGGATTGTATTAAATGTGTGGTGTTTAGTGACCGTTAATTAATGATTATTTGGAGATCGCGAGATGCGGTCTGGCTTGACGCAGGTTTAGAAAAACGACACAATAATGACACATCTACCTTGAAAACAAACACTTTGAGCCCTGAAGATGATCTCAATAAAGTTCGAAACGTTGGCACGATAAAGAAAATGTTTTTCTAAATCTACGTCACACTAGTCAAGCCAGACCACATCTCACGATCTCTAAATAATCATTTTATTAAATAAAACACACAAATATATGGATTCTTCTTTTAATTTGAGAAATGGTAGAAATTGTGATTCTCAAGCACCCAATTATTTGAAATTTAAAAAGACCCCCAAATTATAAGAAGAATCATTTGTTTTTATATTTTCTATAATATATTAAAGAGAGGGTTAATTTGAAATAAAACGGGTGAAGTTGATAAAGAAAATTTATTTTGTAATTAAAAGGAATTAATTTGAATTAAAAATGGTTGACTTTACTAAAAAAACGCTATACATAACTAGCATAAAACAGGCTAGATTTTCTTATTTAATAAAAATAATTATAAGCATATTATAATTGTTATATATAAAGAAAACTTGTGCGTTATGATCGTTCTTTATATGTGTATCTAATCTCTAATCTCTGTTGGAGATGCCTTTGGTTGAATTGTGAAATTACTGAAGATTTAGTGTTTTTTTCGACTGTTTAGAGTGTTGAAGTTTTCTAATTCGAGCATCGGAAACGGTCGGATGCTCGTACGTTTTACGCCTTCTTCTGTGCTTTCTTTCACTGTAGATTTCTTTTGTCTTTAAATCCTTTTTCTCCTGAGGTTAAATAGGCGGGGATGGTCAATAGTTTTTACTGAATTATCTGTGGCCTTATGTTGTGTGTTGCCTGTATGATTTTTCATCTCGATCCTTTGGTGAGGTGTTTACACCTCGTTAGTTACTTTTTTGGAGAAGGTTATAGCTTCATTTTTTAGTGTTGGTGCTTCTAGGTTCTTCTATCTTCTTCTTGCGAAGAATATGAGAAAAGTTAAAAAAGCCAGCTGTTGGTTTATGAACTTGTTGTTCGGTCGTTACCGAATGATTTTTTGGATTCTCATTTTCCACAGCGGAGGGCCTTTGCGTTTATAAATGCACTAGTGCCTTACCAAATATTGTTTTATGAGTTGTGTTCCGAAGGCGGGTAGAACACATCGAAATCCAGTTATACACTAATGCAGGATCGCCTCAACGCGTCTGCACGGACGGCTCTTGTGTTTTCCACCGAGTCGAACGAATTAAAAAAAAAAGAACAAAAAGAAATGGATGACAATTGCCGGAACTGAATCACTCGGGATGAGAACACGAATTCGAACTTGATCCGAGGCATAATTTGATTATGCAACGGACGAGTGAGCCGGGAACGGATCAGGGGCAGGGAGGCGAATTCGATTCAGGCCAATAGGTGAAACTTACGAACGGGCTGCCAAGTCCCTGGACCGGAACAGGGCTTAAAACACTAACTTCCTGGCAACTCTTCCATACGATTTCGCTGAGACATGAATGGAAGATGTTGTAATTCGCATTTTTCTTTTGAGCACGATAGCATCATCTCCGCCTCTTTTTTCCTTCTCTCTTATTGAGGAGAAACTGCCTTCCGCGCGTGGCTTGATTTCGGCCTGAAGAAATCCTTGTCGTCTTTAGGGTAAAAAGGAGAACCTCGCTCACCATGGATTCAGTGGGAGAAAAAAAATTCATTTACACTTTTTTTTTCAACATGCTTTATTAAACACTTTATGCTGTAATTGTATCTACAATGCATACAATTTATTGTATATACAAGGCTCTCGGATAATATACTTAAACTTAAAAAAAAAATTATAAAAATATAACGACCATGATGAACACAAATACGTGTGGCAGTTACTTTATTGACATTCGATCGGTGACTTTGTTTATTCCGTCACATTAACCCTTTTTAACATCAAATTAACCCTTCTTTATTTGAAATTAACCTATTTTTAATTTGAAATTAACCATTTTTAACTTCAAATTAGCCTTTGTTTATTTTATAACTAATCTTTTTCAGGTTCAAATTAACTTTATCTTTAAAGCATTAAAAAACTTAGGAGATGGTGTGAATTATAAGCACGTAAAGTAAAATTCCAGTATTTTGAGAAATTATTTCTATATGGTCTTCTAAGAGTCCAATTATTTTATACTTAAAAATAATTCGCAAATTCAAAGGAATTTTAGTTTACACGCTTATATCTTATTATGTAAATTCTTTAATCCTTTAAATAATTGGGGATAATTTGAATTTAAAATGTTAATCCGTCAAATTACCCCTTTTTAACCTCAAATTAACCATTTTTAACGTCAAATTACGGTAGCCTTTTTTATATCTTCTAAGAGCCTAATTATTTAATATAAAAAAATAAAAACTGGAAAAAAAAACAGCACAGAAATCTGACTTTATATTTTTATTTCATACCATCATTATTAAAAATTAAAAACAGTTAATTTGATATGAAAAATTAACCTTTATAACTTAAAAATTAAGATAGTTTAACTTCAAAATATCATTTTTATAATCATTTAACTTCAAATTTTCGATAACTTTTTTTTATGGAAAGAGCTATGAGCCCAATTATTTTATATTAAAAAAAAGAAAAGAAAAACAGGAATATTTTCTATATGTATATGTTTATATTTCATGCGTTTTTTTACGCTTTAAAGGGGGAGTTATTGAAATTAAAAATGGTTAATTTAATTTTTACGTAAAAAAGATTAATGTGATGTTAAAAAGCATTAATTTTTAATTTAAAAAGGTTAATTTGAAGTTAAAAAAGCGTTAATTTTAAATTAAAAAAGTTAATTTTGAAATTAGAAAGGGTCCATTTGAAGTTAAAACAGGTTAATTTGAAGGTAAAAAGTTAAGTATACGAGGAAAAATATTATATTTCATACCATCTCCGAAGTTTAATGTGCAATTAAAAAGTGTCTATTTTAAGTTAAAAAAGGTAATTCGAATTTAAAAAAGAGTTATTTTGATGAAAAAAAGGCTATATTTCACACAATCTCCTGAATTTGTTTAATGATTTAAAGAAAGGGTTAATTTGAAAATAAAAAGACTCTTAACACGACAGACAAGAAGGACACATCTACACGGAAAACAATCTCTTTGAGCCCTGAAGATGATCTCAGTAAAGATCGAAACGTTGGCACGACAAAGAAAATGTTTTTCTAAAACCTACGTCACACCAGACCGCATCTCACGATCTTCAAATAAGCTTAAAAAAAGGTTAATTTGAATTAAAAAATGGTAGTATGTGAAATTAACCCATTTTAACTTCAAGCTATCCTTTTTAACGTAACATTGCTAATTTTATGGTCTTCTAAGAGCCCGATTATTTTATATTTTAAGCAACTCAAAAACACAGGAATTTTATTTTATACATTTATATTACCACATTACCATCTCTTTTTTTCATGTTTTAAAAGGAGGGTTAATTAGAAATTAAAAATGTTAATACACAAATTAAGATTTGTAATTTCAAATTAACATTTTTTAAATTCAAATTTTATGGTTCTCTCGGAACCAAATTATTTTTATTTTAAAAAATCTCAAAAACACAGGACTTTATGTATTTATATTTCAATCATCTTTGACGGAAAAATGCTATATTCGGCTTATAAGTTTCATAAAAAAAAAACTTATAATTGATCGTTTTTTAAATTTTATTTTGTTTACAAAGCATTCTTAAATGCCCAGGAATTTTACTTTACATGCTTTTATTTCATACCATATCTGAACTTTGTTTAATGCTTTAAAGAGAGGGTTAATTTGGAATTAACAATGTTAATTTCAAGTTTAAAAGATTTAATTTGCAATAAAAACGGTTAATCTGAACTTAAAAAGAAATTTTACGAGGGAAAAGCTATATTATAGCCCATCCCCTAAATAAATTTATTTACGCTTATAATTGTTCGGAACAGTATTAAATAAAACCGTGTGGTATTAAGCAAAATTTATTCTTCGAGATAAGTTTATATATCGAAAACTGAAAGAAAAAAATACATATGAAACCATTGCAATCGTAGTTATTAGGACAAAGAAAAAAGAAAAAGATTAAAAAATACACAAAAAAAACATAAAATTAGGTTGGCCGTTAAATTTTTTTGCAATCTAAGTGTTTCCTTTCGGTGTTAATTATTGTAATAATTCGTTTTCTAATAAGCCGACAAATGCAATTAGCGGTCAATTAAAAAGCAATAATGAGTTAACAGCCCATTATATTTATAAACAATAATTCGATCCAAGCAACCTCACCCAAGAACTTTTTTATTAAAACTCGTGCAAAAACGGGACAAGATTGAATATTGATTTTACATGTAAAAGGACCATCGTACATCAACAACAAGGAGCAACCGACTCCCAATCAAGTCAGATACTTACGATTACAGGTAATCTTCACTCCATCGGACCGACATACCATCACCTACAAAAGACTTAAGAAAACAACTTAGCCTGGACAATTATGAAGACTTCATTGAACAAAATCATTTTTGATGGTAAAAACTCATTTATATTCCGATCATTTTGGACTAAGCGAAATTTTGTGATATTGGGTTCCGTCGTAACACCCAATATCCAGTGCACCCAATCCTAATCAAAATTCTTCAGGCAAATTGTCACAGCTTCTTACTAGGTCATTGTCCACAATGTAATCCCACTTTCGAAAGTTCCACAGTACGGCATCGTACCATCCTAATTTCACTACCTTTATTTTTTTCGTGGAAAGCATTTTTACATGGAGCTCACATACTAGTCTGAAAAATCTATTATATAGGACATCTCAGACTACTTGGACTGAAATACTAAGCTTAACGATCTAAAAACTTACAAACTAATCATTAGACGGATTTGGAATATGAATCTAATTCTATTTGCTGATATCCAATATCCAATGAATCCGATAAAAACTACTCAGCGTCTTTTACTAACCACATTATCCATGGCGACCAAATTCTTCTTACGGGTTGATCCCATCCCACTTCCGAAAGTTCCAAAGTAAAGTCTTGATCCATCATAACCATTCTGCCCAAATAAAAACTTAACCATTTATACGTCGACCTCTTTGGACTAAACGAAATTTTGGGCTTCCGTCGAGCCATCCAACCATCCTAATTAGAAGACTCAGGCAAGCTTTTAAAGCTCCTCACGGGGTTCATCACTGAAAGGTAAAGGTCCCGGGTTCGAATCCAGCGGCCCCGCATTCTAACCGGACATACGTACAAATGAACTTTTATAACCTCGTAGTTGAAATACCCTCGTTAAAAAAGCTCCTTACTAGGTCACTAACTCCACTATTGAAAGCATTCCTTTTGTCATATAACCGATCCGATCCAGAAGTACTGCATAATCTCTCTTGCCATCCTAACCCTAATTTTACTACCTTGGGCCGACGGTTCAAGGCCTCCTCGCTTCTCAATCGGTTGTTCGGGTGAAGTGGCCTTAGTTTCAGGGTTGTGACCAGGAGAATCCAAAACATTGAGTCCTGGACACCGTTCGGTAAGCACGCGTTACAGTCAGCAGAGCAACGAGCTGCGCACATTTGAGTGCCTCCCAGTCGGAGAACGCTGTGCGCCTGCCTAAACCGGGGCTGCTTAGAATAACACAGATTCACAGAGCGCCGAATAGTACGTTGACCGGGTCTTTTATGAGATGCCCCACTCAACGCTTTAAAAGCAGCTATCCGCGCCGCTATCAGTTACCTTGTGTGTTGTACGTTGTCTCTAAATCGCATGCCTGTACCTATGCGAATCTCCCAGTACGTGACCTCCTGCAAGGTTTTAATTGTTTCATTTTATTTTTTAATTGTTGTTGCGTTTTTTTCCGGAGTTGTTTCCAACTTGCACTCACGGCACCATTTTTGGAGCTCGGCAACAGCCAGTGCTCCAGTATGCCCTATGCCTGCCCTTGTTTCGGCTGGAATAACGACTGCGAGATCATCGACGTACGCAATTGGTAACAGTCCTGCGTCTTCGAACGTAGGTATTAAAGAGGATTTCCCAAAGGCATGGGCCCAGGACTGACCCCTGCGGGATCCCCATCTCAATTTGTTTAGCACATGTCCCGCCATATTCACGCAGCGAAGCCGTTAGGATCACTCAGATAGCTTGAGACGGTGCGCCGGATGACACTGCTAGCCCTCTTGTTTTCTAGGCTGTCGAGCACAGCCGGCCACCACATTCCGTCGAACGCTTGCCGTATACCAAAAACGATTGCGACGACATGTTTGATCTTTACTACCGACACGTGTTCCATCATCGTCCTTATGGCGTGTGTGGTGCTCCTATTTGGCAGTCCGCTATATTGGCCGGTGTGAAGGCAAATGTCTATCTTCTCGCGAAGACGTGTCAGTATGAGTAGTCCAGGACCTTGCCCATTACTGGGAGTAGCGAGATCATCCTATACGACTTCGGTTGGTTGGGTGGCCTGCCCGCCTTCAAGAACGTGCAGACTTGAGTTTTTTTCCTCGCTACCGGGTAATATCCAAGTCGCAGGCAGTGTGTCATTAATTGCAAGGCATACGGCAATATTATTTCCGCGCATATTCACGGTCCTTGCTTCCAACCGGTCACCCCCCGCGGCAGACCGGGATCGTAAGCGACTAATTGCCCCCAGTATTTCCTCATCCGTACAGCTAGGGAGATCACTGTTACCCACTATATTGCGCGTTCTCGCTCTTAGGGCAGAATGGGATGGTTCATCCGTGAAGGGTCGTCCGCCGTCAACAAGTAGGGCTTGATCAGCGGCATCAACTTCGTTGAAACCGAAAGACTCGAGTGCGTGTCTAGGCTTGATTTTGCCCATCGCCACCTTTGCACATAGTCCCCTTTTATTGACCGAGTCTTGCTCTTCAACGAATTTACTCCAGGTGACGCGTTTCGCTTTACACAGTTCGCGCCTGAAGATTTAGTTCACCTCACTGCTCGATGGTCGCACACACGCCAAGACCCGACACTCAATAACCTAAACTGACGCATGTGCAATCCCTGGTAATACGGAACGGTTACGGAAAAAAAATTATCTATCCACTCCAAAAACATTAAGAACACAACAGATTTGTGTTAAGAGAGTAGTGGACAGTCCGGTAAATTGGGGACCGGACAAGATTTTCTTATCAACAAAATATCGATAACATTGGTGTATTATTACTCTGCGGACAACGCATGCTATTTGCACAGAAATCCTTATTCGCGTTGAAATCATAATTATACATTTCTTTTCGAATTAAAAAACATGAAAACAAAAAGAATTTCCAATGATGATTGGATGATTTTAACGTAGTCTTTCCCAAAATGGGACGCGGATCTCGAACGTGTTTTCATTAAAACTAATTGCACAGAATCGCCATAATGTGTGGGGTCGAGTTGAATATGAAATAATTCCAAAGGAAAGCACAATGGAGAAGAGTTAATTTCTTATATGTTGTAATATGAAGTTACACAACGTCATTGCGATCCACTGGGGCACAACGATGCCAACTTAGGCCAGCAAAGTGTTTTTTTTTGTACCGAAAACGTGTGTTTCCCGTTGTCGACTTTCGAGTGAAAAGAACCGATTGAAGGAGGAGATTGTAGCGGCCCAGGAACCACGGTTCTTCGGCAGTTCTTCAATCGAGTCCCGCATCCAAGACGTTCAATGTTTAACTTCAATTATTTATTTAACTCTTATTATCGACCTAATCTGAGATTTTCATATTATTTTATGCTGTACACGTGCTACATCCTGTATCAGCCGTTTTGCAGTTTATAAATTAGTTTTATTAGGCAATTACTCCAGCCTCTTTCTTACTCTTAGTTCGACTGTTATGTCTCTTCTTTTTATAACTTCCTGTTAAAATTTGAGCTTTAACAATTTCTATCCTGAGATCCCCTCTCAGTGGCTTCTCCGCTCAAGACAAATAAATTTTACCTTATTCATTATATTTACTTGTTAACCTTTCTTGCACAACGTTCCCTCAGGGTAACACCAAATTTAGCAAATTTTCTAAAGCTTAGCTGATCTCATGAGTTTAAGGCGGGATTTTTCCATCAATGTTTCATCAGTCTGTTTCATCAGTCAACTCGTGTATTGGCAACAATTTTTCTGCGCCAATCAGAAATCAATCTTTAAATCTTCTATCTCTATCATGGCTCACCTTACCGCTGCATCTAGTATCGATTGTTATACTTGCCAAATATAATTATTTTGATATCCAGTTTATAATTTAACCCTTTCTTGCCCAAATTTGCTTCAGAGCAATGCCTACTTTAGCAATTTTGTTTAAGGTTAGGGGGAAATCCCGTGAGTTTAGAGCGGTCGCAGTGTTGTTCCTGCTCTGTTTCTACCCGTGTTTTGGCAATACTGATTTATTTGGCGCCACTCTAAACTCACGAGATTTCCCGCTAACCTTTTAACCAAATTGCTGATATTCGTTTTGACCTGAGAAAACATTGGGCCGTCATAAAGGGTTAATTCTACATTCGAAAACATCGAATAAACGAGAACATCACCCGTCATAGTTACAAATTAAACTTATTTAAATACAACAATCGAGTTAATTGAATGTGTTGTTATCATTACAAGAGACAAAAGTTCAATCAAATTAGTCGTTTATTCCATCTGAAAGGATTGTCCGTTTGTGGTGACTGATTTACACAATTAGGCAATGGAGATTAAAAATACAATCACGAGAATTGTATTTGTTGTAATGTTTATTAAAGTAGATTTAGTTCGTGGGCCATGAACTTAACGTTACAAAAAAATTATTCAGATTCGTGAGATGCGGTCTGGGGTGATGTAGGTTTCAGAAAAACATTTTCTTTGTCGTGCCAACGTTTCGACCCTTTCGAATCCCGCCTGTGACACAAATTTTTCGTTTCGAAAAAATTGTATATAATTAACTGAGTAATTATATAATTATTATTTTAATAAATTTATTATTTACAGATTTTTCCTGTCAAATTAGCCATTGTGAATTTCAATTTAACTTTTTTCAACTTTACGTTAACCCTTTTTAACTCTAAATTGACACTTTTTAATTTCAAATTAACCCTTTTTAACATCAAATTAACCCTTTTTAATTTCAAATTAACTGGTATTTAATAATCTTGAAATGCATTCACAACAAAGGCAGAAAACTTTTTCGACCTAGTATCGCCAAAAAAAGTTTCATTAAAAGCAGTACACCCACATCCATGGCTTCTCGTTTAAAGTATTAAGAATTCTTGAAGAAGAAGATTTTTACTGACCTAACTTACTAGGCTTATCGGCCTAAATATGATTTTTTATTTTCTTAAGAATCCCAATAGGAGAATACTAAACAGATATATGAGAAGTACTATAGGCTTTGGGAGGTGTTTCAATATTAAGTTGGGATTTCGTCCAGATCATTATGTTTAACCAGATGGATTCCATGTCTAAAGTATGATTGATATTTTATTGCCAATTATTGACTTCGCTAGTTGTTTTACGTTCAATATTCTAATTTCTCCTAGACAAAATCAATACAGTTCCCCCCTTCGAACTCATAAAATAGTTAAATCGAAATGTATAATTTTCCCCTCTATTTACCTTTATTAAAAACAATATCAATTCATTTGCCGTGAATAATAAATAGGCTCAAGGGCAGCCCAATTATACGTAATCCGTAAATAAACGTCGGCTCGTTGAATTCTTAATTAAGCCGAGTCGGATTTTGAATTGGGAGTGAAAGAGACAGACTGACAATGCGACCGTTTTGACACGGTTGATACCGGCCTCTTTTAATCCTCAAAGAAAGCGAAAAAATTCCTATTGAAAACACTTCAAATATACAAACGAATAGATAGACTAGATTAGATAGACGAATAGATTAAGGAGACATTTTAACGTGCTGCGTATTTATGCTAGAATTTCCCTTAACAAAGCTTTTAGATCCTATTTACCAATCCAATGGAAATTATCAATCATAACACTGCAAAATAAACTCCTCATCTACCATCACTACTGCCAAGCTGGAACGAAATTGTTCAACCAAGCTTTCTATCCTAGAAACAATCCACTCCAGTCAAATATTCGTACCAACCAAGCTGCCTACTTCGTATTCATCAACATTACTATCGTCGACGCAGGCTATTCATACAACCGCAGACCCTCATTCCAATACATTTCATCCCGAACCCTTTTCGTCAATGCTCTAAGACACCAACGGCCTTGCGATTTCCTCCCTGAGGATGGTTTTTTAATTTTTGCGCTGCAGACAAGTTATATTCATGTCTTTTGAGCTTTGCCTGTTAAGGTAAACTCTCTCGTTTCCCTGTCCTATTGCCAGACTCACCCTACCTCAGGGCCTCGTCGTAAGTATAGGGGAAAAAATTCGGTATAATTGTACAAATATGATGCTGATAGGTGAATTGACGCCTAGTAGAGTATTAGAGTTGATGCTGGATTTTGGTCTGCGAATCTGTGAACTCATCCTGAACCCGCATTGGGTAACTTATTGGGTCCGTCTTCACGCGCTGGTTCAATAAACCTTAACTCTCCCAATACTGGTTCAGCATGATATTACAGTATTTACATTTTTTTTTTTTTTTTGTAACGTGTCTGGTGATTAGTGACCGTTAATCGATAATTATTCAGAAATCGTGAGATGCGGTCTGGTGTNGTAACTTCAAATTAATCCGTTTTATGCCTAAATTAACCCTTCTTAATTTCAAGTGAATTTTTTTAACTTCAAATCAACACTTTTTAATTTTAACTTAACTTTTTTGTAATTTCAAATTAATCCACTTTATGTCCAAGTTAACCCTTTTTAATTTCAAATGAATCTTTTTTAACTTCAAATTAACCCGTTATGAAAATATTAAAAATCTAAGAGTTGGTACGAAATATATCTTTTTTCCGTCAAATTAATACTTTTTATGTTCAAATCAAATTAAAACACCTTCGATTTTTTAAACATAAAATAATTGGGTTCTTAGGGGATCATATTAACAATAATTACAATTTAAGTTAAAGATTGTACACAATTCTGCTTTTAATTTTAGAATTTGTAAAAAATATAAAATGATTTTTATCTGAAATACCACATGAAGATTAATTAAACTTAATTTTTTTTCTTCCGGTAAACAGCTATAGTCGTAGCCGGGAGCTACTCTGCATTTTCCCTTTTTCTGCATTTTTTCCAGCACATCTATAGTCATAGCGTAGTAGCCCCTATTTTGGCGATTTACCTTCTGTTAAAATTTGGGCTATATTGAATATGCACTTTTTCTTAATAGACATCTCCTCTCATATAGAGTAAAAAACCACATAATTTTTTACCTACTTTATTGATAGCGATGTTTGGTTTTTGTAACTTTTCATAGATCTAATCTCATTTCATACGATCCTGCATATTATTTTATTATCCTAGATCAAAATGTTAATCGAATAGTATATTCGTATACTTGTATTCTTGAAATACAAACACAACAAAAGCAGAAAACTTATTTACAAGATTTCCTCAGCTGTGCGGTGTACGACTTAAAAATTGGTCCACTTCACTCTATTTTATCCATAGTCAACGTTATAAAACCGTTGAAAAGCTGGATTGTTCCTCAGCGTATATCAAGCAATATTTAAATAATAATTGTTATAACTGACTTTGACGGGTCTGTTCTTGGGAGGTTTGTGAGCTTCAGGGATGACAGTGACTAGACTACAGAAGACAGGTAGGAAGTCATTATTTATTTTGGTTAAAAATGCTATGGGCATCTGAAGAAGGTTTCGAAATAATCATCCTTAATATGGTTTAAAATAGAAGCGCAGAACCCAAGTGATATTTAGTTCAGATACGGATTTAAAGTGTACTTTGGGGAGGTTTCTTGTAACTCCCAAGGGGCCAGGAACATAAACGTACAAAATTGGCCGATAGTTTTCTGTAGAAAATCGATTTCTCCATCGACATGACGTCGAGAAAACAGGCTGTTATTAGTTAAAGAGTTACATTTTTGATTCATTTGGTAATTTCACTTTGACCAGGGCAATTAAACGGACAATCAACATACATATTAGGCTGATAAAGTATCATGCATCATACAAGAATAGTTAGCTTTCGACATTCTATTTATTATGTTTTGTTCCTCTCTAGAACATACCATGTTCGAAATAGCATGATTAAAAATTCAACAAATCCCGAATATCAAGGGATCAACGCCGGCCATCTGCGTGTTTTCCTTCTTTTTCTGATCTTTCGCATGTATTTTGATTTAATCTGCAGCCATTTGAATCTCGATCTAGTTACTGACTCTGCTTTTTAATGTATACTACGCCGACATCCTAAAATGCTAGCATCTCGGTTTTACCTCAGGTTGTCAAATACAGAATATAAACAAAACATTCAATATTTATGTACAGGGTCCTTTTAAAAAGATAGTCCCTACTCACAATACTCCAACGATCCGGATTTCGAGTTTTTAGCTCACCATCAGATTGAAGGAGTTCTACAATCTGATGATGAGCTAAAAGCTCGAAATCCGTTTCGCTGGAAAACAACTTACTATGAGTAGGAACTATCTTTTTAAAAGGGATTGAATACCCCAATCCCTCCACCATTCAACATTTCTATGTGCAGGGTGTCCTTTTTAGATAGCCCGGCTGAATTTCTCTTGAACCAATGAACTATCAATAAAACAAAAAATACATCAACAACAAAGAGATACCCGTTTCCACTAACGTCATATACCTGGGACTATATTTCGACAACAGACCGACGTGGAATCCCAACACAAGTCTTAAAAAAACAACTTAATACAAGACTTGGACTACAAGGACGGCTTCTAAGACCGAAAACGACTTTGACAACTAAGACAAGGCTAACACTGTACAAGACTTTACTAAGACCAATGGAAATAGGGAGTGGAACTGTGGGGTACTGCCAAGCCATCCAATATCCAACCCATCTAGTCCTTCCAATCGAACCTCCTTAGACAAATTGTCAAAGCACCTTATTATGCCACTAACCTCACTATCCACAAAGCCCTCAACATTCCTCAACATCTGATCCGGCCCAGATTCCAACCCTTCCACACCAACCTTTCGAACCATCCTAACCATACTGCTCGAGCCCTCTCCACTCATTCCCGTCCTGACAACCCGCCACGTCGCCTCAACCGACAGTGGCCTTAGGACCTCCTTGACACCTAATCATGTATACATATTTGTATAGTACACCATCATGTATAGGTAATAAATATATACATAAAAAAAATCATACCATCTCCTAATTTTTTAATACATTATAGAAAGGATTAATTTGAAATTGAAAGGGGTTAATTTGACGTAAAAAAAACAATATTTTTAAATATACGATTTGTTAACGTACACACTTTTTAGGTCTACACGCTTTCGAACAATGGCTTTTCGTGTAACGATTTGTATTTTCTCTTGCGACGGGATCCTCGCCCAAGGTGCAATCCCTCCGCGATTAAGGACTGCAAGGCTGTAGTTTTTAGTGTCGGTTAAAGACATCTGTAAACGCACGCGATTTCCAGGATGTTGCACGCCAAGTGCCAAACATTTAGAAAGCGAAATTATGATTTACACAATGTCCCAATGTTCCGAGATGTTCTTCCAATTCCAACCCTCGACGGTCAACGGAATGAGGAGGATGTAGAAATTAGAAAAGAAGAAGGCGAAATTTGAGGATTCTAAATCGATAATAAACCGTGTGAAAAAGAAAACAAAACAAGAATCCCTAGGAACTACAGCTTTTTATCATCCACGAGCACAACTTTTAAACGGATTCCAGTCACGCAAAGGCGCAGCTTCGTAGTAATTCTTTTATTTGTTTTTATAAATCGACTCCAAAATCGAAAAATGTGCGATGAGACAACATCCTTTCTATACCGTGAAAGGTAACTTTTCTAACTTTTCACGATGTTGGATCGTGAATTCATTCAATCTTCATATAACTGTAAATCACCCAATGGATTTTTGTATTTGTTATCGCAAAAATCCATCTCTACAATGGAGATGCAAGTTTAAGCATTTTGTTTGATTTTTGATTGATGCGTTGATAATTATTATACAAATAGCTTTTTCCGTTATGTTTATTAAGTAGTAACCATTTTTTCTTTTAAATAAATCTTTTTTCTCCAAATTGACCCTTGTAAATTTCACTTTAATCCTTTCTTTAAAACATTTACAAAAAACTAGGAGGTAGGGGATAGTATGCAATATGAGAATATAAAGTAAAATTCTTCTATATTTCCTAATTAACAAAATAAATTAATTAATTGGGCTTTAGGAAGACCATATAATATAATGATTAAAATTAAAATAAAAAATATAAATACAAAAGTAAAGGATTCTTCTTTTAATTTGAGAATTTAAAACAACAAATAAATAAATCAAATATGTTTTATCTAACATAACACATGAACATTAACTACACTTCAATATGAAAACAAATATTTCTTCTATTAATTTGTGACTTTTTTAAAGCATAAAATAATTGGTGTACAAAAAATATTATTTTATAGTTAAAAACCTTGAATGAATGGAAGAAACATTTCTTTTATTTGCAATTTGATAAAACTTGTAATTTCAATTAGAGTTAATTTTTTAGGATCTTCTAAGAGCCCAATTATTATATATATGATATATTATTATTATGTATAATATGTTATATACATAATATATAATAATGAAGAAGTTTGAAAAATGTTAATTGTAAGTTAAAAGTGTGAAGGTCTTNGTGTGAGTGAGTTGAGTGAGTGAGTGAGTGAGTGAGTGAGAGAGAGAAAGAGAGAGAGAGAGAGAGTGAGAGTGAGAGTGAGAGTGAGAGAGAGAGAGAGTGAGTGAGTGAGAGAGAGTGAGTGAGAGTGAGAGTGAGAGTGTGAGAGAGAGAGAGAGTAAGTTGAGTGAGTGTGCGAGTGAGTTGAGTGAGTGTGCGAGTGAGTGAGTGAGAGAGAGAGAGAGAGAGAGAGAGAGAGAGAGAGTGTGGAGAGTGAGAGAAGAGAAAGAATAAGTGATTGGCATAAAATCATAAATAAAGAAAATAATAAAGGTTTTATGACTTTAAAACTTTAATACGTAATTTGAAATTGAAAAATCTTAATTGGAAGTTAAAAGCTATAATACTTATTCTAGCTTTTTTGAAATGTTACGAACACTATTTTTGACCGGTTGGGACAGAAAGTCCAGGGGCGACAGCGGGAATCGAACCCACGCCCATCGGGTTCTATTTTGATGTGCTGACCACCAACGCTGTCTCCTACAACAAATTATCCAAGATCAATTATCCAATTTCAATTCCTCTGTTGTGCTGCTTTGTTTTTATTTGTATTAATCAATTGTTTTCCTTTCATCGAGTGTCATTACACTTCACGGTTGAATTGATTTTAACCCTTTAAATGTAAAACAGCGTTGGAACTTTTGAAGGAGAGCAGACATCAGACCATTAAAAAGTATCAATGAATAAAATAACTAAATACACCAGATTAGCGTGATTTCAATATTATAATTTTTCATCTAACCATGACCTCAAGAACGATAGATTGTGACATAGGCCCTGTATGAAACTGCGATAATGGACGGTCCATGGCTATGGCTGCTAATCAAACCACCCATAAATATATTGTTTAAGAAGTTGGAACGAAAGGGGTATAATTTTTCTTCAAGATTTTAATCATTTTACGGCCCAATTTTCGAAATAACCAACCGACCGGTTAGAACAAGAAACTCTTGACCATTTTCGTCCGTTCTTTTCTGATGACGCTGAAGCAAAGATTGAAACGGGCCATCTTTCAAATCCGAAAGGCATTAAATCAGAATGGTAAAATCGAAATGGTGACTGTAAAAAAAAGCATTACAGTGAGTAATGGATCTTTTCATTTCTCTTCCTCCTGGTCGTTAAACCCACACTTTTTCCTCGTGTCAAACAATTGCGAGACGTAACATTTGCAACTGCTGTTTACTATTTAAAGCCTGTATCCAATTTATACTGCTTTCATATACATCCAAACATCATCATGAGACCGCATTTCTGTCTTACTAGCCCGAATCTTATCCAAGGGACTCCGACACCAATGACCTCTTTGAATTTATTACTACATGCCCATCGGCCTTCTTCCTGTTATTACCAAAATCCTCGAAAGGCTCCTTTTAAAATGTTATGTCACTGATCCAATATCGCTTCCTATTTCCACACCAACGTCACCATCCTAACCCAACACCTTACCTACGCTATCCTATCCTAAGTACCGGCTAAGTCGCCTTAAACGGTAAAGAAAGTAACATGTAGACAAATTATTTGTCCTATTTGGACGTATGGAATGGAACTATGGGGTTATGCCAGTTAAACCTAAGTCAGGCACTTAAGCTCCACACTAAGGTCCGGAATTATCATAAACCTACTGCCCAAACCTTATCTACACTTTCTCATCTTGAGGGAATTAAATTAAATATTTTTTATTTTGTTTTAGGAACCTCTCCGTTGCGCCTGCTTTGAACTTAAGGCGTTTCCGAGGTATGTATGAAATTTAAAGACATCCTCGCTTCTAAATAGCACAAAAATGATATATCAGTCACGGTCTGGTAACTTATCCGTTGAAAATTCTAATTCATTGTCATTTTAAAGACTGTTGCGAATATTTCGCTGGACGCGACAGTCGAGTCGTTATCGCTGATGGACTAAAAAAGGGAAGGCCGTTATACTAATGACGGCAGTTGGAAACATCCTTCGCCACTGATGCTGACGTTTTTCTCGGGTCAGAAAAATAACGAAACGGTTGATTTCTTGGCGGCGAGAGATAAAAACTTTAGCAATTTTCTTCGCGTTAATCTCCTATTTTTCTCCCTACACCACAGTTCTCTTATAGATTATGTTGTATAACATAAAAAAAAAACTAGACTTTCTGTCCCAAGCTAACTAACTTTCCCTTTATAATTTGGCCCGCTCGCATTAAGCACATGCCCCCTAGGTGTTGTTGACTCATTTATAACCGTATAATTGCTTTATAGATACATTTTCTTTGACATTTTGGCAAACCTACCACCTGATCGATATCATATAATGTTAAATGAATTATTCTATAGGCTGATTCGATTTAATCGACCTTTCTGTAGCGTATAATAAGATAACAGCTGATGTATGATCCATTGTCCGCTTTATCTATAACTTCCTGACATCTTTTTCACTATTTTTTTTAAATATATTGTATCGTTTATAACAGATTTTCGACTGTTGTCTGATTTTGAAATTTTATCAATTACTTAAAAATATTTTATTCGTTAGCAACGAGCCCGCTTTTAATTAATA
Organism: Cimex lectularius; assembly: GCF_000648675.2. Taxonomy (NCBI): domain Eukaryota; kingdom Metazoa; phylum Arthropoda; class Insecta; order Hemiptera; family Cimicidae; genus Cimex; species Cimex lectularius. The sequence goes on from NW_019392776.1 coordinate 915,216, forward strand.
GGTCAATTTATTTGGTCCTCCATAATCGACACATGAAGTAAACAAGCCATATGAAAAAAAAAAAAAAATCAATAGTCCAGTAAAACCAGACACCAAAAGACGGGCTACTGGTTGCAATGGGAGGAAATGGATGTCCTGGATGTGACCCAGACTTTTGACTTTAACGATTCTCACCCCTTACTACCTCATCTCGGAATCATATTGCTGGTTCAGAGTTCAGTACTCGTTGTACCGAGTATCAGACCAATACTGTCCCACAAGGGAACATTTTTGGTTCCACCCTATGCACCGTACTTATTTGCATACATGCATTTAATGCATTATACTTGTTTTATATACATCCCAACATCATAAAGCGACCTTAATTCTGTCTGACTAGCCAGGATCTTATCCAAGGGACATCTGACATCAATAACCTCTTTGACACAGACAGACCGATCTGCCTTCTTTCTGTTATTTCCAAAATCCTCGAAAAACTCCTTTTAGAATGTTTAATAAACATTAAAAGATCAACACAGAATTCTCAGTCCTCAGCAATTCGACTTTCGTCAGCATTCCAAGATCTAGCAAGGTTTCAGAGTCGTTGACACCATTTCCATCCGTTCCTGGATGTCCTGTATGTGACCCAGGCTTTCGATAGTCTGGCATCCAGGCATCATTTTTAAACTTAAGTTTGGAATCCTATTTAACAGACCTGCTTCAGAGTGAGGTGCGGCAATGAATGATTTGTCTCCAATTCAAGTCCGATCCTATATACCATTTACTGATTTTCTTATACATCCGTCAGCATCGTTACCATGCGGATGACACTGCAATTAAGTTTTCAAGCCCGAATAACCTCCAACCTCCAAGCACATTTTGAATTTAAGGCACTACCTTTTCTACTTAAGGACTGTACCTAGACATCACACCAACATGGAATCTCCGCAGAAGATTTAAAGAGACAACAAGTTAACCTGGAAAACTAAGAAGGCTTTTTAGACAGACAGGCATCCTTTATAAACTGAAACTCTTCCCATACATTACTTATTACTTTATCCTGGAATCATAACTCATCTTCTTCAGAGTGATGTGTGGCAATGAGTGATATCTCATTAATTCAAGTCCCACACTACCCTTTACTGACTTTCCTATACATCCCAACAGCATCATTACCATGGGGATGAAACGGATATTCTGTCTTCTACCCAATCTACCTCCAACATCCAAGAACAACTTGCGTTTAAGGAGCAACCGATATCTGCTTAACTCTTAGATAATTAGAACTATAACCAGCGACTCAAAAGTCCTCAGGGTCAGTGCACTAACCTCATTATTCTCAACAACCTCAACATTCCTTTCGTCAACGATCCGATCCCGCAAAAGTACCACACCAAGAGATCCATCTACTTCTCCCTTTCTACAGACCTTCGTAGGCCCCTTTACACTGTCCCATGGCCTCGAGACCCTTTCTACATTTGAGCGCCACTGGTTTTGTTTTAACAATTTGGCAACCTTCTTGCCTCAAATGCGCTGGCATTACAAAAACTTTAAATTTTGTGTACTATCAAATTTAAATTTACTTTTATCTAATTGTTGTCTGTATATAAACGAAACGTAAACAAAATTTGGTTTTCGGTCTAATAGTAAATAGATTAAAGTGTGATACTGTTATCGGTGTAATAATGATAAACACGACATCTCGTATCTTCAAACTTTAAATTTATCTATTTAGAAAATTGTTGCCCACCTTTATCTGAAACGCTAATGGAGTTTTAACAACTGTTTTAAAAGGATAAGGGAACAACATGATTAAAATATTATACAGACTGAACCAGCGGGAAAAGGCAAACCAAAATGATCAATAACTACCAAATTATTGCTTCATCATCCCATAGACATCATGGCGAAATCCTTTAGTTTTTTTATATCTTTATTTATTACCTAAACCAGTTTTTTTTACTTATTCTATGATAGTGAATTACGAAAAGGTTCAGCTGCCCTCAGTGTGGTCACTATAAAGCATTGGCCTCCTCTAAAATTTTTTGTGTGTCTACTTTGCTACTTTCACCTGGATGCCAAATATTGTACTATTTTGATGTACTGACCGAACGACTTAGCGGATACCGATAGAGATGATGCTAGGAAGGGAGGGTTTGTGGTCCACAGGAGCTGCAGCCTTCTGGCTTATTGCACCTTCCTTGTTCCCTAGTTCAGAGCACTCGATTCAATCCTTCTTTTCAGAAGTTTAGTTCTCATCGAATTTTACTGTTAATGGAACCTAAATGAGCTTTCCTTGCATGAATGGTTTGCAATGAGGGGTTTTTGGTGTTCAGAAAACGAGTATCAACTTGGTTTTTTTAAATCCATTATATTTCGTGGTCCGATTGACCAAATAACATCTTTCAATTAATTAATCTTTATGTAAGGTATTGGTTGCGATGAAAAAGTTACTGTCACGAGCGGGATTCGAACCCACGATTTTCGGCTCAATACGCCGGTGTCCGAGTGTATCGAAGTCACGATAGCTCAAGTGGTTAGAGCAGCGGCGTATTGAGCCGAAGATCGTGGGTTCGAATCCCGCTCGTGACAATAACTTTTCCATTTCAACCAAAAGCTTACATATAAAGATTAATTAATTGAAAGAAGTTATTTGGTCAATCGGAAAAATAATAATAATATTCAATAATGCATTGAATGAGCTTAGTATATAAAAGGTTACAAAGAGCAAAAATATCTTTCAGTAAAGTAGGCCAAAAAAGGAACTTGCAAATTTGGTTTTATACTTTACTTCTTTAAATCCATTATATTTCGTGGTCTGATTGACCAAATAACTTCTTTCAATTAATTGATCTTTATGTAAGGTATGGTATATCTTTATTTCTTTATTTAAAAACCTATTTTTAACCCCACTTAGCTAAGTTGCTCTGTCACTAGGTCAGAGTTGTACTTGGCAGCATAGCACTGATATTTATTTATGTACATAATTCGTTCCAGGCCAAGCAAAGTAGGCTAAAATGTATACTTGTTTACAAAGAACAAAGTTAATATTAATTTTTTCACCCCCCCCCAACCCTGCAATACAAATTGAAAAGAAAATTTCCTTAAAATTGTCCCCTTCCAAATTTCCGACTTTATCTTCGAAAATGACAGAAACGATGATAACTTATAAACTGCACCACCGATCTATCTGAAAATTTATGGAGCTTTAGAACCCTTCAAACTATACGCGATGGCATTAAATTGGCCTATGTGAATCAATTAGAACAAAAGAAATAAAATAAAATGTATTTGCTGATTTTATCCTTATTTTTCTCAATTATAATGATATAATATTTAAACTTTATTAATATTGGCTAAAAGGAAAACAATCCAGTTTTCTAACTTTGTAATAACATAGCATTTGGGTTAAATCTGGAAGAGTTATGAATTTTTAAGATCAACAAGACACCGAAAAAAAAATTTGCCTTATTAATCTATCCTAAAATATCTGTTTTTTTGTTTGCCATAAAAATTCGTACATAAGGGCTTTAAAGGGTCCTTAAGACGAATCGCAATTGTTTTTGTTTTTTCAAAAAATAAATTTCTTAATGTATTTTACTGAAAGCGTCTTATCGTTTTTGTATCTTTTCGTATACCTGATCCCATTTAATATTGTACAGACCTGAATATCATTTTTTTTATCCTGCTAAAACGACAAATCATGTGATATATATATATCCTGGGGGGAATCCTTGCATAAGAAAGGCTAAAATTTTTTAACTCGGCTTCTATTTGCAAGAACGGACACTTCCAATATTTTTCGACTTAGTATTAGTTGGGGAATTTTTGTTGAATTCATCATTATTTTTCTCACTCCTTCTTTGTCGAAAGTTCTTGGTTATAGACTCTAAGAAGAGAAATTCAGCTTTTCAACGGTTGTTGAATCCAAGGAGATTGAATGAAATCCCGAGGAGGTATGAATTTTTATGTTATTTTTATTATGTCGGAGAAAAACGAAATTGCCACCTGCTGATCCTATTTTTTGTTGCGATAAAAATTCATATTTTATTGATTTAAATGGTTCAAAAAGCGAATCCGAATTAGAGGCGTTTAGAACTTTATAAATTACACGTAATGGCACAAACCGGGCCTCCGTAAATAAATTAGATCCGGAGATATAAAATATAACGTTTGAGATGTTTTTGTCAATTTCATACTGATTTTTCTCACTTAAAAATATATAAAACCAAATTTGCAGGTTTCCCTAAAATTCTATTTTTTTGATTTTTAATAAAAATTTGTATTTAAGGGTGTTAAAGGGTGCGTAAAACGTATCTGAATTGTATTTTTAAACAATTTTTTTGACCTACTTTACTGAAAAAGATTTTTGGTATTTGTAACCTTTTATATCCTAATCTCATTCAATGCATTACTGAATGTTATTATTTTTTCAATTAATTAATCTTTATGTAAGGTATTGGTTGAGATAAAAAAGTCAGTGTGACGAACGGGATTCGAACCCACGACCTTCGGCTCAATACGCCGCTGCTCTGACCACTTGAGGTGGTAGAGCAGCGGCGTATTGAGCCGAAAGACTTGGGCTCGAATCCCGCTTGTGTCACTAATTTTTTCATCTCAACCAATACCTTACATAAAGATTAATTAATTGAAAGATGTTATTTGGTCAATCGGACCAGGACACCTAATAGATTATTATTGTTGTTTGTTGACTATTTTTGTGGTTCAGATGAGTTTCGGCATTTCGCCATCTTCAGTGAATCAGCAAAAATCGATGAGGATAGGCAGACCAGAATAATAGGTAACCTTCCAGCGTTTTTAATTATTATTAGCATAAGTGATGTTATTTATATTCAACCCCCATTCGCACGTGGCTATATGTTCCAAATTCATTCTCAACCACAAAATCTACACTAGAACTACCAAATCTACAAGCAAATTGCTTACAATTGGAATAAACAGGGAGTCGAAATGAGAAGTTTGTGGCATGGGCGATCGAAGTCACGGTAGCTCAAGTGGTAGAGCAGCGGCGCATTTAGCCGAAAGTCGTGGGTTCGAATCCCGCCAGAGACACAAATTTTTCATTTCGAAAAAATTGAGTAAAACTCATTAAGTTCGTCCATTTTGCTGGGAGGCAGAAACATATTATCAGAAAAGACGCACAATGCAACCACCTTGTTCTGACGAGAATTTCGGACGAACTCGTCAGAACAAAATTTCGTCAGATTTCACATCTACAGTAACCGTAGACTCAGTAACGGAAATATTTGTCAAAAATTGATTTTTCTTAGTATAGTTCGGAAACTTTCGCTTTGTAAAAGCGAAGTTAGATAATTGGATTCCCCGGTTCTTGTCTGGATTATTAAAATTCAATGAGCGAAAAGCGGTAGCAAATAGTTTATCATTGAGAGCAACTTCCGGGAAAACGGTCGTAAAAATTTTTTTTACTGACGCGTTGCAAAGGTCACTGCGATAGGATACGATTTCGGGATTGTCACTGTCTTTTCTACCGGAAAAACGGACCGGCCGAAACGGCCGAAACTTTCTCGTAAATAGTGGCCGGGTCAGGGCGTAAATAGGTTTCCGTTACCCGCGAGTGCTATTAGCATTTAGCAGATCCGATTCTTTTCTCCCTATTTCATCGGAATTGGTTTATTTTTTATTCTCGTATTTCCATTTTAGAACAGATTTTGATTTCCACCGAGAACAAATTGACGATTTGACGTCATTTTGCTATATTTTTTTTACACCTGTATTAGCGGCTCTCCCAAGACAACACAGACTTGAGAATGTATGAAAGTTTTTGTTTTAAATTTAAATTAGGCTCGATCACATGGTTTGCTTATAGTAGACCTTGTTTACCAACGCTGAAGATGTGGTTTGGTTAATTTCACTTTTATTTGCCATAGTCATCTTAGAGTAAAAAATAATTTGAGCACGAGTAATTATTTTTTGATCAATTTATTAATCGTGTTCGTTAATGTTAAATAAGGGTTTTTTTTTTTTACAAAGAAGCTTTCCTTAAACCTCTCCTTTTTGTTCGCTGTGAAAGTGTCGGAATGAGTTTGACGGGGAATTTTCTAGGTTTTCAAGTCCAGTTTTCGTCCTCTTTTGCATCATGTGGTTATTTTAAACTTGTCTGTACTGTTGAGGGTTCGTGGTTTTTTTTTTAATATTGATTGTTATTAATTTTTATATGGTACTATAGAGTTTTTCGTTTTTCCGTCAAATTAACTTTTTTTCAGACATTAACCTTTTTTCGTCAAATTAACCTTTTATAAATTTCAAATTAACGCTTTTAAACTTCAAATAAAACATTTTTAATTTCAAATTACTCTTTTTTAACTTCAAATTAACTTTATTATGACTTAACTTTGTGATTAACTTTATGAGATGGTATTAAATATAAGCGTGTAAAATAAAAATTCTGTACATTTGCAAAAAATAAATAAATAAATAAAATAATTGGGCGGGAGCATAGGAACTATTCAAAATTAATATTAAAATTAAACATTAATATAAAATTCACTAATTTCGTGGTCCGCTTGACAATTTAATATACTACAATTAATTAAGGTTTTTAGTTGAGATAAAAAAGTCAATGGCACGAGCGGGATTCGAACCCACGATCTTCGGCTTGATACGCCGAAATTCAAAAGGTGTGGTTGAGATAGGAAGTTGGTGTCCGAATGGATCGAGGTCACGATAGCTCAGGTGGTAGAGCAGCGGCGTATCAAGCCGAAGAATGTGGGTTCGAATCCCGCTCGTGCCATTGACTTTTTTATCTCAACTAAAAACCTTAATTAATTGTAGTATATTAATATAAAAATTGAAATTAATTATTAAAAAAAACTATTCTTCCATTAAGTAGAGATTTCTTTCAATACTATAAAATAATTTGTCACATATGAAACACGTAAAAATTAATTACAATTGAAATTGATATTAATAAAAAAATTCTATTATTAAGTCCAGATTTTTTTAAAAAATATATAATAATTAGTTTATATTTTTTAAAAGTTTCCAATTAATAGAAGAATCATTTGTTTTTAAATTTAATTTTGACATAACTATTTCATCGATATTTTAAATAAGAAACCATTTTATATTCTAAAATAATTCTGTTTATAAAACATGAATTCTTTATTATTATATATTTTTTTATTTTATTTGTAATTCATTTTCATGCGGTTTTAGAGCTTTTTTACGCCAAATTAACCATTTTGAACTTCAAATTAAGATTTTTTAATTTTCAAATTACCCATTTTTAACTTCACTTTAAAAAGCTAAAAAGTGTTAATTTGACCGAAAAACGCCGTAAAACGTTTGACGAACCTGTGATCAAGGGACTAACACACACGGTTTAGGGTCCCTTTCTCGAAAAGCAGTCCTTCAGAGGCTAATATATTCGAACTCGGATGCCGAACCTCAAGGCTCATGGCTTTGACTTCATCACGTCGCCATTCCACCGTGAATACCCCAAACCTCCAACCTACTTATATTTCCTCTGGAAATAACCGAATACCAACCTTTTCCCCAAAATCCTTTGTTCTTCGTACCATACATAATTGTTCGCTCCAGCCTAACGGAACGATTCTTCCGAGAACGTTAAGGATCAGAGTACGCGAATACTGCCCTATGGAAACGGGAGTGTACAAGGGCCAATCTTTTATCTCATCAACACCTCGAATATCTCAACTGCTATCCTTGCTTTCTCTTTCAACGACACAGCTGTTCTATTCTCTTGTAGTGGAAACGTACGGTTACCACGGTACCTGTCAGGTGTCCCTACCGGTTCTGGAATGGTCTCGCCTTCCACTCTGCAGAGAATCAGAGCAGAGGAGCAGAGCCAGTGTGTAAATAAGCAGGGGCACTGCCCCACTGGCTTTAGACTCGTCAACCCGACGTGATCTCACTCATACCCTCAGACTCGTCAGCCCGACGAGGTCTCACCAATTACTAATCGACGACAGCCAAACGTTCTAGCTTATCACTAATGAAGTACCTATCACGATGGCGAGGTAACTCCAAGCGTTAGCCACAACTCAACAGGGAAAACCGCTGCATTCGGCCAACTGCTGCATCAGATTCCTTTCAATCGATGTAGAGTCAGCCGATTCACAGCCCCGGACCTAAGCCAACTGCTCTCTTTACCAACAGGCACACACACTCGGTTCCAGCCATGATATATCGTCACCAACGCCACGCTTCCAAACAACACCTGGCCTTGTCAGGGCCACCAAAAGACTCCCAATCACTAAACTCTGATCCTGATCCTACAATTGTTTCTGAAGAGCTCAATGGAATAAACTCTGGCGTATTAAGAAAAATGAAAGCATCCACCCATGTTATTTTTGCCCTTCGGCATAATATTCCTCAACAATATCCTATAAACTGACTTTGTGAATAATAACTGAATAATAAACTATACATTTACTTATAAAAGTGACTTTGTACGCTACGTTCTCTAATTGTCAAATCAGAGTTCGTTGTTTTGTCAAGTCAAGGAAGTTTAGCTACGATCAGTTAAGATCAAATTGTATGTTTACCACCCCGCAGACCACAGGAGGAAATCTCACGATGTGAAGTACTGTTACGCTTGCAAAATCTTGTTTGACCATCTCCGATCCATCTTGAAAGTGGTGGGTGGACCATCGGGAACGACCGAAATGACCCAAGTTTTTCTGAGGATAGGCAGACCAAAATTCTCTTGTTAAAATTATTTTGTGAACCACTTTGAATAACCTTAAAACCATTTTCTAAATAGCACACTGAAATAATAGTAGAACCTAGACCGTCCTATTACTCTGCCATAGGGTCATAAAACTTCCAGAATGTAACTCATATAAAACTACGTAGGAACGATTTGATGCTTTTTGTATCGTGAGTTTCATCCCTCGAACTGGATTTAGGGAGGGAATTTATCGATATCAACCCCCCCCCTCAAGCTGCAGGCTCCGGCTCTGAGTAAGGTAAAAATCTCGTGTTGTAATCTCTTAGACGCTCGTAGCAAAAAGGTCGATTTCCATGACAGACCTTCACATCTCAGGAATCGACCGTGACTTTTGAAACTCATCTTCGCAAATGCGCGCTTGGAGATGCCGAGTATCGTATCGAATCGCTTATACCGTCGTAAAAAAATAACCCTACATATTTGAAATTTACGAGGTTTGGTTAATAAAATTCAAATCCGCTTGTGGGCCCGATGGTGTGAAAGATATTTCCTGATTTTTTCACTTTCTTATTAAAGAACAATACAACCTCTATTATCCGGAATTCGATTATCCGGGTCCCGGATCACCGTATACGTATACCATGTACACATTATTCGCATAGCACAAGTCACTTCTGATTCGAAGAACACCGTCTTATTTCTTGTCCCAATGGAACTACCACTGGTCTGTTTACATTTAACAGATTCGTTACTGCCGTCATTCTGGATCGTTTATCCAGAAAACCAAAGCTTTCGAAGCTTTTTGTAGGAAGCTGGGGGTATTTTTTGATTCGAATCCAACATTACGGTGTTGACCGTTTTGACGTTAATTAACGAATTTAAAAAAAAATACATCTGGGGTTTTCGATTTTCCGATCCCATCTTCTTCATTACCATGGTTAAAACAGGTTTTACTGTCAATTATAGTACAAATATATTATAATAAGCTTTTACACGGTTACAGTTGAAATGTTCAATTCTATCTTTAATTGTGCTTGGATGACTATGGCAAATGAAAGTGAAATCAGCCATTCCGAAAAACATTTGTTATGGTGGAACTGAATACAAAGTTGAACATAATAATTTAACAACCGAACTCGACCGTGTTGCAACATCTTCCTCGTTTAACCGTTATACAGACTTTTTTCCGAAAATCATCGAACGTCTGTATTGTTTAAAGTATATCGCTCGGTGGAATCCGACTTTTTTGTTCTGATAAACGGTTCGGCCTCGGGGACTTCTCAACAACGCGAAAGACTTGAGCACGACAACTTAATTGAACCGGCAGCCGGTTGCTACAGAGCTTGCAGAGCTAACAATTGCAAAATATCCAACTCCCGAAGAATGCGCTTGCATGCGTTTGTGGGTTGTCTCGCCATCTGTTTTAACTTTAAACTGAGCTGAAGACGTCTGCCCTTCGCAAATATGCGAAAAATTATGCCAGTTGAAATGGAGACGTACATTTGGGAATTTATAAGAATTGAGAAGAAATCCAATAATTACACACCTAACACAACACTACGAACTTTCCAAGCCACATTGACGCTTTAAGCCCGAAACACACTTACTCGATGCTACCCGGCGCAAATCCAAAGTCCAATTTTTCATAAGATTGTACTACCCCCGTGCACATCTGCCCGATACTATGCAACGCTACCCTACCCTACGCTCTGCGATCCCCACTGTCCAGATTTTCGTCGAGTAGTGTCGAATACAGTCGAAGACAAAAGAACCGGACACTCGTATTTTTATCCGAACTACATGTATTATTATATTAATTACAACATACTTATTTTAATATAAACCAAATTAACCTACATCAAAAATACATTAGTTTTTATTTAAAAAAATTAATTTTAATAGTTTGGTAGAAAATAGATCAAAACACCTGAATACCATTTTTTGATATAATGAATCTCACTAACAATCTATTACACGGTTTTGCTCGTAAAATTTCACTAACAATTTATTTCATGGTTTTGCTCATAAAATTACACCATTTTCGTCGAGTAGCTTCAGAACAGGACACTCATATTTTTTGTAGTTTAATTCGAACTGTGTATATGTAATTTTGTCATTTTATTAATTACAACATTCTTATTTTAATACAAACCAAATTAACCTACATAAAAAATACATTAGTTTTTATTTAAAAAAAATTTTAATAGTTTGGTAGAAAATAGATCAAAACACCTGAATACCATTTTTTGATATAATGAATCTATTACACGGTTTTGCTCATAAAATTACACCATTTTCGTCGAGTAGCTTCAGAACAGGACACTCATATTTTTTATAGTTTATTTCAAACTATGTATCTGTAATTTTGTCGTTATATTAACTACAACATGCTTATTTTAATGTAAACCAAATTAAACGAGATCAAAAATGCATGAGTTTTTATAGGAATTATTTAATTATGATGATTTGGCAGAAAATTGATCGAAACACCGGAATAACTTTACTTATAGAAATTAAATTTAACTAACAATGTATTTCATGGTTGTGCTCATAAAATTTAAATATCAATTTATTACAAGGTTTTGCTCAAAAATAGTGTATTAAGAACAAAAGAGGCTCATACAATTACACGATTTTTGTCGTGTAGCGTCAGAACAGGACACTCATATTTTTGTAGTTTATTTCAAACTATTTATATGCAATTTTGTCGTTATATTAATTACAACATACTTATTTTAATATAAACCAAATTAACCGAGATCAAAAATTCATGAGTTTTTATAAAAATTATTGGATTATGATGGTTAGGAAGAAAATTCATCAAAACACCGGAATAACTTTATTTAAAACAATTAAATTTAACTCACAATTTATTACACGGTTTTGCTCGAAATAATGCATTAAGAACAAAAGAGGCGTTGCGATTGTGATACTGATTTGTGATACACGCTGTGTGACTGTACGTGCGTACGCTTGACGTCGCAAGATGTGCACACCCTAGCAAAACGTGACAAGGCGTCGGGTAGCGTCGCATAGTGTTGCATCGGGTGTGTTCCCCACCTTAGGGGTTGTCGAGATGTGTTCAGTATTAAAGGTGTTCGATTAGGGGCTTGGGATGAGGGTTCATGGTTTTATCTGGCTTCTGTATCCACTTCTTTCCGTTTCGAGGCCAAAGTGGATTTAAAAGCTTCCTTCTCTTTGGATCGTATTTCTAGTTTAAATTTACGTAAGGTGTTTAATGACCGCTAGTTAATGATTATGTGGAGATCGTGAGATGCGGACTGGTGTGACGTAGGTTTTAGAAAAAACATTTTCTTTATCGCGCCAACGTTTCCATCTTTATTGAGATCATCCTCAGGGTCTGGAATTTATGCCTGTGAGATATGGCACTCTCAACACGACATACAAGAATGACACATCTACATGTAATAAAACAGACACTTTGAGTTAGTACAACTACTTTGATTAAACCTAAAATTTCTAGCATTGTATAAATTTATTTTTTTCACATCCTACATCCCTGAAGATGATCTCAATAAAGATCGAAACATTAGCACGACAAAGAAAATGTTTTTCTAAAACCTAGTCACACCAGACCGCATCTCACGATCCCCAAATAATCGTTCAAATTTACATTATTTGTATTTATATTAAAGAGGAATTTCCTTTTAAATAAATTTACATGGTGGCTGTCAAATAACAATAATAATACAAACTTTGTTGTTAGCAGTCAAATGTTATTATTAATCAAGTCCACAGGAGATGTTGACTAGTCATATCTTGGTAATATTGACCGACATCGGCCCAGCAACTGATTTCTGATTGAATAAATACATTGCATAAATATCATAAATTCATTAAGTATAGGAACCAATGCCGGTAAAAAGGTTATAATTTATTAATTATTTGACGTAATTAACAGATAGAGTAATGTGTTTCAGGGCGTGTGTACCGAATCCGAATCTGTTCCATGTAAACCACCACCAGTGCGGGCTATTGCGGTCGGTTAATGGTTTTGAAGGGTAATTTGGCATTAATAGGGAAATGGGCTAGGAGCTAGGCCAACCGAAATGGAAGTGGAATGGCACAATGGTCCAGTTGCGCAATGGCATTTAGGCGTTGCCAGAGCAGAGAGGAACAGTGGAATGGTAAAATTGGAGGCGCTCCGGGTCGTGATTAGCCTTGAGTGAGCCCTTACTCGCCATGACTTCCACCCCGGGATTTTGCAATTTCGGTCTTGTCCTACACAACACGATAGTGAATCTTTGAAAGCCGGACGACCGAAACTCGAAAGGCGCGGCCCGGTGGATGCCCGTTTGTGAACAAGCACAACTACTTTCGAGAGTTTCGAGCCTATCTCGGGTTGTACAACATGATATGTACATTTTAGAGAGTTACATTTCGATATACAACATAATATTTAATAACTATGATTTCATTCCAAGCAGTCATCCAAAGATTTTACTGTGATGTATCACGTAATGTGAAACTGACATTCAAACGATGTAAAGATGCTAATGAAAGGATTACTTGTTACTGAAAAAAATCTGGATGTCCTGTTACTGAAAACAACCTCGCGGAAGATGGACTTCTTAAGAAAGCTGTTGACAGAAAATCCCGTTCAACGTTACATCATGACACTAGTCCGAAAAATTTCAGACACTTAAAATTAACTCGAAATGTTATAGCTTTCTACATCAAATTAACACTTTTTAACTTCAAATCAACTGTTTAAATTTCAAATTAACCCTTTCTTTAAAACGTAAAAAAAAACCTTAGGAGATGGTGTATAATTCAACTTTTTCCGTTAAATTAACCCTTTATTTAAAACATTTATATTAAAAAAAAATCGAGATGTTGTATAATGTAACATAAATGGTCAAATTAACACTTTATAACTTCAAATTAACCTTTTTTAATTCTAATTAACCTTTTATTTAAAAGATAAAAAAGTTAGGAGATGGTGGATAATATAACTTTTCCGTAAAATTAACCCTTTCTTTAAAAAAAAACTTAAATCGTATGGTATATAGCTTTTTTCCATCAAATTAACACTTTTTAACTTCAAATTAACCTTTTTTAATTTCGAATTAACCCTTTCTTTAAAACATAAAAAAAATGTAGGAGATGGTATATAATATACCTTTTTCCGCCAAATTAACCCTTTTTTTTAAACATTTATATTTAAAAAAAAATCGGAGATGGTGTATAATGTAACTTAAATGGTATGGCATATAGCATTTTCCCGTCAAATTAACACTTTTTAATTTCTAATTAACCTTTTATTTAAAAGATAAAAAAAAATTAGGAGATGGTGCGTAATATAACTTTTTCCGTAAAATTAACCCTTTCTTTAAAAAAAACTTAAATGGTATGGTATGTAGCCTTTCTCCGTCAAACTATCACTTTTTAACTTCAAATTAACCTTTTTTAATTTCTAATTAACCCTTTCTTTAGAACATAAAAAAATTTAGGGGAAGGTGTATAACTTTTTCCGTCAAATTAACTTTTTGTTTAAAACATTTATATATATGTATATATAAAAACGCTTAGATGGTATGGTATATAGCTTTTTCCATCAAAGTAACACTTTTTAACTTCAAATTAACCTTTTTTCATTTCGAATTAACCTTTTCTTTAAAACATAAAACAAATTATGAGATGGTATATAATATAACTTTTTCCGCCAAATTAACCTTTTTTTTTAAACATTTATATATATAAAAAACTTAAATTGTATGTCATATAGCTTTTTCCGTCAAATTAACACTTTTTAACTACAAATTAATCTTTTTTAATTTCGAATTAACCCTTTCTTTACAACATAAAAAAATTTAGGGGAAGGGGTATAACTTTTTCCGTCAAATTAACTCTTTATTTAAAACATTTATATATATAAAAAAAGCTTAGATGGTATGATATATACCGTTTTTCCGGCAAATTAACACTTTTTATCTTCAAATTAAGCTTTTTAAACTTCATATTAACCTTAATAACTTTAAATTAATTTGAAATGAAGAAAGGGTTAATTTGAAATTAAGAAAAGTTTATTAGATTTATAACGTAGAAGTTAAAAAGGGTTATAAAACCAAACTAAACAGAAAGCCTCATTAAACAGCCGAAGATGGCGAGAAGCGGAGAAGTTGACTTTCAGACTATTTGTTCCGCATACCAATGCTGTCATTTTTTGTCCGTGTGTGGTTTGGAACCATATTGATGTTTGACGACGATGGCTTTCTGAATTTGGCGACAATTTTTCTAATATGCCTGGAAGGTTTGTGTTTTTTGTCATAATGATTCTTTACAGTATTGCTGATGTCGGGTTCATTACATCTCCTACAGACAACTTTATTCGAAGTCAAAAACAATTGAAAATGTTTCTGAGATTATAAAAACCTCTAGTTTTAAGGGGGTAGCGACGTCTCAGGCGGGAAAGTGAGGGCGAAAGTGAACTCGTAATTGTCTGATGTCATTTCAGCTTGTTCAGGCCTCAATGAAGTTTGAATTTTCCGACCAAGCAAAGATAGGTTTCGTTTTTCGATCTTTATCAGTTTCGTAGTTATGCGGGTTATAGTTAAGAGTTATCTTTCTAGTTTATCCGCTCGGTCCCGATTGCTTCAACCAGCCGTGTGAGCGGCCCTGCCCGAATTTTAATGCCAATTGTTTTGCAACTGAGAGACGTGGTAAATCCATCCTCGGGCCATTTATCATTTTGAAATTGTAACGCTTGTGAACTGTGTGTGCTAGCGATTTCTTCCCTGCTTTTTTTCTCAGCGCGTTCTCTCAAAAACAAAAGACATAAGTCATTTCATATATTTTTCGATCGGTTAAAAACTATAAAATCATTGACAATGGCTCTTTAACGCCATATTATAAATTATCCTATTAAAACTAAGAAATACGTATTGTTAAGCGTAAAGCTAGAAGTATTGCTAATCTGTATGCTAATTATAACCGTTCCTCAAATCGCCGATTCCCAATCATAAATTTCTCATATCATTAAACAAAATGAAAAAAAACCTTAAGCATTTTCTCCAACAGATATCTACAAAAAACCAATTGTACTAGCTTAATAATTAATATATTAATAATTAGTGTTTATAAATCGTACGGATTTGCTGTTTTCTGAATGACGCAAGTCCATTGCGCGCGTAATCGGTGTCAAATAGTATAAAATTGACGTTTATTACAGGCATATTAAAGCCGTTAAATTATTACATTTAGATTAATTATTGCGAATGAATAATTTCAAATAGATAATTCCTTAATCAATGAAATTATGTAATTCCATATTTCCAGTGGGAAAGTTGCTCGCCCATTGGCCAGGACGGTTTCGCTTAATTATTTATTATTACTGCAATAAGTACGAACGGACAAGAAGAAATTCTATTTTCCGTAGGATGCTAAATTGAGAAGTAAGTTTGTATTAAATGAAATTAGACAAAAAGTTTCAAAAATGAAAAAACGGTTTCAGTGAAGTAGGTCCAAAAATTTATTGTTGGACAAACAAATCCAATCCAATTTGGATTCGTTTTAACCATTCTTTAAAACCCTTCAAATACGAATTTTCATGGCAATAAAAAAAAAAATGGGCCGGATTTTTGGTTTCTTGCTGTCGTTCCGCTTAAAAAATCTGGATTGAATCCAAATTCAACGTTATGACAACCCCATTATATTTCGTGGTCCGATTGACCAAATAACTTCTTTCAATTAATTAACCTTTTTATGTAAGATATTGGTTGAAATGAAAAAGTTAGTTTGACGAGCGGGATTCGAACCCACGACCTTCGGCTCAATACGTCGCTGCTCTAATCACATGAGCTATCGTCACTTCGATCCACTCGGACACCGGCGATTTTTTTTTTCAAATTTTTCGCTGCCCGATTCCTTCCGGTTTTTTCGAAAATGGTAACAAATGGTGATAACTTTAAAACGGCTCAATTGCTCTATAGAAAACTTTATTGGCCTTTAGAACTCGATAAACTACACGTAACACCACAAAGATCGTTTTTGTAAATAAATTAGTATCGAGAAAAAACAAAAAACTTTTGAGGAACTTTTATTTATTTTATCCTCATTTTTCGCACTTATTATAGGACTATTTTATGCCATTAAGTACTTGTATGATTGATTTTTGCACACACAGATATGTGAATATATCTGAACTAGAAACGGTTTCCGAAATACAAAGTTTCCCGGGTTTCGTTTAAAACATAAATTATAAAAGTGGGTCATTCGAAGAAAAGTCAGCAGATTTGTTAAGTCCAAGGTCGATTTTTACCACGATTTGCAAACTGTTTGAAAGTAGCATCGGACCCCCCCCTTTCCAATTGATTCGAATGATTTCTCAGCGTCGTTGTTTTGACGAAAGTGATACTTTTCGAGTTAAATTTTCAAATGGCGAGAAGATTTATTAAAGGAATTTAATCTGCTTGAATTGTCTGCCCTAAAACGTTAAATGTCAGACTGGTCATCTGCTCCAGCCTGCTCTTGGCCTATTCTCTGACAATAAGCATAAATCTACGATATCATACCAATCATACCAATTGCTGTCAGAGTCTGTCAGAGGAGTTTCAGCTTCTCGCTATATTCAGTGGTATTATGTACCAAAATACCAGTACGACTGGAGACGATCTAAGTGATGGCAAACGTGATTTTCCGGTTATTTTTTTTAAAACGTCCTAGATAGAAAACGGACTGGTTAGACGAAATAACATACAGACCAACCACTGAATCGTCTACCACCCATTGTCACGACTTCTGCTTCGTGTGTTCAACGAAGTCTTTTCTTTTACCTGAAAAACATCCAAGCCTTCTATATCGACCTAAATCGGTAATAAATCAATTTAATTTTGGCTGTGGTCTGGTTCTTCGTCTTTTGCCCAGATGAACCATCGAATGAGGCTTGGAGCCGAAACGAATCTGGCAGACCAAACTCACGAAGATAAGGAGACCAGGAGACCAGAGACGATGAAAATGGTGGCAAAGTTTATTTTTAGCTTAGGTTTGTAAACGTCCTAGATAGAAAATGGACACGTAGAAGGGAATAACGCACAGACCAACCACTGATGAGGCTTGAAAACAAAATAGATCAAACTCGTGATGATAACAAGTCCAGAACGACCAGGGACTATGAAAATGGTGGCAAACTTAATTTTTAGTTCATTTTTTAAACGTCCTAGATAGAAAACGGACACGTAAGAGGAAATAACGCACAGACCAACCACTGAAAGGCTTGAAGCCGAAATGAGTCTGATAGACCCAAATAGGCAGAAAAGGCAGACCAGGACGACCTGAAACGATCAAAATGGTGGCCAATTTGAGCCTTAGTATAGTTCTTTTAAACGTTCTTGTACGTATAAATAGATACGTCAGGCGAAATAACTTTACGGACTTTGCATAAATAACTCCGGTTGGATTTGACCGTCCTGATGGTCACCCTGCGATGGGGAAATCTCACAGTTTAACTATTATTTAATATACTTTTTGTTGATCTTGAAATTCTGTGCCTCAATACCAAGCTTTAGACGCTACCAAGTTTATGCGGATTACCGTCACGGCGAATTTTGAACAGGCCGTCTAAATGGCACACTCGGTTCGAAGATTTTTCCGATTCGAATGATTCGTAACAGAAAGAAAGCTGCGGTTGGGTAGAGAGATTTCCTTTGAGCTTCGACACGGTTGGATATGTAATGAAATGCTTCTCCCATTTTGAAAAAGACTGCTGACGTTTTTACTTTGCATTTGGTATGAATAAAAACCAAACTCCTAAAAGGGTTGGTCATAATCAACAAAAAGTCCGGGCTTTCTTTTTTTTTACGACTGCGATAGGCCAAAACACACAGCAGACCCCATGGAGAAATCTCATAATAAATGAAATAAAAAATACACAAAGAGAACAACAGTTAAATCGACAATATTAATATATTTGCATTATGTAATGTAAACACCAAATTTGTCCTATTTATGTCTAATGATCAGGGAGATTATGAATTTCATAAGCTTATGGGAAATTTGTTCTAGAAAAAAAGGATCTTAAGAAGGCATTGCGGAGTAATTAGATCCAAAATGGATTATATGGACCACTAATCTGGTGGACCAAAGCTGAACAATAGGTAGCTACCCAAAGATTAGCAAATCGATGTAACGTAGGGGCAATGAGGATAATCCCTATAAGTACGCTAGAAACTTTTCTAAACCTCCCTCCATTGGAAACATTCATAAAACGAGAAGCTAGGAAAAGCTCATTTAGGCTCCAAAAACAATCAAATTGGATGGGAATAAACAAGTCGGGTATACAGCCATAATTAATAAAATCAGACACTCATTCTTAGAAATGGGGCCTGACAATACGATCTAAACTTTCAACAGACTACAAAGGAGAGGAAGAACTCAGGAGAGCATCAGATATAATGGTATGGTATCCAGATGGCTCCAAAGCAAACGAAGAACCGGATCGGGTGTTTTTTGTACAAGCCCAAAGCATGAACATCAATAAAAAGTCCGGGCTTTTGCATGAACGATCAAACTCATTAGGGGTGTACACTTCGGTCTCTCAAGCAGAAATGTCATTAATGTCTAGAAAATCTTATAAGTGATACACTGGCAAAAAATCCTCATAAGATCTGATAAATCGCATAAAAATTACTCAGTGAATGCATTGAAATTCCGCAAAACCTAGGGAAACAACAACCTGATGTTATCTTGGGTTCCAAGACACAAAGGAATTTTGCGTAACGAAAAGCAGACAAACTGGCCATTTGCAAGAACATTTATAGGCCCTGAACCTATACTTGGGATAACAAAAACAAATACAGAAACCTCCATCACAGAATGGATCCAAAAAGACAAAAGGAGAAGTGGATAAAGTTTAGAAAAGGGCTGGCAAACTCACAGATGCAGTTGGAGAGGGACTTGACTCGGGGGAGTGGATAAGATGGTTATTGGCATCTGAGAAAATCATCTACATATTCAACGATGATCCCATTTAAATAGTATGCATGAGGAGGAATAAACAGCCGACCCATATCATCTTCGAATGCGAAGCAACGGCTCAATGGAGACAACCTAGGATACAAAATTTAAAAAAAAAAGCCTAGTGAATGAAATTGTAGCAGTGTCAGTCAATGACCTAATACTCCGAGAAGAAGGGGTGAGTCGATTGCAATGAACTAACGAACTAGGAAGGTACAATAAGCCAGGAGGCTGCAAGCCCTATTATCCATCATCATCATCAGATACCACGGATTGCGATTGAACCAGAAAATGTTTTCGGACGTTTCCGGTCCAAAAGGCCAAACTCAGTTCGAGCCAAATAACCCTATTCCTTTGAGCGTTACATAAAACGTTTCATAATAGAACAATTACATGAACGCTAATGATTATCAAAAATTCCTTTGAAATGAATCGTCTACAGTGGATAAAAACAAGTGAACTCTATAAGAGAGCTTGATGTGTACCGGGTTCGTAAGTCATTATTCTTCGGGAAAGGTCTGGTCCTTTCCTAAAGTGCAGTGTTTTGTAAAACCGGTCATCGTTGATGACATACGTGCAGCAGATAAATAAATCCATAAGATTAAAGAGGGCGTGTGAAAGATCAACCGATAAAATGCAGTCTGAGGTTTGCCCTTGACATATGTCAAACACCGCGCAAAATATTCTAAAATAATTTTTTAATTATGCTTTGTGTACTCCTTTTTGGGCGGTATTTATTACAATATACGTTTTATCACATATCCCACTGTCGATATGAAAAATGTTTTATACATACAAGGCAGGGTGTAAAATGTTAGCCCATCTGAGTAATCACCGTACGAGATTGGAATTTCTTTCAGGACCAATTCCACAAAACATATTTCAAAAAGGCGATCAATTTTTCGAAAAAGGTGGTTTTTCAGGGTTTTTTTATAGACCATAGTTAGCAAAATCGGTCCACTTAACTACGCCGGTAATTTAACACGGTTTACACAAATAAAAATTAAGTAAAATGTATTATAATTATTATTAAAATATATAAGAATTAAATTGAAAATGAAGTTTTTCCACCTCTTTGACCGTCTCCGGTTATCCTGGTCTGCCTATTCTGGCTTTTTTGGTCTGTCAGACTTTCGGCTTCGTGCATTTTGACGAGGATCCATCCAAAGCCCATACTCAAAATAAACTTTTTTCCCCCCATTCCAATATTAGATTAAATGAATAACTATTTTCCATAATACTACATTTAAAAACTATTTTTCACAAAAAACGTCTTTATTAAACTTAAATATCTTGAAAACGTAGTTATTAAAAAAATAAATGAATAATAACAAATATAGCTCCTTTATAAAATATTTAGAAGAAATAACTCCTTTATTTCAGGCAAAAAAAAACAGTAAACACAAATGTGCCTAATACTAGAAGAAATATTACAAAAGAAGCCACAATTGACGTTCAACCCACAATTCAATTTTTTTAAAACTTTGTTTTAAGCCCACCTGTAAGTCGGGATGAATTCAGGGCCGCTGGATTCGAACCCGGGACCTTTACCTTATAGTGATAAGCGCCGTGTCAATACCCAAACTGTAGCGGCCACCGACGCTCATATAATGCTATTGTAAATTTGAAAAACAAGTTACCAAATGTCCGAAATTCATGTTTCTTATGAATTTTTCTTTCCATCAAATATATTAAGTACAAAAAATATTTCGCATGTTACTTACCTACATGCAACATACATTACCATTAATTATTAATCCATTTATGTTTTAGTGGCCTAATTGACCAAGTTTCTTCTTTCAATTAATTATTCTTTTTATACTAGGCCTTGATTGAGATAAAAATGTCAGCGTCGAACTCACTACCTTCGGCTCAATACGCCGCTACTCTAACCACTTGAGCTATTCAAGAGGATCGAAGTCACGATAGCTCAAGTGGAAGAGCAGCCGCTTATTTAGCCGAAGGTCGTGGGTTCAAATCCCGCTCGGGACTTTAAAANTTTTTATCTCAACTAAAAACCTTAATTAATTGTAATTACTAAAATAGTTGACATATTACCATTATAGCATAATACCAAACATTTTTGGAAGATAAACTCGTTTTTTACAAACCGCATTATTATTGTTCTAATGTCCACATGCAGGTGACACCAGAGTTCAAATACAACTTTTATCGTATATTTATTTATGATGACAAAACGAGTAAAATGTAGCCCAAGTAAAACAAAACGGGAATAACATACCTTTTTCTATCCATTTTATAGTCAAGAATATTGAAACTCAAATAGAAGACGGAGAACGAGATCAAAATCAAAATTAAAATGATTTATTACCGATTTAGGTCGGTGTAGAAGGCTTGGATGTTTTTCAGGTAAAAGAAAAGACTTCGTTGACCACGCGAAGCAGAAGTTGTGACAATGGGTGGTAGACGATTCAGTGGTTGGTCTGTATGTTCTTTCGTCTAACCAGTCCGCTTTCTATCTAGGACGTTTCAAAAAATAAACTGAAAATCACGTTTGCCATCACTTAGACCGTCTCCAGTCGTACTGGACATTTGGTTTAAAAACAATACCACTAAATATCGCGAGAAGGGGAAGCTCCTCTGAATTTTGGGATGTCAGACTCATTTCCGCTTCAAGCCTCATCAGTAGTTGCCCTGTGCGTTATTTCCTTTGTGTGCCCATTTTATAACCAGAACGTTTAAAAAGAATAAACTAAAGTAAAGTATGATCGGATCGGTTCGTTGACCAATGAAATGTAGAGGTCGTTCTGGATTTAGATTAGTGAGGCAGTAAGCTTTGACAATTTACAACTTCAATGAGCTTGATATTGGTTCACTCATAAAACTATACGACTCAAGTGGAAGTCCGTAGTTCCTTGCTGATATACGATGGTGGCCAAGACAGATTTTTGAATAATTTTCTCTCATTCAGTCTTGTTTTCAACGTTTTGATAAACTCTAGGTGTGCTGGATTGTTGGAGGTTGCTTGGTAGGATTTGTGGTAGAAGACTGAATTGCGGTGTTATCCGTGGTTATGGTTTTAGTATGAATAGGAAAGTCAGCATTATAGATAAAAAGGATGGGACCAAGAATGTACCCTTGTGGGACGCCGGCTCATATCGGTCTGGTATCTGAGTATCCTTTGCCGCACCTTATTCTGAAACAGCTGTTAAGGTAATAAGGGGTGAACAGCAGTGAAAAATTCCTGTGTGAGTGAGGATAGCTTTTTAATTCACGGAGGATTCTGGCCGCGATTGGGACAAAGCCAGTGGGGTGGTGCTTTGGCAGAATGTCAGGTTTTGACCCTTGAAGTATAAAGGTACAAGAAACAGACTTGCCAACACGCACTGAAGATGGCGAAATGAATCAACTCGTTGATTGCAATATTTCAGAGTGAAACGATCAAACTTTACGTACGCGAACTGTCCAATCGTTTTTTTTACAAACCACTAAGTTCAAGAATCAAGGTCAAAATTTATTTATACGACTTTCACTTTCTTCTGAGTGAGACAATCTCCCGTTTTGCCAAATGCCGCTGACCTCAGCCAGAAGCGTTAAGGGCAGTACATTTCTCGTAATCCGTCTGTTTTATTCGGACAGTAAATAACCTCAGGCTCGTTAACATAAAAAAACTCATGAATATCTTATTTTGGCCGCTCCAGGCAAACGGAAAAATTCGAGCCCTAGGATTTCTACTCGTATTTGGAGGCTCTGACCTTGCCTCATTTTTATGATAATATTATTTACACAATGGTAGCACATTTGTCGCAACATCATGAATTTATGATTTTATGATTTTTAGTTCCAAATTAATACTTTCTTTTGTATATTAAAAAAAATTTATGAGATTGTTTAAAATATAAGCATGTAAAAGTAAAAGTTCTGTACATTTGAGAATTTTGTTAAATTTAAAATAATCAAGCTCTTAGAAGTCCATATAAAAATTAATTATACTTGGAACTATTTAAAATTAAATATAAAAATAAAAGTCTTCTTTTAATTTGAAAAATTGGCATTTAAAAAAATATAAAATACGATATTATATAAAATACCACGTTAATTAAAATAAAAATTAAAAGTTCAACTTAACTTTTTAATTTCAACCTCTTTTTAATTTAATGTTAACTTTTATAAGTTCTTTAAAGCATTAAAAAAACTTCGCAGATGGTATGAAATATAGCTTTTTCCGTCAAATTAACCCTTTTTTTACAAAACATTTTTAAAATCGAATCTACCCTTTCGTTAAAGCATTAAAAAACAGGAGCTGTTATGAAATATAGCTTTTTCTGTCAAATTAACTTTTTTTTAATTTCAAATTAATACGTTTCAATTTCAAATTTTAAATTTAATTCAAATTTATTTTAATTTTCAAAATTTAAATTTAATTCAAATTTTAAATTTAACTTCAAATTAATATTTTCTTTAAAGCATTAAAAACTTGGATGGTATGTAATATAGCTTTTTCCGCCCAAAATTAACCCTTTTTAATTTCCAGAACCTTTTTTGTACTTTAAATTACCCAGTAGTAATTTCAAATTAACACATTTTTTAAGGCATTAAAAACTTAGATGGTATGAAATATAGCTTTTTTCCTCCAAATTTCTTTTTCAGATTTTAATTTCAAATTACTCTTTTTTTAACTTCACATTAACCAGCTTTAACTTTAAATTAACCTTTTCTTTAAAGCATTAAACATTAAAAGTTATGTAAAATTAAAAGTTCGGTTTAACTTTTATAATTTCCAATAAACACTTTTAGAGTTCAAAATCTTTTTAATTTAAAGTTCACCTTTTCTTTAAAGCTTTAAAAAAATTCGGAGATGGTATATAGCTTTTGTTCTGTCAAATTTCTTTTTTAATGTCAATGATTTTTTTAAAGTATAAATACTTGGGTTCTTAGATAATATTAAAATTAATTACAGTTTAATTAATTTTTTTGATAAAATTCTTTTAATTTGACATTTAATAAATTATTAGTTAAGAATTAAAATTAGAAATTACATACAATTAAATATAAAAATAAATGATGAATTTGAGAAGTTTTTAATATAGAAAATAAATTGCTTGTAAAATAACTGTTTTATATTAAAAAATCTATAATACCAAAAAAGTATTATAAGAAGAATAATTTGTTTTTACGTTTAATTTTAATTTGTAATTAATTATTCATGTATAAATTGTAATTAATTATCCATGTGGTCTTCTATGAAACTAATTATTTTGTATTAAAAAATAAATTAAAAATACAGAAATCAAGGAACATTTTAGGTTTTTTAAAGTTTTAAAGAATGCGTTAATTTGAAATTAAAATGATTAATTTTAAATTAAAAAATTTGATGTGCAATTTAAAAAGGTTAATTTGAAGTAAAAAAGTTAATTTAAAGTTAAATTGGAAATTTAAAAGGGTTAATTTGACGGAAAAAAGCTACCTGTGTCCATTCTGCCCACTAAGTTAACGCTCCGAGGCTATCGACATAAAAAGGTCATTCAAGCCATGGAATTTGGTCAACTGACCAAGCCATCCACTAAGACGGTAGACACTTTTAATGAGATATGAGATTTTACCAAAGGTTTTTCACTTTGATGATTAACTTGCATCGTGCATGTTCCATCATTCCTACGTACAAACAATCGTTTAACGCAAAATGTCCTTCTCTTTCGCGAGTCGGCGTTCGTCAGAAAGGAAGTGAAAGTTACGCAGATCAATGTGTACTTGATTCTTGAACTTATGCGGTTTGCAAGGTACGACAAACGTACGAATCCTGTTTCCCGTTATTTTCTGATGAAAAATTTATTTCTTCTTACCACTTCTTAATCGACACCGGCATGGGCAAGAATGGATATGAGGATGGATGGACAATTAGGATCCAGGATTCGACGGTCCCGTCCACATACCAAGTACCGTTCGTGAATTCATGCCTCGACTCGACCTCACGTCGACTTTCTCCCGAGTCGTGAATTTTCGCTTTGCTTACCGTGTGAGTGTTATGAATCTCATGAATGTCATTAATCCTAACGGCCTCGGGAGATTATCTGTTGAGCTTAGAGATGCTGGCTCATTCCTTCGTTCATTATGATTGCAGAGTAAGTAGTATGCGTCATCACGGCCTATTTTTTTTTGTTTGAAAAAAAAAGCTGAAACTTTTTGGTATTATATTAGTGGAATATCCTGACTCATCTTTCTTTATGTAGCTTCTTTTCTCTTTCGCCGCACATTTTGAAGTTGATAAATCATCATTCGTATTTTAAATGCCAAAATTAAATGAGACCCTGATATAATAGAATATCTCTTCAAATTACTATTAAATTAGAAGACTTAACGCCCAAACTGCCCATTGGGTGCCAGTGACAGCACCCCGAGGGTTGATATAACCTCTGCTGTTGCGAACCCACATAAAAAAATATAAATAAATAAATAATTACAACTCAACATATTTCGTTTCTATTCATAAAGATACAGAAGTAAAAGGAGCACAGATTATCGATAGTCGTTCAGGGGGGATGACCTGACGCCTGCACGCTCTTTATGTAGGGTCGTGATAAAAAAAATCACATTCCAGGAGAGTCTGTCCCACGACTGTCAGTGCAATAGTTCCTTATCGGATTCTCGAGGTCCCATTCAAGGATTTTACTCTCTATGTAGACATAACTGTTTAAAATTAAGCGGATTTCCACTTACTACAAACGTTTTTTTTAATGTAGTTTATCTGAGAATGTACCAAATGTGTATCGGGCGACAAGAAAATAATATGCTATGTTTAGATTTTGTGTCATTATCAGTGAAAAAAATAAGGATGAATTCAACAAAAAATCCTCAAGTTTTTTATTTTATATCTCTGTTCCTTAGTTATTCACGAAGGACAAAATTATGCCTTTCTGGGTAGGTTAGAGTTTCCAAATCGGTTTCGAACAAAAAAATTCGGTGAGGATGGCGAAAATTTTGAGGAAGATTTTTTGTTTTTCATTTTTTATTTTAAATGGACCTTTTTTAAAATTCAAATTAAACTTTTTTTAAATTTCAAATTAACGCTTTCTTTTAAAATTGTATCAAATTAAATATAAAAATAAAAGGTTTCTTCTTTTTATTTAAGAATTGTTTAAATATAAAATAATTGGGCTCTCAGAAGACCATAAAAACATCAATGACAATTAAAATTAAAAGTTTTATAACATTAAATGCAAGAACTGATGAATTTTTTAAATTAGATATTTGTAAAAAATGTAAACTAATTAATCTGTAAATAATTATTTTGTATTTTAATAAATCTTTTTTAATAAATAAAACGTTTAACTTCAATTAATTTTAATGTGGTATTTTGGATAAGAACCTATGTTATATTTTTAACAATTCTCTAAAAACTAAAAGAAAAATTTTGTACAATTTTAAATTTAAAATATAATTAATTTTAATAAGATCTTCTAAGAATACAATTATTCATTTAACAGAATTCTCAGAAATTTTACTTTACATGCTTATGTTTTAAACCATCCCCCAGTTTTTTAATGCCTAAAAGAAAATATTAATTTGAAATTTAAGAATGTTTAATTTGAAGTGTAAAGGGTTAATTCGTGAAAAAATTTCATGCCATCTCCTACGTTTTTTAACGGTTTATAGAAAGAGTTAATTTCACTTTAAAACTGATTAATGCACATGAAAAAGTGTTCATTTCAAATTAAAAAGGGTTATATTAAAAATAAAAAGGGTTAATTTTACAAAAAAAAGCTATATTTTATACTAATATCCTTCGTAGTTTCTTTTATTTTATTTTCGTTTTTTTTAAATAATAAATTAAAAATAATTTAAAAAAAATTGAAATAAAAATGGTTAATTTGAAGGTAAGAAAGGTTAATTAATAAAAAGATATGCTAATACTATTTGTAAAGTTGTTTCAATGTTTTATAGAAAGGGTTAATTTGATGTTAAAACTGGTTTATTTGATATTAAAAAGTGTGAATTTCAAATTAAAAAATGATTACTTTAAAAGGGTTAATTTAACAGAAAAAGCTATATTTCATGATATCTCTGAGGTTTTTTAATACGTTATAAAAAGGGTTAATTGAAGTTAAAACTGGGTAATTTGAAATTAAAAGAAGGTTAATGTCAAGTTAAAAACCTGTTAATTTCAAATTAAGAAGAAAATTTATGAAAAAACCAAGCAAAATATATACTATTGATATCTTTTTCTACACCCCAAAAAACCCTTGACTGTAGATTGTTCAGGAAAAATAATTTTTTTGAGGATCACAAAATTTGCAAAAACATAGAAACGAGTCCACCCATCGACCGGAAACGTTTTAGTGGTTTAGAACTTACAAGTAATGATACTCTCTGTACTGGCGTTTTGCTGATTTCATCCTAGTTGTTCTCACTTAAAACGACATGAAACCTAAACATTATTTACATTAAAAATATTCTGTTTTCGAATATAATAACTCTGAATGTAGATAAAATTCAATGGAACTATGATCTTTTAAGTGAAACACTGGACAGACGAGAAAAAAGTGGCTCCAAGTTTGTAGGTAAAGATGTGTATGCACACATATTATTTTATTATTCTTGGTAAAAAAAAATCTATATCTACTGATATGTAATAACCTCGAAATACATGCACAGCAAATATAGAAAATATATGTTATTAAAATATTTATTCCTCGGCTACTCTAGCCCATTGGCAAAACGCAAAATATAAAGAGGAGTATGGAAATGTACTCATTACGACACTCATTATATATTCATGTTTGATGTATTCTACGAACTACTTGTGAATTAGAAGCATTTAAAAGTATTGCAAATTAAATTGTCCTTAAGACAAAAAAAAGTGAATCAATTTAACGTTGATAACAATAGGTATAAAAAACGTAAACAATAATGATTAGTATTCGTGCGGAAATAAGTTGAAAATTAAGATCAAATAATTTATTTAACCAATGTTCTCCTTGACTTCTTCGGGGTCACGCCTTCCTAGCGAGGCCGGCACAAATTCAATCGTCACTTTTTCTTCGACGAGCTCGGAGACATAATTTATAAGGGATATCCACTGTTCCGATTTGACAAGAAAGGTTTTCTGTTTGACAGATGAACTGCAATTGTCCAGTGACGCAGCCGGGTCCGACGTTGGCCAGCACCTGCGGCGGATCCTCCTTCATGCTCTTCATGGGCCTCCTGGAGGTGTTCATCAGGTCGCAGTGCGATCTCGAAGACCCCTGCGGCAGGCCGGAATCGAGGGCCATCCCGGACAGGGAGTACGACTTCATCGTGATCGGCGGAGGGTCGGGTGGCTCGGTCGTCGCCAGCCGTTTGTCGGAGGTGCCGCACTGGAGAGTTTTGCTCATCGAGGCGGGAGGCAACGAACCCACAGGCACCCAAGTCCCTTCCATGTTCCTCAACTTTATCGGCTCTTCCATCGACTGGGGATTCAGGACGGAACCCGAGGAGATGGCCTGCCTCAACGAAGACGAAAGACGGTGTTACTGGCCAAGGGGAAAGGTAAACTCAATCTTTCAGTTTAATCGATTAAAAAAATAAAAACGACATCTCTAAAATAAGCTCCCGAAAACAAAAGCTAACGTAATAAATTTGATCATAAAATTACGAAGTTACAATTACCCCATGACGTAAAATAGACCTAAGAACCTAGTAAAAACCGAAAACGTTCAAAGATATTGATAGAAAAAGACCCACCGGCAAAAATTTTTATAGTCCACGACAACCCCTAAACTACATATGTACCTACTGATAGTGGCGAAAATGCGTCTCGGAGACCCTAACAATCCGTAACGACCAAGCTATAACTTTCTTATTATTTATTTTTTTATTTATTATTTATTTATTTCTTACATTTCTTATTCCTTACTTTGTTCCAATAGCATTTTCTTTTTTTTTTGCCAGGGTCATCGCCGGCACATTTAGCCTTCTCGCATAATATATAGTCTTCTTAGCTATCTTAAGTGTACATTATTTTCTAAGTATTCTTATGCCCCCACTTCTTGTTACCGTGTTATAAATTAAAATACATAAATATAATATTAATACACATTTTCACATTCATACTAATTTACTAACCTAAACTACAACTAAATTGGCTGTCGGACGATTATCGTGCTCTTGCGGCCTCCTTTCTTTCACGCTAATAAATACATTCGAACGGTATTTACAAATTCCACTCACACACTAAACTATCCTAATCTAAATTGTTTGACGGGCCTGTGGTGTACCCGATATTCCTCGACAGCCACGTCCTTTCACGCATAACCATTCACGCTAATAAATGCCTTCACTCTTGACAGGCCACAACACCAGTGACCCGCCCCTCACATCATACTACAAATATATATACGTACCTATACTAATTTGGTGGGACTGTGAGTACTCGATATTCCCTCACAGCCACGCCCACGCATACTTCGACACTCACGCAAATAAATACATTCATACAAATAGGGGGAAAATACCACGTGTGGTGCGTTATATGTAGCCATACGCATTGATTAATTTTAGGTAATCGATAACCTTTCGTTTTATGATCACTGTTGTGCTTAAGCACTTTTGTTATTTCATTGGGAAGGCCACACCGCGCTCTGTGCGGCGCTAGTTGTTCGTATTCTTCTAAAATATGTCGTACTGTTACAGTTGCGCCGCACATAGGGCATCTCCTTGGTCTGTCTATGATTTACATTATTATTATCATTATTATTTTAGTAGGTATTAGTTTTTAGCAGGTGGTTTTTTATTTATTATTTTTTAATTAACTGATTTTATTGTATTATTATTATTATTATTATTATTTTCCAACTCAGCCAAAAACGTTAGATAAAAAGAATAATTAATTGGAATTATTATTGGCCATGGTTAGTTTTTATTATGAAAATAGTGGAATAGCCTTTTGCCCGCATCCTTCCGAGAACCACGGTTTTGTTTTAAGCTTTTGGAATAAAGCTCGATAGTATTCGCCAGCAGTTGCTGAGCTGTAGTCTTTATCCAATAGATTGGAACCAAATTGGTTGAAAAAATTTTTCCGTCTGTTTTATGAATTTTCATCTGATTGGATTTCGACAGATATAGTGCCTCCTTCGACAATGCCTCTACAGTTTCATTATGATAAATACCCGCATGACCTTTAATCCAACATATCACATTTTGTCGAGCTTTTTTAGCTAAAGATCTTGATCTTTCTGTAAATATCCGCGATGATATAATTATTAAAGGCTGTGACCTTATTGGTCATAAAGCCTTGAGTCTATACACGTCAACGGTGGAGCCCGGACCCATCAGAGCGAAGCCCCCGCAAACCCCGACGCAGTGGCAGCTTTTCATCTTAATATTGTGCGCAGGGCTTTATCGATGAGGGGTCGGTGTCTAGTCACCATCGACACCTCCTCCAAGCTCGTTGGAGATTCCTTTTTCTCAGAGTCCGGGGAGGCACCCCTCAATCCAGCCCAAGACTGACGAGCACCCGAGGGTGTACGGGCGTCTCTAGAAGTAGCCACGTCACACCGCCAACACGGGGATGGAAGGAAACAAGAGTTGAGGGGATGGGATATTAAATTTTGTTTATTAGTTGGATGTCTGTTAAGAAGTTAAAAATTTTGTTTATTGATGTTGAGTTGTTGTTTAATATAGATTGGAGGTCTTTGGGGTTTTGGTGGAGGGTTCTTGTAAGGTGTATAAAGGACAATCTATTAGGATGTGGGATATTGTGATAGTAGATTTACAGAGGAGAGGAGGAAACTATGGGTAAGTCGGGAGTGGCCAATTCGAAGCCGGGTTAGCAGGGTTTCTTCTTTTCGGGAAGGTCTGGAAAAGGATTCCCATTTCTTTACATCTTTCTTTATTGCGGGGAACTTGTTGAGGAACCTAAAGTGACAGCGGAGATCACTGAAGGGAACCTTGATCCAAGGCTGCCTCTCTCGCCATTCGGTCCGCCTTCTGGGGTTACACGAAAAATATCAATTTTTTTCAAAAACGAGTGGTAGGCCTGTACATAAAATGTTGATCCAAAATCGATCATTGATCTGATGGACGATGTATAATGTAGCAGGCCGATGAACGGATCGGCATCCCGTTTGTTACTACAAAAACTTTTTATAAAATTTACAATTTTTCTCTTCTTGGTAATAGATGTTTTATATGCATATTCCACGATAGTTTTCTATCCAAATGAAGGCTCATAAACGTGACTCTATATTTTTTTCCGGAAATTGGAAGTTTCATGTTTTTTCAATGGTCGCATGATTGATTTGGCGCTTGTTCGAGAACGAGCATAGTAGGGACTTTTCCTCAGGTATCTCCAGACCATTTGCATCCTTATATTTTGATAAGCTATGCATAACTCTAACGGTGGCTTACAGTTTTCTATGGTGTTTTCTATTGAATATAAACAGGCATCGTCCGCATATCAGATGATTTATACCCCGTCTGTAACTACTGTACCCAGGTCTGCTGCATATATCGAGTACAATAACGGGCTTAGAATACCCCTTTGGGGGAGAACATTTTTTTTCTAACCTTAGACCCCTAATGCTAGAGAATTTATTTAGTACCTGATTCCATAGTGATTTCAGGTATTCATATCCATTTACAATTATTATTTACAATTTTACTAACAAAATTAATTAAGGCTTCAATGTGGTCTTTAATCAAAATGTGATGGTCTGGTGGCCATTGTCCACCTTTGCATACAACGCCCCATATTAGAGCTTTTCGACGTGGTTCTTGAATGGGGCAGACGAATAAGATGTGGTCCCATGTTTGTGGAGGTCTCCCCGGACGGTCGCATTCCGAATCCTGTGTTATGTGGAATCTACAGAGATATTCTCGAGTTCGTCTATGGCCGCTTATAAGTTGGGTAAGAATATGGTGTTGTTTCAGTTCTACTGCCATTGGGCCATTGGATTCTACCGTTGGGAAGAAGTTTTTAGTTTGAAGTCCTTTAGTAGTACAACTCAAACGTTCTTCCCATTGGGCCAATGTCATTTTCGAGGCCATGGAGATGACGTAGCTTTTCGGCACTACTGTGACTGTTTCGAGTTCAGCGTTTTTTTTTTTTTACTTCCTTTGCTGCTGCGTCGGCTTCCTCGTTACCTAGGATCCCTGTGTGCGCCGGTATCTTTTCAATACTGATCTTCCAGCCATTATCACGCAATGATTTTATCATTTTTCTGATGTCGGATACCATCAGGCTTCGTGCTTTGTAATTTTTAATCTTATCAATGGGTACGCGGCTGTCTGTCATCACTATCGCGTTTTTGTTCACTTCCTCAACATCCTGCTGTGCGAGCCATTGAAGAGCCTTCAGGATAGCAACGAGTTCAGCTTGGTTGTTCGAGCACCAGCTAGCCAGTCTAATTTGTATTAGTTCTTGCAGGATGTTGTCTTTTCCATAGATGACATAGGCTTCCTCATTATTCATTTTGCTTAGGGGAAACCATTAAAAATACGCTTGAGACCATAAAAGACCCGTTAAGGGGGGGAAAAAATTCCCCTTTCCGTAGGTATGGGACATACCCTCCGGGGACCAAAAAACCACGAGAGGCCCACTCATTCGAACTGTTGAGAGTACATGGTTGTCGAGTAATTCAGCTGTATGCTTCGTTTGTTGGTCCAGTGGAACAAAATCTATTTCAAATGGAAAGTTTCTTAATTTAAAAATAAACACAAAAAACGTAAATATTCGTCGTTTTGTTCGCATAAATAGTTTAGAGAAGTACCTTTTTAAAACGCACGTTCTATTCGTTCACACTAGGCTAAAATTATTCTTGAACGGTTCAATGGAAATTCATTTGAAATCGAGGTCGTTGTCGAATAAATTTTAGTGTCGAAACGTAGTGATTTTCTCGGCTCTATCTTGAACGGTTCAACGGTTTGACACTGTTACTCCTAACTGTTGCCGGCCGTTTCCCGTGTTCGGCACTAATTAACCAGTTGCCATTTGGTTAATTGATTGGCTCTGTTTTGAAAAGCAACATTATCACTGTTAATTAAGGCCGTCGTCTATTATTTGCGATGCAATCAACACAGTCTTGGAGGAAAATGGTCTCACCTGACGATTTTCCTAGGGGATGAATGTGAAAGGGCTATTGAGGGGCCTTGGGTCTGACGGCCAGACGTTCACTTGACGCAGCGTCTTCTTTCCCAAAGGATTTCTTCCCCGGCATGAAAAGACAGGCTTCACCGACAGTAATAAATTATGACGGAGCTACGAACACAAACGTAAAGTGAAAAGTGCAACAATGACACGCCACTTTCACCTTCCACCATGTAAATGACATCATTTTCCTTTTTTATTTGATAAAGACCGCTAAATATAAAAATATGTAATGATACTGAATTGCCAATAATGTGACTTTTGAGAAGGCTGTTTCATGGTCATAATTATGAAAATCATGAATTTTTAATAACGGTAATTACCACGGTCATTAAAATTTCGTTAAATTTATGCGAAAAATTGCGCCTGGCCCGAACCACCAGCTCAACCTTTTCCTTTTCTTATTTGATTTTAATCAAAGGAGAAAAACGATTGGTTTCTCCTCATTCATGCTAAGACCGAAAGACTGAGTAGTCAACATCCCCGCTACCTGGACGTCAACCATCGACTAAAAAAACAAGAAGAGAGATCGTCCTCATCCGATTAAGAATGAGCCATACGATGTGTCCGCCATGTAAAGAAAGGTTGCTGCCGTCCCTTGGCTCCGTATAGGAAGCGAGTTGGAATGCCACCCGATATGAGATTTGTGCTCGAGAACGTCAGCGAGTATTCGGGTCCCCTGTTCAGATGCTTTGAGGAAACGGGGTTGCTCTATTGTATATAACTCGTTTAGTGTTGCCTTGGATGGAGGAATATGAAAATACCGTATGAAAATTAATTACTGGTAAAATTAAAATTATATAAAAATAAATTATTCTTGTTTTAAGTTGAGATTTTTTAAATGTAAAATAACTTGGCTCTTGAAAACCACGATTTTTACGATTTTCAAAGTAATAGAAGAACCCTTTATTTTTATGCTAATTATTATGTATTATATTAAAATTCTTATTATTTTATAAAGCAAATGTACACAAATTTTCCATTACAAGTCCATTACAAAACATCTGTTTTTTAATGCTTGAAAAAAAGGTTTAATTTGTAATTAAAAAGCATAATATGAAGTTAACAAGGGTTAATTTGGCGGAAAAAAGTATATTTCATACCATCAACAAAGGTTATTTAAAAGGTAAATTTGAAATTAAAAATGGTTAATTTGAAGTTAGAAAGGAGAAAATTTTTAATTTAAAAAAGGTTAGTTTGAAGTTAGAAAAGGTTCATTTGACAGAAAAAATCTATATTTCATACGATCTCCGGCATTATTAATGCTTTAAAGAAAAGGTAAATTAAAAATTAAAACGGGTTAGTTTGAAGTAAAAAAAGGGTTAGCTTTAAATTTAAAAAGACTAACTTGACGAAAAAAGTTATATTACGTACCGTATACGAAGTATTTCTAATTCTGTAGGGAAAGTGTGAATTAAAAATTAAAA
Organism: Cimex lectularius; assembly: GCF_000648675.2. Lineage (NCBI taxonomy): Eukaryota > Metazoa > Arthropoda > Insecta > Hemiptera > Cimicidae > Cimex > Cimex lectularius. Next base: position 950,353 of record NW_019392776.1, read on the forward strand.
CGGGTTAGTTTGAAATAAAAAAAAGGTTAACTTTAAATATAAAAAGGCTAATTTGACGGGAAAATGCCATATTTCATACCATATATGGTGTTTTTTTTAAATACTGTAGAGAAAGGGTTATTAAAGCGTGTTAGTTTGAAGTAAAAAAGGATTAATTGTACATTAAAAAAAGCCTAATTTTACGAAAAAATCCATATTGCATACCATATATGATTTTTTAAAATACTGTAGAGAAAGGGTTATTAAAGCGTGTTAGTTTGAAGTAAAAAAGGATTAATTGTACATTAAAAAAAGCCTAATTTTACGAAAAAATCCATATTGCATACCATATATGATTTTTTAAATTCTGTAGAGAAAGGGTTAATTAAAAATTAAAGCCCTTAGTTTGAAGTAAAAAAGAGTTTTAAATTTAAAAAGGCTAATTTGACGGGAAAATGCCATATTTCGTAACATATATGGTGTTTTTTTTAAATACTCTAGAGAAAGGGTTATTAAAGTGTGTTAGTTTGAAGTAAAAAAGCGTTAACTGTAAATTTAAAAAAGGCTAATTTACGAAAAAACCTATATTGCGTACCATATATGATTTTTTTTAAAAATACTGTAGAGAAAGGGTTATTCAAAATTGATGCGGGTTAGATTAAAGTAAAAAAGAGTGAACTTAAAAATAAGAAAGTTAATTTGACGCAAAAAAACTGTACTTCGAACCATATACGAAGTTTTTAATACTTTATTGAAGGGTTAAGTTGAAATTATAAAGGGCTAATTTGAATTTAAAAAAAGGGCTAAGTCTTATTAAAAAAAAGATTAATTTGACGGAAAAAAAGCTATATTTCGTACCATATCCGCAGTTTTTATTAATGCTTTAAAGAAAGGGTTAATTTGAAATTTAAAAAAAAAATCAACGTTTAATTGGAAGTAAAAAATGGTTAACTTTAAATTAAAAAAAAGGTTACTTTGACGGATAACATTGATATTTCATATTACCTCTGAATTTTTTTAAAAGGGTAAATTAGAAATTAAAAATGGTTAATTTTAAGTTAAAAACGGTAAGTTTTGAATTAAAAACAGGTTAATTTAAGTTGGAAATGGTTTATTTGACGGAAAAAAGGCTATATTCCAAACCATTTCTGAAGGGTTTTCAATGCTTTAAAGAAAGGGTTAGCTGGAATTTAAAAAGGGTTAATTAAGAATTTTATGTACCCTGGGTGTTTTAATTTTCTAATTCGACCCAACATTACGTGATTGTTCTCAAGCGAAACTAATTGGCGTGTAAAATAACGTCTGGAGAAGATTTTCTCCCCAGTCACTTCGAAATTTTGGCCAGAATCAAGCCTTCCTGGGCGGAACTTTATGGGAAATATTTAACTTTCTTTACCGGCGATATATGCAACAAATAAAACAAAAAATCAGATATGCAGTATTGTATCAGACCATTCGTTCTCCAGTACACTCATCACCCTTATCCACGTATTTTTTTATCATCCGGGCGAGTTTCGTTGTTTCTCATATTCATTAAAAGTTATGTAATCTAATCGTACTTTTTGTGGGGCCTACTGAAAGCCCCAAGGAATGGAGAGGAAGTCGTGATTAGGTCTGTGTTTCCCCAGGACGACCAGAGACGATCAAGGTGGTGCAAACTTCATTTTTAGCTTAAGTTTTTAAACGTTCTGCATATAAATAGACACCAGACGAAATAACGTACAAACCAAAGGTTTGAAGCCGAAACTAGTCTAACAGACCAAAATAGCGAGGACAGACAGTCCAGGACGACCGACTTTTTGTTGGGTATTAAATGAAGAATTTACAATGGGACTTGACGCGTTTACCCAGCGTTAACGATTTTGTGTAAATATTTACTTTCTAAAAATTAATTAATTAAATCAAGTGTTTGTTTTATTGATATTTGCAGCTTAAATGGATTGACATTAAAGTAAAATTTGATTTGTGGTACAGGTCCTCGGCGGAACGAGTGTCATGAACGGAATGATGTATATAAGAGGCGCTAAAAAGGATTACGACGACTGGGCCAAACTCGGAAACATCGGTTGGAGCTACCAGGACGTTTTACCGTACTTCCTCAAGTCAGAAGACAACGTGCAAGCGGAGATCATGGACCCCGGTTACCACGGAGTCGGTGGTCTGCTGACTGTGACTCAGTTTCCTTACCACCCACCGCTTTCGCACGCCATCCTCCAGGGAGGGATAGAGATGGGCCATGCTATCAGGGACCTGAACGGCGTGCTCCACACTGGGTTCGCCATCGCTCAGACTACCAGCAGGAACGGTTCGCGACTCAGCGTCTCCAGGGCTTTCCTCAGGCCTGCTAAAGACAGGCCGAACTTGCACATCATGTTGAACACTACGGTCGCGAGGATCCTGATCAACGAAACGAGCAAGCAGGCCTACGGCGTGGAGATCATTAGAAACGGCAGACAAAGGGAGACTATCTTAGCCAAGAACGAAGTCATCCTGTGCGCTGGAGCCGTCAACTCGCCCCAAGTGTTGCTTCTGTCCGGTGTCGGGCCGGAAGCGGAATTGCGCGAGCTCGGCGTACCTGTTGTACACAACCTCGACGGCGTTGGGAAAAATCTGCACAACCACGTGGCCTTCTTCTTGAATTTCTTCATCAACGATACGTCGACCACCCCTTTGAATTGGGCGACGGCCATGGAGTATCTACTGTTCCGAGACGGCCTGATGTCCAGTACTGGTCTGTCCGAGGTGACCGCCTTTATCAAATCCAAATACGCTGATCCCAACGAAGATTTTCCAGATCTGCAATTGTTTTTCGGCGGCTTTCTGGCCAACTGCGCGAGGACCGGGCAAGTAGGCGAAAGGACCGACGACGCAAACATGACCGGCCCACCGCCCCAAAGGATGATCAACATAATTCCCACTGCTTTGCATCCAAAGAGCCGAGGGTACATAAAACTGAAATCTACCGACCCTATGGATCACCCGCTTATTTTCGGCAAATATTTAACCGATCCGGCCGACGTCGCCACCCTAGTCGAAGGCATAAAATTCGCCATCAAATTATCCGAAACGCCTGCTTTACAGAAGTACGGGTTTCGGCTGGACAGGACACCGGTAGAGGGATGTGAAAAATTGCCGTTCGGTTGTGACGCATACTGGAAGTGTGCCATACGACGAAGCACCGGTCCTGAAAACCACCAAGCGGGTAGCTGCAGGATGGGCCCACCCGGAGACCCGGGAGCGGTCGTCGATCCGGAGCTCAGGGTCCACGGAATATCAAATTTGAGAATTATGGACGCATCCGTCATGCCGAGATTAGTGTCTGGGAACACCAACGCACCGACAATTATGATAGCCGAAAAGGGATCTGACATGACCAAGAACAGGTGGCTTGGACAACAAACCTGGAACAAGTGGTCATTTTGAATTGGGTTATGTGAATTAGTGGAAATTAGCAAGTTTTTGTTAAATAAGAACCACCGTACTTTTTTCACTATAAATGTGTACAAATTGTAAAAATTGTTCTATTAAAACAATTAATTGAATATGGGAAAATAGTTTTGTAGTAATGGTCTAAATGATTTTTTTTCACACTTAGTTTTAATTATACAAAAAGCTATTCTTAGTTTTTATTTATTACATTTATGTACCTGGCATTGTGGATCTATTGAAATCATTGCCACATATTAAAGAAAAACTGATCAGTCGAGAGTTTTCATGTCCTTTTGGAATTTTCTTAACACCATTATTTGTATAAATTCAGGACCTTTTTTCTGTGGCCATTAAAGTTCTGAATTAATTCCTCATAAGACATTTTCTACTAATGTGCTTAAATTTAATAAAAAAAACCCGATCAAATAAAGGATGTTAATTGTTAAGTAATAAGTTCCTTTATACATAAGGAAAACTGCATAATATTTATTGCTGTAGTTTATGTTTTAAAATTCAGTTTTTATAATTAATGCATTTTTTTTAGGTCGTGTTTATAATTATCTGCAGTCAATCCAAATATTATATTTCAACTATGTTGTTAATAAATACATAATTTGTGAAACCATATCTCTAATCTATACTTCCCCATAGTTTGTCAAATCGATATTAGAGTATTAATTTGCCAAAGTAGATCAGATTTGGAATTTTTTCATCTACATTGATATACCTTGTTCCATAAAATTAATTGCTAAGGAAATTTGGCTAACGTTGGCTTCAAAACCCTGGGATGTGTAGTGTTCATGAGGTTACGGAATAATTGGAATGTTTTTGTGTCCTACTTCAAAATAAAACTATATTGATCATATATGGTTCAATTTGTGTGCAATGTTAAGGTTAAGTAGTTGTAAGTTTCAAAAGTAGTTGACCCCTTACCTTGTGATATTGGCCTGTGTGCAATCTCTATTGTGTTCTAGAGCTCTTCGTTAATCTTAAAATTTTTATCAGATCACAAAGCTTTATTAAGGGCTCCCATACTCTTCAGGCACTCATAAAAACAGAGGACATGACCCACTATTTTTTTCCTAATAGCAATATCTGCTTGTTTCTGATGTTCCGAGTTATTACATATGCTTACAGAAGTGTCCAGTCCTACTAGTCCTAGGTAGTCAAAGAGAAGGGACTTAAGTGTGGGATGGTGGCCCAGAGGATAGAATAATTCATAGTTTGGAGCAAGGATGAGGAACCACTGAATATAGCAGTTCTGTGTTTAAGTGGATAAAAGTCAGAACGATGAGAGCAAGTATGACGATTATGTACACAGGATCAGAAGGTGAAAAAACATACACGTTGAAGGTGAAGGGGGGATATCATCTGACAGTGGAAAGAGCCAAGCATGTATTTCCTATGGAAGGAACCACTTCATGCCAGAGTACAGATCGATAGGACCTCCTTGGGCTAAAGCATACAAAACAGTTCATTAAACGTTTATAACCTTACATTTAAACTCCCATAGTACTCCAGACATCCATAATCAAAATGAGGGAGAACGAGGGAAACTGAAGCTACCTGAAAGGAGGGAAGGTGTACAAATTATTAATAAAATAGAAACCACTCATATTCTCATAGATTTTTAAATAATTTCATTCCTGGAATATTATTCACATCTAGAGCATGGTGGAGACTTAAAATATCCCTACTCAACTCTTCAAGATAAGCCCATTTTCAGCGGCCCTGGCGTCCAGAATTCTTAACATTGTGATTTTTAAGTTAGGAGGTTGGATGGAAAGATAAATTTTTCGAGTCATCGCTGGTGATGTGAGCAACATTTTATGGTATAGTGAAGTCATTAATGTAAAAAAGAAAAAGCAGAGCTGCTTACGCCTTGAGTGACTCAAGAAGTGATGGATTGGGGAGAGATGTGGGTTTATTGGGGTTTATATCCAATAGAGATTGGGACCAAGGATACGGCCTTGAGGAACACCTGCTTCGGCCTAGTGCATGCATTTGAAAGTACCTATTGGACAGATAGGAGTTTAAGATAAAGAAATAAGATAATGGATGAATTTGATTTTCCAGAACAAGCCCAGGTGCCACAATCGATTGAAGGCAGTCACTTGAGCATGATCTACAATATCAAAGCCTTTAGAAAAGTCAAGAAGGACAAGAATGGAGCATGCTCAAATTATTAATAAAATAGAAACCACTCGTATTCTCATAAATTTTTAAATAATTTCATTCCTTGAATATTATTCACAACTAGGACTTGGTGGAGACTTAAAATACCCTACTCAACCCTTTCCACAATTTATGCCGTCACTAAGTAATGATCGATGGGTATTTAATACCACCTACATACACAAACCTGTAATTTGCACTCATATTAGACATTTAACACTAGTAAACTGAGCAGAAAGAAAATATTTTTATATAAAGTATAAAAAACATATATAAATAAATTAAATTCCAAAACAGAAAAAGAAAGAGAAAACAAAACTGAGAGGGCAAAATCAATAAGCTAGAGCTGAGAGCGGGGAAAGGGAAACAGTAGTAAAAAATGCTTATTGTTATTTATATTCATTTAATATTAAACTTTGATTCGCCTAGGCTGCTTTTGCATAATTAACCAAGTGTGTCCATTGAGCAACTTTATAAGTATCCATGACACGGTTCTTTCAAAGAATGCCGACAAAATGATAGCGGGACAAAATAAGACACACTGCGACAAAATTGCACAACTAACAGGCATGTTGGGAGATCTTACTGCTTACGCCAGAGGTTTAGCAATTCTCATCTTAGTTTTAGAATCAGACATATGTCTGTAATGCTCTTGTTTGGATTTTGGTCACCAACCACAACTCAGTGTCAACATGTATAGGAATATACGGTCAAGGCCAGTTTTAATGCACAGCATGTTAATTGGTGTGCAGTTTGGAAGACTGAACAGTTTTCATATGAAAAACCACAACACTTTCTCCAACTCCACAAATTCCGGTTTTATAGAAAGTTAAGAAGTTAGTTGTACTCCTAGGTATGTATAGCTTCAACTTCTAAAAAATGATTAACAATACAAGGCTTCATTCCTAGGAATTTAAAAAAAATTATAATGATGGATTGAGATGGTTGCTGTCCACAAGGACCACAGACCAAATGTCATGCTTTTACCATAGGCGGTCTCCTCTACGGGGTGGTTAGCATTCCACTTTAAACAAAAACGTGGCCGGAGCGGATCCAGTAGTTTCTACGTTAGGGAAGCCCCACTACTCTGGGAGGTAGAGTGGCCTTCTCTATCTAGGGAGTGCACGGGACACCAGGCTGATGTATTTCGGCTTAGGTAGTCCTTTGCGTGCGGCATACGGTTCAACGCTTAATGCGGACCCGACCACTCGGAATGGGCAAGTGGGGAGTGAGATTGTCTTGGCCCCTCGGGGCTGAGCTGCCTCTACACCAACGCTGCGGCAGTAACACCCTTCTGTCATATGCGGAGGTGCGTCAGTCTCTTGAGAATCAAAACGTCCGATAAGGCCGAATAGGCTAGGTGTGGACGTTAAAGATCCTCATTGTCCTTTTTAGGACAACCGAGTATATGGGAAAGCAATGTCACCCAAGTATGGTGACTGGGACAAGTGAGATCCAGTGTAGTGCACTTAGGCCGGTCGGCTATTTACTGAATTACTCGCCATACTCAAGAGATTTTTGAAAATCTAAATTTCACTTTCATCTCATTAAAGAAAAAGTATTATGCTTTAGCATTAGTTGACCAGATGGCAATAAACATCTATTATAATTTATAACAGAAGAAAAGACTAAATAACAATAATATACATGATAAAACTTATCTTATATGTAATGACTTGAGGATCATAGCTGTTAATTTTCAGATGAAAAAAATGTTATATTACACTAAAGCAATATTCATTGCATTTTACTAACACTACCCATATCAACATATAGACAGATTCCTTGGCAGTCTTAGCACCAAGAAACATATACTTTCACATTCGACCTTGGGTTCAAGACATATATTCACTTAGCCCACTCAAAACCAGTGATGGACTAACTTTCCTATGGACCCCTTAGCATCATGAAATACATGGATATGGAGAAACAGTCTTAATAACAAAATGATATAAGATAACCTATATGTTGAACCAGCACTGGCACTGTCTAAACTTGTGGGTTTTTGATGCTACTCAAACTAATTCTTTGTGCCATCTTCAGTGAGGAACTGTCTGCATTGAAGTAAAACCAAAATCTCACTAATGTAGACGGACCCAGTGCCGGTTTAACGTTCACCAACTTGCAGACCACCAGACAATTATACACATTTATTATACAATTCTATGTATGTTGTACCTTTTAAATGTTCCAAATTACTTGTAGTTACAAGTTATTGATTTGACATGTATTAGAAAAAAATATGAAATCAACTTCAAGAAATGAGAATTTTCATGGGATTTAACCATATGTATTGCCCGTATGTATCATTATTCTATATCTGTATTTATGTACTTGTATTTCATACTTATCCTTTTTTCCTTTTTTTTAATACACCTGTTGACCTAACATAAGACAAAGAAGTGAGGGTGGTCAATAAGTATCACATAATTCATGAGATTTAAACAGGATTGCCACTTGATATGAAGGCTGTACTAATTAAATAATGAAAATAATTGGTCAAACAGATGACAAATTGGTCAATACAAAGGAAATAAGGTCAAAACAAAATAGAAGCAAAAGTAGGAACTATGAAATGTTAAAAATATGTTGCCACAATGGACAATACACGAAGTTCTATAGTTTCATAATTGTTCTGTTATTTCTGACTTGAACCAATTTTAATGATAAAGTTAATTAATGCTTGAATAAGACTAGTCCAACATTTTACATTAGCAAAACTATTGGACTAGGTTTTTGTAAAACATTCTTCAGCTGATTCCGGTTCTGTGAAGTGAATATTTGTATTTTGGTCAAGTTAGAAAATAACTGGTAGGAATTTGTATTGAATTATTCAAACGAATATGCAACTAAATAAATTAAACATATCCATCTCAAGCACACTATGTTCTTTTGATCTTATTTGTCTTTGTATTGACCAATTTGTTTATTATTTAAATGGAACACATGATTTAGATGGGAAACATCAAGCCTCTCAAGAAAAGTAAACATCACTGTAAGTAAAGGCATGGTTAATTTTCCTAATGAGATGTTTCCATAGGCAAAGGAATGCATTAAGTACAATTTTTGCCCATCCACCTCTTCTTTGCTCATGAGTGAGTCCACATACTGGTAAACCGTGGCAAATTATTTGTATTTAAAACTATGAATGAAGGTTTTTTTCCATTATTCAGGGTCAGTGGTGACCAAAGTCTTTCTTCATCCAATAGGACCTGAAAGATCTATTGTTGAATTTGACCCTTCATTATTTCCTAACCTCAAAAAGTGTACAATATTTAAGGCAATTTAGAACAATTATGGACTTTCTGCTTATTATTTTAAGCGTTGATATTCCTTTTCCAAAGAGGTGTCCAGACTGATGCTTTGCAGTCACTTAGAACTTGCGATGTTTCTGCCTCTTCATGACAAAGTCAGCAGGTTTCTGGCTTACAATTAGTTTTCCTCAGATAATTAAATGATCAAAGCGTAAAGAAAGAAAAAATTTTTGAGCTGGTTGAGATGTAGAGGAACTTCTGTGATTGTTTTTCACTTGGTAAATTACTCCAATGTGTGCTCATTGCAGTTCCGGTCCAAAGGATGTGAAGACTGCTCCTGCTTATGCTAGTTTATCAATATGTTCCATTTCCTTCAATCCATCGTGTTTTGGCACTCACCTGGTTTTCCCAGGAGCTTGAAAGATATGTTAGGCAGTCCCAGACTTTGAATTGAAGATGGAATCTTAAATTTTCAATGCTACTTGGCTGTCTGAGAATATGCCCTCTTTAACCCGTTTTCAAGTATTTCTTGTCTATAAAATTGTATTCTGTGGATCTCAACTTGGAAAATTGATGGGGTGGGTGTCTAGAGGTTTTACTAGTTCAAAATTTGGGCTGTATGAAGGTGGATGTTTGTACTCTAACCTCACATCATTGATTTGCATTTACTTTAAATTACAGATTGTGAACCAAACACAACTGAAAAACTTCAGAATTAAATGTTTGATTAATAATTATTATCAACTGCTAGGTTTTAATGTTAATAGTATTATTTTTATTTTATTTATACATTTAGGGTACATTTTTGTTAAGCAATATATAATGCTTTTGACGTAAGTAATGTAATGTAACGTTTACATCCAATGAAAATTCACATTATTGGTACCTGATTTCATCTTCTTTTCTATGTAATAGAACAAGTAACTTGTAACTACAGGTTACTTTGACATTTGAAAGTTACAACATAAATATAAGTTATGTTGATAGTAGGTGAAGAAATTTTGAACCGGCACTGGGTCTGTCTAAACACAGTTTTGATGTTACTTCAGTTACTTCAATGCAGACAGTTCTTCACTGAATATGGTACAAAGAATGAGTTTAAGTAACATCAAAAACCCACAAGTTTATACAGAGCCAGTGCCGGTTCAACGCATAGGTTATGTTATAGAATTATGTTATTAAGGCTGTTCCTTTGTTTCCATGTAAATTTAATCCCCAGGTAACACAGGTTGAATAAGAAGGTGGTAAACTGTGACAGTCTTTGTCAATTTTGGACTGAGTTGGTCTTCAAGGAAATTTGAGATCGTCTGTAAAACTTAAATTTAGACATATTTAAGGTTGTTTTGCCCTGATGATAACCTTAAAATAGGTAGAAAGCTTGGCAGTAGAAACTAAATTTGCTTTCTTCTTCAAGACCATACATTGATCTAGGTGTAGGGATGTAATGTTTTATCACACTTTTGTAGGCCAATCTGTCAGAAAATTGACAGCAATGATCCTCAAGTCAACACATATAAGAGCAAATCCTCATCATCCATAACGACACTATAAATGTGTCATGTATATTATTGTTATTAAGTCTTTTAAATATAATTATAATTGATGATTACAGTCATCTGGTCGACATATGCTAAAAACATGTTACTTTGTTTTAATGAGATGAGAATGAATTTTAGATTGACAATAAAGCACTTAAGTATGGGGAGTAAATCAGTAAATAGCCCACTGGCCTGAGTGCCTATTCACTGGATCTCACTTGTCTAAGAATAAGCCATACCAGGGGCACCTATTTTTTGGGCCAAAGTCACTTGATATTACATAAAGAAAAGCAAACTTGACATCTGACATGTGGTTCTTGTGGACAGCAACCATCTTGATCCCTTATTTAAAAAAAAATTTTTTTCCCAAGAAAAGAGACTTTTATTGTTAATATTTTTTTATTGCTCAATTTAGTACTACTAAATGTCTAATGTGAGTGAGAATATAAATAGGTCTGAGTATGTAGATGGTATTAAATACTCCATCAAGCATTACTTTGTGATTGTATAAAATTGTGTGAAGGGTTGAGTAGGGATATTTTAAGTCTCCACCATGCTCTAGATGTGAATAATATTCCAGGAATGAAATTATTTAAAAATCTATGAGAATATGAGTGGTTTCTATTTTATTAATAATTTGTACACCTTCCTCCTTTCAGGTAGCTTCAGGTTCCCTCGTTCTCCCTCATTTTGATTATGGATGTGTGGAGTACTATGGGAGTTTAAATGTAAGGTTATAAACGTTTAATGAACTGTTTTGTATGCTTTAGCCCAAGGAGGTCCTATCGATCTGTACACCGGCTTGAAGTGGCACCTTCCATAGGAAATACATCCTTGGCTCTTTCCACTGTCAGATGATATCTCCCCTTCACCTTCCAATGCGTATGTTTTTCTCACCTTCTGATCCTTTGTACATAATCGTCAAACTTGTTCCCACCATTCTGACCTTTATCCACCTAAATGCAGAACTTCTGCATTCAGTGGTTCCTCATCCTTGCCTCCAAACTATGAAATTCTTCATTCTATCCTCTGAGCCACCATCCCACATTTAATCCCTGCCTCTTTGACTACAGATGATAGCAGACTGCTGATTGGGCACTTCTGTAAGCATATGTTATGTTCGGAGCAACAGAAACGAGCCTCTGCAGATATTACTTTACTACTAAGGAGTATGGATGATGTTTTTATAAGTGTCTGAAGGATACATGGGCTGTTATAAAAGCTTTGGGATTTTAAAAAGTGTTATGATTAATGAAGAGCTCTAGAAAAAAAGACATAAAAGGCTGAATCATTTTAACCTTAACCTTAACCTTAACATACCAAACAAATTGAACTATACAGCTTTACTTTACAATATAGTTTTACTTTGCAATATGGACACGAAACATACCAACTGTTCTATAATCATATGAACACCTCACGATCCAAGATTTTTAAGCCAATTTTAGTCAGTTTCAGTTGTTTCTTATTTCACGTGCGCATATGCTTCCATCTAAGCATCCTGGCTTTGTATTCATTACATAACACGGTTTTTCGCAGTTGAAATTATAGGTAATTGTATGAAATTGGAAGACCTATATGACTATGTAAATAAAATTACTAGTACAAATAAAGGACAATTAAGAGCGTTAAACTTTGAATAGGTGTTAACATATTAATAGGCGTGTGTTTTCCTTGGCGTAGTGAGTTAATTACAATTGTATGAAGCGTAATTAAACCGGGTTGGCAACTAATTGCTGGTGTCTTGCGAACTGACGTGACATACGTCTGCCTTTTTACTAATTGCTAACACTAATTGAATCTGCTTAATTCGCTCGATGCCATTGAATAAAACAGCCAGTTTTAATAGTTGGGGCCTTTTCTTTATGACTGTCCAGTACAATTTTGTTTTAATTGCGTCACGAATTATGATTAGCCAAATGACAGTGATAAGATTTCTGCCCCGTCTTAAATATGCATGGTGCACCTGTCATGGACGTTCCAGGACTCCCACAAGCCCATGTAGCCCGGGGACTCGTGTTTAATTGAAGGAGCATATGTTTTGAATTAATTTCGAGACGCGCTTGTGGAATGTTTGATGAGTAAACTGAGGAGTGTGGGGGAGGAAGCGAATCCGTGGGGAGGCAGGGTGGAAAATAGGAAGCGTCGCGTTTCCATCTAGGACACCACGGACACCCTTCTTACTTTATCTTCACGTCTATCACCCCGGCAAACCTTCCTCCCCCATTAATCACCACCACAAACACATTTTATGTGGGTTCATGGGATGAGATGTATTGGAATGGGCTTGATCAGTACGATGGGTTGAAAAATAGGAATGAAACCCAAGGAAGCAGAAACGCATCAATTCTTTAACCCAGCGTTATAGTCATTTTTGATAAGTTAGAGATAGTGTAAGGACTTTGAATAATTCTTCCGTGAACTTACCAATGGATTGCTTAGATTCGTTCAAAACCCGGCCATAGCAGTGCATTGGTAGGAAGTGTTAAAAATTAACTCAGCCAAACCTGGAGCTCAATCCGGCGAATTCAAGTATGGAGAATTCTTCCAAGGTCATTTGATTGAATTGCTTGGATTAGTTTGATATTAGGCTTGGTGATACTCCTCAGCTGTATGATTTCGGTCTTTTGTTGTTGTCCAAATCGTCTATTTAGATTTTACTGTTTCAATCTTATGTGACGATCCCACGTCAGGCTGCTGACTAATTATCGGTTGTTGTCTACTGTTAACGTTAGACGTGGGCAAAGCAGCATATGTACTCGTTAACTTTCATCTTCTTCAAAAAATTCAACTGGGTGTTGGAGATAGCTTGAGTATGGTTGGAGTTAGATAAATTATGGTATAGTAATGAATCATGCTTTGAAAAATGAAAAAAATCATCTCTACTTCACTTGGCCCGCTTAAATCATAGCGGGTCTCCCGCAGGGTGGAATTGTGAGTCCATTATTATTTCTCATTTATGTTCTTGATTTAGCTAATCATCTTGTTCATATGTTGTACCATCTCCTATGTTATGAATCCTATATGTTTTAAAGAAAGGGTTAATTTGAAATTAAAAAGGGTTCATTTGAAATAGAAACAATTAATTAAGGTTTTTAGTTGAGATAAAAAAGTCAATGGCACGAGCGGGATTCGAACCCACGATCTTCGGCTTGAAAAATGGCAAAAAGGAGGGAAAATTCAAAAGGTGGGGTTGAGATGGGAAGTTAGTGTCCGAGTGGATCGAGGTCACGATTGCTCAAGTTGTAGAGCAGCGGCGTATCTAGCCGAAGATCGTGGGTTCGAATCCCGCTCGTGCCATTGACTTTTTTATCTCAACTAAAAACCTTAATTAATTGTAATATATTAATTGGTCAAGCGGACCACGAAATTAGTGAATTTAATGAACTAGAAACATTTTAGATCAGAGCCCATTTTATATTTTAAAAAATCTCAAATTAAAAGAAGTCTTTTATTTTCATATTTAATTTATATCTTTTAATTTTAATTGTAATTGATTTGCATATGGTGTTTAAGAGACCAATAATTTTATAATTAAACAATCTCGAATTAACAATAGAAGAATTTTATATTTAATTATGTATAATTTTAAATTTTAATTTTAATTAATTTTCAAATGGTTTTTAAAAACTAATTTATATTAATTTTTTTTGTTGCAAATATACAGGAATTTTACTTTACATGCTTATATTTCATACCATCTAATTTTTTTTATGCTTTAAGGGAAGGGTTAACTCGAAATGAAAAACGGTTAACTGGAAGTCAAAAAAGTTCAATTTAAAATTTAAAAAGGTTAATAAGAAGTAAAAAAAGTTATTTTGAAATTAAAACTGGTTAATTTGAAGTTGAAAAAGGAATTTTGATATTTCGACAGTAACTTCCCCCTATCTCACTGTAAATACTTACTTTGGTGTGTTTATGGGTGCCCAATATTCAATCATCAAACACATTTAAACATATGTTCACGCTAATAAATACATTCACTCGAATTAAGAATGTTTTTTCATTCTAAGTGTGAAAGAGCCCCCTGTATGCGACCATAATTTGAACGTCTGATAATAATTTTATCTGCTTCATATATAGAATCACTTTCTTATTATGTACTATGGCTTAGAAGTTGTTTGAAATCTGCAGGTAGGCAAGGCCTTATTCTTTGCGATGTTAATTCCTCGCACTCTGTTAATATGTGCTTTACAGATGCCTATGTGCAGCATAAAGGTCATCTCCGTGGTCTTTCTATGGCAGGTTGTTGTGTTATCCTGGTGTGGCCTATCCGCCAGCGAGTCAATATGATCCTTTCTATTTTCTCATTTTACCCATGCTCCTTGACCGACGGTTTTCTTTCACGTAGTCTGTCGGTCATGGTGGTCCAGCATTTCTGCCATTTTTCCAGCATTGGTTCTTAAGATAATTTTTCACATCCGCTGGATTCGCTGGTGTTTGTAGGACATGCTGTCCTTGCTGCTTGTTTGATTGCTTATTCATTTCTATGCCAACATGTCCCGAAATCCGAAATGGATGGAATATTTCTTTCCCTAGTTCTTTTAAATTATTTGGTACTTTCGTAAATTTGTTGGATTAGTGGATCCAAAGAGAACAATAACAATAATCCATAGAGAATATAATATGATTCAAGATGACAAATAAGACTTTGTCTACCATTTCATCATTTTTATACGTTCAATGCTGTCATAATTTCGAGAAGTGTTTTTCCCCAAAATTTTGCAACAATTCTTCTACATCTACATCGCGTAGCTGACTGCCATATCTACGGTGAAATGGTCGATCTGCCGAGATCAAAATTCGTAATCTGTACATTCACTTAATGCAGTCTCAGCCATCCAAAACAAATTCTCTATAGACCCGTTAGTAAGAAACGTTTACGAAGATGTTAAAAGAGACAGAGCGGCGAAAGAAGCAGCGAAAACGCCGCATGACCCAGATACCCCGGACATCAAAACTCATGAAAACAAGTTGGATTGATTGTAAACCCGCATGGATGTTAAGACTGAGAAGTTAAAAGCGGTGAAACTGAGAGTCAAACTCTGGGTCCCGGAAAAAGAGAGAAAGGATTATTCTCACACGATTGAGGATAGGCCACGCACGCCTTACCCATGGTCATCTCCTCATTGAAAAGGGACCCAGGAAGTACCCTCTGTGCTGCGCAGTCGTAACAGTGAAATACGTTTTAGAATAAGAGAACGATTGGCGCCGCACAGAGTATGGTGCGACCTACCAGTAAATACGTAAAGTGCTCTGCGACTATAAAGATCATCTCATGGCATATTTAAAATCAATAAATGCATATGGGCACTAATAACCAACCACACATATTCCCCACTTTTATTATGTACGAATGTATTTATTAGAGCGAATGATGAAGTATGTGTGTGGCTGTGGCGGAATATTAAGTATCCACAGGCCCACTTAATTAGGTTAGGAAATTTACTATCCATCTAGAGATGTGAGGGAAGGGGGCTCGAAGGCATCCGTTGAACCCTTCCAGTGTGAATGTATTTATTAGCGTGGTATGAGTGCAAGGATGTGCCCAGGAATGTCGAGTACTGCGCAGACGCGTCAAAAACTTAGGTTAGCTAGGTTAATGAATAAGTGGAGAGTGATAGAATGGTGAAACGCCGGCCAACAAAAATACACGGTGTCTTGCCAATTGTAATTGTAAATACGGCATGAAGGGTTACTCGGAATGAACGTATTTATTGGCGTGAATGAAGGGTGGTTGACTATCAACTGGCCGCCTCCCATTCAGTTATAGTATGGGTGGACTCAACGGGTCATTTGTACTCTGGGACCTGCCGAACACAGGTAAGATTAAAAGCAGTAAAAATTATAGTACCATGGGTGTGTATGTATGTAATATGTGTAATATTGCGTGTGGAAGAAAGGTTAATACACAAACATAATTAAAACAAAATATTAATAAACTTATGGATCGTCCAGCAACCAAAAGTATATGACAGAAAAGTGATGAAAAATGCAGAAAAGAATACATATTTTCGCGATTATAAAATAACGTGAGAAGGAAAGAAAATATCTAGCAATGACAAAAAAAGAAAAAAAAAACAAATATATTTGCGAGTATGCTCATTCTTTCCTTTTTTGTCGCTTCCGATCATTTTGATGCGTTTAAGTTATCTAAGACAACCAACACGATTCTATTATGCAAATATTTTTTTAAAAATTTTATCCTGCCACTCTCCACCCCATTAGATTTTACCCTGGATGGAAAAATGCGGATAAGATCTTATATTAAATGAGCTATTTTGCGGACCTTCACGAACACTTAAAAAAACCCCTGTATTCTTGCAAGATTTCCATTCAAGATTAAAAGTCATAGTGGACAAAAAAAAGGAAATCTACCCGGGAAAAAAACAATTGCCCGAACGGGAGAACTTTCAAGAGAAATTAACAAAAATTACCGGTCATAGGAAGAAAGGGAGAGAAAGAGAATGTGAGGGAAAGAGACGGGGATGGGGAATGTATAAGAAGAAGAGGTAGTAGTAGGATTAGAGGGGAGATAGCTGGAGGCAACTCTCGTGGAAAATAAGCAATCTATATGCATAGATTCTACAACCCCTAACTCGACCCCCCCCTCGCAGCCCTTCAACCCTCCACCTCCCCACCGGTTCAGCAGCCGAGGCCAACTGCAACACACGCCCAGTCTCTTCTCCCTCCGATAGATAATATAGCCAATCACCAATCATAAAAAAATCTGCATATCCGGTTTGTTTTCGGTCTCTGAATATACCTACGAAGTATGAGACACAACTAAGTTTATCTTTCCGTTATTTGTTATTATTAAAGAGAATTTTTCCCCCGATAAAGATTACTTTGTAAAACATTTCGACTTGTCCTGGCATGGGTTCCTGGCCACATAGGTTTAATCTGGAACGAACCAGCATATAAGGCCGCGAAGTTAGCCACGAGACCACACGACTGGGGAATCCGCTGGACCGAAAGAAACACATCTAAATTATATAAATGTACAAAAGACATCGGTCCCTGGTCTGAAGAGGCTGCGTCTAGAAGGGAAAAGGACATACCAAGTTGGACATAGATCATACCAAGATCACACACGGGCACATTTTAATGAGGGTGAGGTTAAGTAAGAGCCCGTTGTGTGGAGAAATCACGGTAGAGCATTTAATAACAGACTGCAAAATACTAAATCTGCAAAGAATTACGACCTATGACAGAAGGTCTAGAATGCAGGAAGCGTCTAACTACTAGAACTAAAACACCTAGTGTACAGCTAGAGTTTTATTCAAGGAAAGCAATTTTTAAACAAGCGATGATTTATTTTTTGTTTGGCTTTGTGTTTGTGTGACACATGTGCAACCTATCGGTTTTCATTTTATCCATTTGCTAGTGAAACGACAAATGTATCGAAGTTTATCATTTGGCACCCCCAATTGGTCAGGATGATCGATTCCCAGGCATCGCGGTGGGCAAAACCGGCTAAGGGCTGACAAGGCTGGCTGTGATCTGACTTAAAAACTCTAATTGAAGGTGAAGATAGCTGCCGGTCTTGGAAAATAGAATCATTTTATCAATACCAACGTTGGTACTTAAATTCTAGCTCAAAAATATTCCAGTCTTTCAATTATTAACTTCGATTTGATTCTTTCAGAAATACAGTAATCGTGCCAATTCAAAACTATCAAACAAACCACAATTCACAAATATTCAACAAAACTACATCTTGAAGATTGATGCACCTGCTAAGGAAATTTTTCAACTGACAAGCTATCTTTTTAAATTGGTGCAAATTATTAATTTCATTTTAATTATCACGAGTGATATAAAAAGCAAGAAAAAAGTCTAAGCATAAAAATTTAGTGAACGTTTTGCTGCTGGAAAAAGGATGTAGGTCCAACTGGACAAATTTAGATTTTTGGAAAGTTTTGATATGTTTGTACCGATTAGTCCACATGATAACCAGTATAAAATACACCGCTCCCTGGCCTGCAGTGGTCGGGTCTAGAAGGGAAAAGGTCATACCAGGTTGCGCGTAGGTCATACTAAAATCTAACACGGACTCTTTTTAATGACGGTGAGGCTACTTAGGTGCCCGTTGTGTGGAGAAATCACGGTAGAGCATGTAATAACAGACTGCAAAAAAATAAGTCCTAGACGTCCTGTATGACCTGAATGACGGCCTTGAGGCACCGCCGCACGGTGAAGATCGCTGATCCAATTTATCAGGGCTATGAATATTTCTAATTGTATATAGATCATTTTACCTTCACGTGTGTGATATTATTATATGTTATGTATGAACCCGTTTATGTATTATTATGAATGTTTTTATTTGGAGAACTGAGGAATATTGAGTACTCTGGAGTAATGTGAATTTAATTTATTAGCGTGAATGGTTTATGCCCAATTATCCCAAGGAATATCAATACTCTGTGGTAGTGTGAAGGAATGTGCGAATGTAATTTTTTATTAGCATGAATGGAGGGGGTTTATCCCCAAATATCCCGAGGAATATCGAGTACTTTGGGGTAGTGTGAAAGAAGTTTGGTATGGGATGGTAATTTATTAGCGTGAATGGAAGGACTATCCTCAACTGCACGTAGAGATACCGAGTACTCTGGGGCATGTGGGTTTAATTTATTAGCGTGAATGGAAGGGTTATCCCCAACTGCACGTAGATATACAGAGTTCTCTGGGGCATGTGAGTTTAATTTATTAGCGTGAATGGCAGGGTTTATCCTCAAATACCCCGAGGAATATCGAGTACTCTGGGTTATATGAATTTAATTTATTAGCGCGAATGGAAGGGTTATCCCCAACTGCACGTAGATATACAGAGTTCTCTGGGTCATGTGAGTTTAATTTATTAGCGTGAATGGCAGGGTTTATCCTCAAATACCCCGAGGAATATCGAGTACTCTGGGTTATGTGAATTTAATTTATTAGCGTGAATGGCAGGGTTTATTCTCAAATACCCCGTGGAATATCGAGTACTCTAGGTTATGTGAATTTAATTTATTAGCGTGAATGGAAGGGTTATCCCCAACTGCACGTAGATATACCGAGTTCTCTGGGGCATGCGAGTTTAATTTATTGGCGTGAATGGCAGGGTTTATCCTCAATTACTCCGAGGAATATCGAATTCTTTGGGGCGGTGTGAAGGAAGCCTAGTGTGGGAATGTCATTTATTAGCGTGAATAGAAGGGCTATCACCAACTGCACGTAGAGATACCGAGTACTCTGCGGCATGTGGACTTAATTTATTAGCGTGAATAGATTGTCTTATCCACAATTATCCCGAGGAATATCGAGTACTCTGGGTTATGTGAATTCAATTTATTAGCGTGAATGGCAGGGTTTATCCTCAAGTACCTCGAGGAATATCGAATGCTCTGGGGTAGTTTGAATGATTATGTGAATGTAATTTATTAGCATGAATGGAGGAATTTATTCTCAATAACTCCGAGGAATATTGAGTACGGTGGGGTAGTGTGAATTCTCACCGACTATCATGTTTCGATGAGAGTTGGTTACCGTTTATCATCAAACATCATAACATCGCTGGAGATTCAGTAAAATAAATTAGCAGGGATTTAAAACGGGTGAAAGATAGGGAAAGAGATGCAAAGCTAAAGAATAGAGGGTTTGGTGATGACTAATATAGTTTGCCTAAATCATATTTAATTACAACTCAGCTTATAATACGCAAGTTTTGAACAGAAATGAAAACCAATAAATTCTGGTTTCAGTAGTGGAATTGACATTTCTATTGAACATAAACAAATAATTAAACTTGTTCAAATAATATAAGCAATATCAAAATTAATTACTAACAAGTCCCATATGAAATGCTCGTTTTTTGTTATTATCAAACTTTAAAGAGGATTAAAAGAGCAACTATCTATTGATACTCACCAAAACATCTGCTATTCATAACAAACTCTTGTTAATTACCTATATATGGACAATATAACATCGATTTTCAAGAAATTCCAAACAAAATTTTGTTACTGGTCATTCTTTTATCCTTTCAACATGAAATGAACATAAAGCATTTGGTTGTAAAATAAGTCCCTAGCATTGTTCAATAATTTCATATTAGGCATTTTCTTTTATAATGTCTATTATTTAAACACTCAGAAACGGGATTAGTGAAGCTGTTTTTATTAATGAGTTCGTTCGAGATATCATATTTTTATAAAATGTTTCGCTAATTTAAATGGACGAAAAAAGTGCATTTAACGGGAAAATTTGTGATGTGGTGATTACACTTTGGAAGGACATCCATCAATGGTTTGCTGATGATGATATACGGAACACTAGGAACCGCGAATTTGTCTTCTGGCCGACGAGGAAAGGTGGAAATGATCGTAAACGACTAAACTACAGTTCCATCACCCCGCAAAACCTATCAACAATCTTACAATAAATTTAACATGGACATGTTTTTGAGCTGTGTACAGAATTTTTTTCGTGACCATTTTAGCATTCTCGGTGAGTTAAAGACGTGTTTGTTTATTAGAGTTAGGTTAGGTAAGTGTTGTGCTAGGTTAGGGAAAGCACGTATTAGGTTAGTTTTGAGCCGTGATGGGTTACGTTAGGGTGTTAGAGACATGATATTTAAGGTTAGGTTCGGGATGTGTTGTGTTAGGTTAGGGAAGGTATGTATTAGGTTAGTTTTGAGCCGTGTTAGGTTACGTTAGGGTGTTAGAGACATGATATTTAAGGTTAGGTTAGGGAAGTGTTGTGTTAGGTTAGGGAAGGCATGCATTAGGTTAGTTTTGAGCCGTGTTAGGTTACGTTAGGGTGAGTTACAGACATGATAGCTAAGGTTAAATTAGGGATGTATTAGGTTAGGCATATCCATTACTTTCCGTGTTACGTTTTCCGTGAAACAGGGAATTAATAACATTCGATTGACAGGTAAAAACCTTAGACCAAAATTATTGGAAACGACCAGACTATTGTTTCATCACCCCGCAAATCCCATGCAGAAATCTCACAATTAACTGCGTGACAATTTGAGGTTGGATTACATTACGGTAGGATAGGTCTCAGTTAGGGTAAAGGACGGGTTTGGCTACATATCCATGATTCAAGGTTCTTTTCACTATATCCTATAAAATTCTTCTTAAGATAACTTCTTCAAGTTTCTGTAACAGGACCTCTTTTGATTTACAAAATCGTCACAGATTAAGTATCGCCATGAAGTTTGAAGAATTTTTTTAAATTTATGAGTATATTATTAATGCTATGATTAATGTTATGATAGATGTTACTTTCTTAAAACATGATTGTTATATCAGGCAAGTTACTTCCTGGAATTTCTTCTCTCGAGATTCCACATTTTTTGTGAAGAATTTAGCGGAATGGTTGGAAGGTAGCCCGAGCATGGAAGCCAAATAGGATTATCGTGATAACCAGGTACCCTTAATCCACAAATCTCAGTTCAAATCTTTGGCTTAATTCCAAACGGCGAGACTGAGAATTTTGCGCAGTTTAGACTTTGGACTTATTGATAACTTATATTGACTTAATGATTTGGTCCTTATAAAACGCAATGCCTTGTAAAAGATAAATGTTATTTCGCGTGCCTTTTCTGTTGTTAGCCTCTTTGAAGAATGTCCGAAAGATGTTCCTTATATAATTTCAGTATGGAAGAGTTGAGATAATCGAGATAATAGTAAGATCATTAACAGGAATAAAACAAAAATAAACGAACATTAGATAAAATGAAACTTTCATTGATTGTAAACGGGAAGTAACTGTTCTCTGGTCGGAAGAACAAATTTTCTCATTTTAAAACAGATTTCGAATGGTCTCTCATAAAAAGCAATTTTACTGCTTGGCCGGGTAGCCAATAAGCTTTCCAAAGAGCGAAATAACATCATTTTACGACCGCCAGGGCTCAAAATATTAAGGCGAGTTTTATTACGTACTCGCATTGTATACTGAAAATGTATTTTGTGCAGAAACGTTACTGCAAAGGAGAATTGCAGAATTGATAGGTGTAGTTGCTTATAGCTTTCCGTCTGTCAAATTAACCCTTTCTACCATCAAATTAACCCAGGATTTAAAAAAAATTATGAGATGGTATGAAATATGAATATGTAAAGTAAAATTCCTGTATTTTTTCGAATTAAAAAACCCGTCACATTAACCCTTTTGGATTTCAAATTGGGGGCTTCGGTGGCCACAACGATTATCATGCAACCAAGTTCCCTACTGTCCAGATTTTCGTCGTGTAGCATCGAGTACAGTCGAGGACAAAAGAACCGGACACTCATATTTTTATTTCAAACTATATATATTATTGTTGTTATATTAACTACAACATACTTATTTTAATATAAGCTAAATTAAGCGAGATCAAAAAAGCACGAGTTTTTATTTAAAATTTTTTTTAATGGTTTGGCAGAAAATTTATCAAAACATCAGAATACCACTTATTGATAGAATCAATTTAACTAACAATTTATTACATGGTTTTGCATATAAAATTTAACTAACAATTTATTACACTGTTTTGTTAATCAAATTTAACTAACAATATATTATATGGTTTTGGTCATAAAATTTAACGAACCATTTATTATATGCTTTTGCTCATAAAATTTTACTAACAATTTATTATATGCTTTTGCTCATAAAATTTTACTAACAATTTATTATATGGTTTCGGTAATAAAATTCAATTAACAATTTATTACATGGTTTTGCTCATAAAATTTAAGTAAAATTTATTATTCTGTTTTGTTAATCAAATTTAACTAACAATTTATTACAACGTTTTGTTCCTATAATTTAACTAACAATTTATTACATGGTTTTGCTCATAAAATTTAACTATCGATTTATTACATGGTTTTGTTCATATAATTTAACTAACAATTTATTACATGGTTTTGCTCATAAAATTCAACTAACAATTTATTATATGGTTTTGGTCATAAAATTTAACTAACCATTTATTATATGCTTTTGCTCATAAAATTTTACTAACAATTTATTATATGCTTTTACTCATAAAATTTTACTAACAATTTATTATATGGTTTTGATAATAAAATTCAATTAACAATTTATTACATGGTTTTGCTCATAAAATTTAAATAAAATTTATTATTCTGTTTTGTTAATCAAATTTAACTAACAATTTATTACACGGTTTTGTTCCTATAATTTAACTAACAATTTATTACATGGTTTTGCTCATAAAATTTAACTAACGATTTATTACATGGTTTTGCTTATAAAATTTAACTAACAATTTATTACACTGTTTTGTTAATCAAATTTAACTAACAATTTATTATATGGTTTTGGTCATAAAATGTAACTAACCATTTATTACATGCTTTTGTTCATAAAATTTTACTAACTATTTATTATATGCTTTTACTCATAAAATTTTACTAACGATTTATTATATGGTTTTGGTAATAAAATTCAATTAACAATTTATTACATGGTTTTGCTCATAAAATTTAAGTAAAATTACCATACCATACATGGTTCTGCTCAAAATAATGCATTAAGAACAAAAGAAGCGTTGGGATTGTGATGAGCGTTTATTTGCTTAGGCAAGGAATACACATAGTAAGCGATACGGTGTCGAATTGCATATCGCGTCACTTGTCGTACAGCGTATTGCGTCGCTCCGGTGGGCACCGCGCCTGAAGATAAGCAAGGAAACTACGGCTGTTTGAGGTAGGGTGTCAGAGGATTTTTGCGGTGATCAGGTCAAAAACCGTAACTCTTTCCGTGGTTTATGATATGGGATATTTACAATTTGACTAGTGAATTCAACTGTAACCTCTCTGTTATATTTTTCATCAAGTGCGTTTTATATTTTGAAGCTCCCAACTTATATTAATCGTATCAGAGTTATTAATGACCCAATGGCGTATACCAACGCGACGAGTGAGAGTAGGACAATGTTACGACGTTGCTAATTGTCGATTTAGCATTACAAGGGACGGATTATTTAATGGGGACGGGTAGGATATAACTCTCTACAGATAAGCCCCCCCTATTTTTCACTCCCTAGGCAGATATGTATTTGAAATATGCCCCACGACCCTCTTCAACCGCCGGCCGTTCGATTTTAATAAATAGATTTCGGCTCGACCGGGTCGAAACGCGCCGCGTCCCGTTATCTCCATCACCCTTTCATAGGATCGAATGTGGGGGAGTTTGGAAAGCTTATAAAATTTTATATCTTTTATCCTAATACTTTTAAAAGGGAGATACGATAATTGGGGATTAGTGGAACCCAATTATCACCAATCGCCAGCCTAATCGTCAGAATTTAAATAGTCAACATAAAGGTCTTGAAGTTAGGTTTTAACCCGTTGTCATGTTACGTGAAATGATTAGTTGGTTGGAAATGATGGTGGCTACTAGAAAGGTGGAGGTTGTTCCCCAAGCACTGCAGCCTTCTGGTTTATTGAAGTTTCCTAGTTCCTTAGGTCCTAATCTACCCGATCCTTCTTTTAAGAAGTACTCGGTCATTCAATGTCGTTGCTACAATTTCTTTCCTTGTGTTTCCTTTGTATCACAAGTTTTGTCTTCATTGAGTAGTTCACATTCGAAGATGGTATAGGTGTATGTTTCTCCCTTTACATGTTATGTAGATGTTTCCTCAGATGTCAATGACGAGTTTTATGCCTCTCACCTTAGTTTGGGATAACCCTTTCAGCAGTGAGTTTGCCCGTTGTGGTGAAGGTTGTTTTAACGTAAGCTCACTGTGCCAATTAGAGTTTATCTAATTTATTTTTTATCCATTCTGTGATGGAGGATTCTGTATTTGTTTTTGTTAACCCCAATAACCCCAGGGTCTATGGTCTTGCACATTCTCCTCTGGACAGTGTGTCTGCATTTTCGTTACCAAAAATTCCCTTGTGTCCTGGACACAAGACATTATAAGGTAGTGGTGTTCCCCACGTTTTGGAGATTTTGAATGCCCTCACTGACTAATAGCTGCTTAACTATCCCCTCTTATGTGGTTTTTTATTATGTGTTACCTTTTTTGGCATGTATATTAGCTTGAAAGACCGAGGTGAACTTCCCTAATGAGTTTGATTGCTCATAGTTTGGTTGAAAATGATCAATTAACTTTTTTTAATTAGGAGAAAATCGTTGCAGTAGTTTTATTCTATAATGCAGTCGTGGGTCCCTTCCTCTGAAGTAATGCCGATCCGAAGGGGTATCTCGGAGCGAAGTTTTAAGCCTCTTATTATTTTTCTGCTCTTGTTCGACATAATTCAAATTTCATTATATAAAACTAAAGATATACATTTATTGATGTATCTTGTGTTGTTACCTCCTTGGATTGAATGTAAAGGAAAATTAAATGTTGGATAAATTTGCAGATAACGTTTTACTCGCCGGATTGGACTGTCTTAAGTCTTTCGGTTTGGTTTTAAACACTTTGTAAAACCATCAAATACTAACTTTCATTGCACAAAAAAATATACGTTTTTTCACTGGATTAGTGGGCTGTTTTCTACGGTTTCTTGTTCTTCCACTTAAAAATTCAAAATTCCTGTGAATGTTGTCCGAATTCAATGTAATGACGACCTTTGTAAAGCTGGAATGTGCCTTTTAAGCTATGTTAACAATGTTTCGACTTTATGCCATTAAACAATTGTATTCAGGGGGTTTAGAAGGTGTAAAACACGAATATCAACTTCCTTTCTTGCTAAAAAAAAGAAATAATAAAAAATAATTTTTTTTACCGACTTTATTAGGTAGATCGATCGAAAATATATTCGAAATCGGTATCTCGTAAATATTCTGTTCCTGGCAAGATTTCATCCATATTCCCCCCCCATGTTGTCTGGATGAAAAACAGATGAAAAACTCAGCTTTCCAACGGGTGTATTTTTAACGAGGGTTCGCAACAGCAGAAGTTATATCAATCCTCGGGGTGCCGGTGTTTTTGAAAAAAACCATTTGTAAGTAGGTTAGGTTCGAATGCAGGGCCGCTGGATTCGAACCTGGGACCTTTACCTTACAGTGATGAGCGCCGTGTGTCTAAACCGTTGCGGACACCGACGCCCCTGTTGCATTAACGTTGTATCTGGATAAAATCCAGGGGAGTTATGATATTTTATGTGGAACACAGGATAAAACAATTTGCTCACTGCCCAAAAATAATGATAAATTTAAAACAACTACACGTAACTATAGAACTTTTTTCAACGTTTTGGAACCCTTTAAAATAAACTTAATGGCTCAAACCCGTTCCCTGCATACAAATTGGAACCGGAGATTAATAATAAAACGTTGGAACAGTTTTTGCTGCTTTCATCCAAATTTTATTCACTTTTACTAACATAAAATCTAAACATCTTTTCATAATCTAAAAGTAGAAAAATACATCTTCCTAAAGGTTGCAATAACGTTGAATTTGAGTGGTCTACAGGAGTTATGAAGTTTTATGTGGTAAAATAGTACAAAAATTCTATATTTTGTTTTATATAAAAATTCGTATTTAAAGGCTTAAATGATGCCTAAAACGAATCTGATTTTTTTTGCGCAATAATTTTTTTTGTCATACTTTGTCAAAGCATTTTTTGAATTTTGTTACATTTGACATGTCTAATCTCATTTAATGCGCTCCTGTAAATGATTTTCTTATCCAATATTGTATAGCTTTTTTTCCAGAAAATTATTCAAATTCACGTTTTTAATATCAAATTAACTTATGATGGTTTTTCAAATCAAATTAGCTTTTTTAAACTTCATTCTAACCCGTTTTGACTTCAAACTAACTCTTTTTTATTTCAAATTTACCCTGGCTTTAGGGTATTAAAAAAACTTCAGAGATGGTATGAAATGTAGCATTTTCAGTCAAATTAACATTTTTAATTTCAACATAATCCGTTCTTTAAATCATTAAAAAACTTCGTAGATGGTATAAAATATGTTCCCCCAGCCAAATTGACCTATTTTATTTTAAATTTAACCTTTTTTTTAAAGTTCAAAAACCTTTTTTATTTTCAAATTGATCCATTCTTGAAAGCATTAAAAAAAAGTTCAGAGATGGTATAAAATATGTTTTTTCCTCGTTAAATTAACCTTTTTTAATTGAACGTTAACCCTTTTTTTAATGTTCAAATTAAACTTTTTTAATTTGAAATTAATCCGTTCTTTAATGCATTAAAACCTTCGTAGATTATTGAAATTTAGCATTATTCCAATATATTCAATTTATCTTTTTAAATTTAAATTTACCCTGTCTTGAAGGTATTAAAAAAACTTCAGAGATGGCATGAGATATTGCTTTTTCCGTCAAATTAACTTGTTTAATTTCAAATTAATCCGTTCTTTAAAGCATTAACAAACTTCAGAGATTGTATGAAATATGTTTTCCCCCGTCAAATTAACCTTTTTTTAAAATTTAAAGTCAACTATTTTTTAAAGTTCAAATTGACCGTTTTTAATTTCAAATTAATTCGTTCTTTAAAGCAATAAAATCTTCGCAGATTGTATGAAATTTAGCTCTATTCGGTCAAATTAACTTTTTTAATTTCAAATTAATCCGTACTTTAAAGCATTAAAAAACATCAGAGATGGTATAAAATATGTTTTTGCCCATCAAATTAACCTTTTTAAATTTAACCCTTTCTTTAAAGTTAAAATTAACATTTTTTTAAATTTCAAATTAATCCGTTCTTTAAAGCATTAACAAACATCAGATATTGTATAAAATATGTTTTCCCCCGTCAAATTAATCTTTTTAATTTAAAATTAACCATTTCTTTAATGTTCAAATTAACCTTTTTTAGTTTCAAATTTATCCGTTCTTTAAAGCATTAAAAAAACTTCAGAGACGGTATGAAATGTAACTTTTTTCCAACAAATTAACCCTTTCAATAAATTAATTATTCTTTTTATGTAAGGCCTTGGTTGAAATGAAAAAGTTAGTTCACGAGCAGGATTCGAACCCACGACCTTCAGCTCAATACGCCGCTGTTCTATCCACTTGAGCTATGGTGACTACAAAGAATAATACATTGATGTAATTTGGTCAATCTGACCACTAAGCATAATGGATAATTAATCATTATTAATCAATTAACCAAGATCTTACATAAAAAGAATAATCAGTTTAAATAAGTAATTTGGGTCATTATGCCACTAAATTTAAATGGATTAATACTTCCCTTAAAAATTCAACGTTCAATAAACATATATAAAAGTTATAGATTTCGGTATTGGCAGCAGGTCAACCTGACCTCTCCTGACCTTCTCTGTCTTACATCTCCAATATAAGTTGCTGTTGTATTGGCGTGTGCGTGCGTAAGTGCTGGTTATGGGGTGAGTCAAGTTTTGAAAAAACATGCAAGATCCGATTGAGCGATTGAGGTATCCTTGCGCACATGAGACCGCCTCCGGATGGTTTCTTTCACGTCTCTCGAGCTAGGTGTCAAGTGGTTTAATCTAATTTCTCATGAGCAAGTGTAGAATGGGATTACTGGGTAGTAAATAGTGTTAGCCGGGTGGTCGAGAGGGGCGAGGGTGACGGACTGAAAGGAGAGATCGGGGGTGGCCGGGGCTATGCCTGTTGCTGTCATTGCGCCGCCATGGTGCACCATCTGGTGTCTCCCACACGCCCAGTCAGACTCAGCCGAGCCGGGGACACGTGTCAACTTGTAGCAGGCGATCTTTTAAAACCGCCTCCCAAACCGGCCGCCCTTCGAAATGCTAATGGAGAGAAGAACAGTGCGCCCCCTTTTTTGGAAAGACGCTTGTCGTCTGCACGATCCCTCACCAAAATCGACTTCGTTTCCTTCATGTAACTTAAACATCTCTTTATCAAAATTATATTTTTTAATAAACAAGCTGTTTTTGTTAATAATAAACACATATTAAATCCGATCTAATCACAAATAGTTCACACTAAAAACTAACATATCAGTCGAAAGTTTTTCGTTTTGCTGCTAGAAATGTTCATAAATTCACGAATGATAAATTCATATGATTTGTAGGTTTTAACAAATATTAAAGCATTATTAATTGATTGTTTTAGGCCGGAACATAGACGGACACGCTAGAGTTTTGGGTTCGAATCCCGGCATGTAGGCATTAATCGATTTTTAATTGATAGTATTATGAAAAATAAATAGTAACACGAAATATTATGACATTAAGCCCCCTCGTTAAAAAAAATTAATTTTCTTAGATTTACAGTTTGATTGATTAATTAACGAGACACAGGGGCGCTAAGTACGGACTTTTTGGTGTTGCAAGGTTAAAACTTGTTAGAGCATTCTTGCCAATATTTTCATGTTTTTTTCTATTATTTCTAGGAGCCGAGAAAACCATATAGTTTAAGTAATATATGTACTTTTTTAAAATGTAGTTTCCTGCATTTGTTGTATTTCAAGATTATTTCGATTTGTTTTATACTTTTTCCCCGTCAATTTAACCACTTTTAATTTCAAATTAACCTTCTTTAAAGAATCAAAAGAATTAGAAAACGGAATAAATATAAGCATATAAAATCAAATTTCTATATAGNGTTAATTTGTTATTACAAAAGGGCAATTTGAAAAAATGGTTATTTGAAGTAAAAAACGGGCCATTTGAAATAAAAAGTGGTTAATTTGTTAATACAAAAGGACAATTTGAATTAATTAATTAGGTTAATGTGATAAAAGAAACGGCCATTTGAAATAAAAAAAATTTAACGCGGTTAAAAAGACCACTTTGAAAAAAAAGGTTAATTATATGTAAAAAAATGACCATTTGAATTAAAAAAAGGTTAACGAGGTTAAAAAGGCCAATTTGAAAAAAATGTTTATTTGATGTAAAAACAAGGGCAATTTGAAACAAAAAAAGAACGAAGTTAAAAAAGGACAATTTGATATTAAAAAAAGTTAATGTGAAGTACAAATAGCAATTTGAAAAAAAAGTTTACTTGAAGTTAAAAATGGAGAATTTGAATAAAACGTCAATTTTAAGTTAAAAAAAAGGCAATTAAATTGGAAAGGAACTAAACAATTCGGGCATACAACCAAACTCAACAAAATCTGATATCCATCCTTAGAAATGGGGACTGATTATATGATCCCGGAAACGTTCTTCACAACTTCCTACAAAGTCTCAACGGACTATAAAGGAGAAGAAGAACACCGGTTCAGGCGTTTTCTGTACAAGCCCAAAACATGAGCAATCAAACTCATTAGGGATGTACACTTCGTTCTTTCAAGCAGAAATACATGCCATCAATGTTTGTGCCCTGGAAAATCTTAAAAAAGATTACACTAGCAAAAACATCCTCATAAGATCTGATAGCCGAGCAGCCATTAAAGCATTAGCATGTAAAAGAATCACATCAAAATTAGTCAGTGAATGCATCCAAAATCTCCAAAACCTGGAAAAACACAACAACCCGATGTGATATCTTGGATGCCAGGGCACAGGAGAATTTTGGGTAACGAGAAAGCAGACAGTCTGGCCAGACGAGGATCTGCAAGACCATACATAGGCCCCGAACCTTTAGTTGGGATAACAAAAACAAATATAAAATCCTCCATCGCAGAATGGATCAAAAACAAAACAAAAGGAGAAGTGGAAAAACTCTAGCGGTGCTAGACATATTAAACNATGTAAAAAATGGCCATTTGAAATAAAAAAATGTTTAACGAGGTTAAAAAGGCCAATTTAAAAAAGGTAAAAAAAGGGGCAATTTGAAAAAATGAAGTTAAAAAAGGATAATTTGATATTAAAAAAAGGTCATGTGAAAGTACAAACAGCAATTTGACAAAAAAAAGTTTACTTGAAGTTAGAACAGGAGAATTTGAATAAAACGTTAATTTTAAGTTTAAATAAAGAAATATAAAATAAAAATAGGCTAACTTGAAATTAAAAAAAGGAAATTTGAAAAACAAGTTAATTTAAAGTTAAAAAGGATAATTGGGAAATGGAACTATCCACAGATATCAGTTGACTAGTGACTAGACTCTTGCTGGAATCGTCCATAGCCCTGGAGCCTAATTTCGTCGGTGACACGGATAAGACCGACCGAGGACCTTAGACTGACTTAGACATTTTCGTTAAATTTAAACCAATTAACGCGAATTCTATGATGTTGGGGGATAATAAATAAATTTATGGAACGAAAAAAATCCGATCCGTATTGAAATGGGAGGTCAATTCGGATAATTTTGATACGCCGCTGAGTACTTTGTCATAATGATTTAGAACGTTTCAACGGTTTTCATTAAAACCCCATTCACAAAAAAATTAACATTCCGTTCATCTTGGGCAAATGAAAAAAATTGGGTCACAACCAAAAAAATTATTTATACAATTTACATTTATTTATAAAATTTATTTATACATAAATAAATAAAATAAAGCAGGAATAGATTTGAAATAGTTGAAAACTAAAACGTTCACAACGCTTAATTATTCCAGTGATCAGAAAACAGGAAAATCGCATTACCTGAAGAATATTTTCCAGCATGTAATATTTTTACAATAAGCGCAAGTCCGCTCGCTTTGAAATAGACGAAAGGCAATCCACCCCCTCGGAATAGTTGAAACTCCCTCTGAGGAAATAAATAAAACATCGGTGTATAAAAGAACCGTGTAACGTTATACTTTGAGATTACCTTATAGGATGTATAGTCTATTGTAAATCTTTTGGGTTTGGGCGAAACTAATATTATATTAATCGGTTGTGGAGCCCCCAGGGGGGTGGCATGTGGCAAGCGGGAGAGGAAGAGAGAAAGAGACAGAATGAGGGCGAGACTCCCCTCGGTTACCCGTCTGGAAAATGCTGATAAAGCTCCCCCTAACACTATTTGTTTATATTGCTCCCCATGGAGACCTCCGCCAACCCCAATCAATGCCCATCTTATGTCCTCGACGTTTTTTAAAAAATATTTTTATTATTTATATTATAAACAATTTCTACTCGAGTACAGAGTGAAGTTCGCCCGTCAAAAAGCATTCCATAGGATGTTAGCCCCATTTCCTGTTTTTTTTAATGATGAAATATCTCGAACAAAGCGTTTTAACGCAGACGACAGATAGATTACAAGTAAGGATTCCATTATTTTACTCACTGCGTCCCATATAGGATTATTGTGAAACACCTACGTTATTAGGTTATTACCCAACAAAATTAAGCGCTTTCCTCGGTGAGTTGATTTATTAAAGTAGCTGTACCGTACACAGAACTAGGGTCTCACAAAAGGTATAGCATAAGAGATATTGCCGATGTCTACGGTTTCTGCGGAGAGGGAAGAGTGTTTCTACTTCCTTTTTAAGGGAGTTATAAAACTCTTAGCTTGTCTCATACCTGTTGAGTATTGTACAATGTTAAAAACTCCAGTGAGTTTTTCTATAGATATATAGATAAATAGATAGAAAAATAGAAACAAAGAAANAGTGACCGAGAGAAAGGTAAACAGATAAATAGAAAGTGAGTTAGAGATGGTTAGATAGATACATAGGTAGATTTAAATTATAGGAGGGTTTTATTATAGGTTGGTAGAAATAGGGAGAGAGAGAGAGAGAGAGAGAGAGAGAGAGAGAGAGAGCGGAATAATGAATTGGAGAGAAAGAGAGGAAAGTGATAGAATAAATTAGGAGGAATGAGAGGCGAGGAGAAGACAAATTTAAGGAAGTAAAAGAGAGAGACAAAAATGAGAGAGAGAATGAGAGTGAGAGAAAGAAAGATAGAGACACGGTGATAGAGAGATGGAGAAAAGGAGCGAAAGAGAAAATGAGAGCGTATATGTTATAATTAAATAGGCATAGACAAATAAATAATAAATAAAAACTTATACACATACATAAATAAACAAAAAGAGAGTCAGCGAGAGAGAGGTAAACATATAGATAGAGGGTTAAAGATGGTTAGTTACATAGATATGTAGTTTTACATTATAGGTAGGTTTTATTATAAACTTTGCTGTTCGTAAATGTTTTATGCATGGGTTACAAATTGTTTCTGCAATTTGCAGTATGCATTTCTTTTTGTGTAACATTTTGGATGTATCTTGTCTTTTGTTTGTATTTTGGTTAATAGGGTAAACAGTATCTACATTCGTGATCACTATATCAGAACGGCATGTATAAATGTGCACGTTTTCGCCCTTTCGTATCAAAGATGAGTCAACACGACTGGCCAACCGGTGCGTTACGATTAGCCGAAGAGGGGAACGCGCAACTTGTTGATATATTGGAAATGATATGACGGGCAGAATGGGCAGAAGGCGATGATGCGGAAGGGGGAAGATAAGTGGGCCCGCGGTTTCACGACGGACGCGTACCCCGGCCGCATCAGACTAAGTCTCCGATTTCTTCTTTGAATAAAGGAGGGAGGACCTCAGAGAGAAGAACTTAGGAGGGAAATTATTTTCTAAAATAAATGTAAGGCTGAAGAGAAGAGGGGAGGATCAATAGACTAGCCCCCTCGCCCCCGCCCATCAAACCGCCCTTCTTCTACCAAAAACCCAACGCCTTTTTTTATACAGGTACTAAGGCAAATAGAATTTTAAAATTTTTCCTCATTACTGAAGAATGGGGCGGATCCAGTGCGTTGAGGCCTAACTTGAGCCTTTTTTGGCTCGGACGCGCCAACTATGAACAGTCTCAATAAAACATTTATTTACGGTTTCCCAATTACAAATGTATACAATAAAAGTATAAAGTTTATAACTGTACATAAATTTAATAATATTAATAATAATAAATAAAACAATAAAACAAACAAGCAATTTAGAATGAATAGAAACAACTTGAAAATGTATTAAAAGTATATAATTATAAATGATTAATTATCCATTATGTTTAGTGGTCTGATTGACCAAACAACTTCTTTCAATTGATTATTCTTTGTAGTCACCATAGCTCAAGTGGATAGAACAGCGGCGTATTGAGCTGAAGGTCGTGGGTTCGAATCCCGCTCGTCAACTAACTTTTTCATTTCAACCAACACCTTACATAAAAAGAATAATTAATTTAATGAAAGGGTTAATTTGAAATTCAAAATTATTATTTTGTTGGAAAAAAGATCATTTCAAACCGTTTCTGAAGTTTTTTAATACTTTAAAGGACGGATGAATTTGAAATTAAAAAACGATAATTTGAACTTTAAAGAAATGGTTAACTTGAAATTAAAAAAAGTTAATTTGGCGGGGAAAAACATATTTTATACAATCTCTGACGTTTGTTAATGCTTTAAAGAACGGATTAATTCAAAATTTAAAAAAAGGTTAATTTGAACTTTAAAGAAAGGGTTAAATTTAAATTAAAAAAGTTAATTTCAAGATCAAAACAAATAATTTGACGGAATAGAGCTAAATTTTTCATACAATCTACTAAGTTTTTTAATGCTTTAAAGAACGGATTAATTTGAAATTTAAAAAAACGTTAGTATGAACTTTAAAGAAAAGGTTAAATTTAAATTAAAAAGTTAATTTCAAGACCAAAACAGTTAATTTGACGGAATAGAGCTACATTTTTCATACAATCTACTAATTTTTTTAATGCTTTAAAGAACGGATTAATTTAAAATAAAAAAAAAACGTTAATATGAACTTTAAAGAAAGGGTTAAATTTAAATTAAAAAGTTAATTTCAAGACCAAAACAGTTAATTTGACGTAATAGAGCTACATTTCATACAATCTACTAATTTTTTTAATGCTTTAAAAAACGGATTAATTTGAAATTAAAAAGAGAAAG
Organism: Cimex lectularius; assembly: GCF_000648675.2. Lineage (NCBI taxonomy): Eukaryota > Metazoa > Arthropoda > Insecta > Hemiptera > Cimicidae > Cimex > Cimex lectularius. The sequence continues at coordinate 985,437 of NW_019392776.1, forward strand.
TAATTTGACGGGAAAAAATACATTTTTTACAATTTCTGACGTTTGTTAAGGCTTTAAAGATCGGATTAATTTGAAAATAAAAAAATTAATTTGACGTAGAAAGTTATATTTTATACCATCTCTGTATTTTTTGATACCCTAAAGACAGGCAAAATTTGTAATTAAAAGGAGTTAGTTCAACTCCTAATCTCAACCTACAACCCATCGAATGTTACCTCTTTTTGCCGTTTTTGACATAAAAAGAATAATTAATTCAAATATTTTTCAAATGTCGTCTAAACAGGATTCGATTCTCAGTGACTTGTGAAGTGGCCACAGGGAGATGTTAGCGAAGTGATACTTCTTTACTAATTAAACATTAATCCATTTATGTTTAGTGGTATAATTGACCAAATTACTTATTTTATTAATTATTAGATTAATTAATGGATCGAAGTCACGATAGCTCAAGTGGTTAGAGGAGCGGCCGAAGGTCGTGTGTTCGAATCCCTCTCGTGACATTAACTTTTTCATTTCAACCAAGACCTTACATACAAAGAATAATTAATTATTAATTATAATCAAATTCATTAATAATTATATTAATGATACAATATTTAATTTTCTAATAATAAAATTGGCTTATATTTGCTGAAATAACATTAAATATATCTATATTTTCGAACGGGTTTAACAAATTTGTTGTTCTTGGTAGAAAACTGAATGGAGAATTTTATTTGACTTCTGGAACGATAAGATGGAACATGAAAGTTAATTCGGTTAAGCAGTAAAGGACAATCAGTTAAGGAATGTAATAATTTTTACAATAATGCACAATCAAAGAATTTCCTTCTGCACAGAACAGTCGTTAATTTCAGATCCGACATTAACGATGAGTATGGAACCTTAATTATGAAACCTTAATTCCCCAACTGTTCTGTGATGTATCAGGCGTAAAAAATCTTTTTTTGAACAGCTATGCGGCTGATATGGACGGATTTAAAGGGAGCCCAAAGCGGCGAACAGTAATCTAATATTGGTCTTATACAATTCACTAGTTTTCGTGATCCGCTTGACCAATTAATATCTTTCAATNCAGAAACAGAAATTTTTAGGAATATTTTTAAATCATCTGTAAAAGTAAGGTCGTAACGGATGGAAGAGAATCAGATATATCATTTATATAGCTTTTAAACAGAAAAGGATCTAAGTGCGACCCTCGAGGAACTCCAGACGTTGCTAGAAAACTATGCGACAATACTGACTTTAATTTTATTTTAAGCATTCGACCTTTTAAATAGGATGCAAACCAACGTAATAAGTTACCATGTATGCCTCATTTTTTTAAAATTTTTGTAGTAGAATCGTATTATCAACACTAACAAAAGCTTTGGAAAAGTCAGTGCAACTTGTAGTTCATCGGAAAAAGATAGTAATATATAATCCATTATATTTCGTGGTCCGATTGACCAAATAACTTCTTTCAATTAATCAATCTTTATGTAAGGTATTGGTTGAAATGAGAAAGTTAGTGTCACGAGCGGGATTCGAACCCACGACCTTCAGCTAAATACGACGTTGCTCTACCACTTGAGCTATTGAGACTTTGATCCACTCGGACACCAACTTTCCACCTCAACCTACTTTTCGAATTTTCCCTCCTTTTTGCCATTTTTCAAATGTCGTGTAATCAGAATTCGATTTTCGGCAACCAAATTACTTCTTCAATTACTTCTTCTACTTCTACAATTAATGAATCTTTATGTAAGGTATTGGTATTCCAAGTCACGATAGCTCAAGTGGTAGAGCAGCGGCGTGATAATAAAGAGTAATATATAATTCTTTCAATTAATTATGGGTTTTTAGTTGAGATAAAAATGTCAGTGTCACGAGCGGGATTCGAACCCAGGACTTTCGGCTAGATACGCCGCTGCTCTACGCTAACCCCACCTTTTGAATATTTTTTGAAAAATCGCGAAAAAGAGAGAAAATTCGAAAGGTTGTAGGTTGAGATGGGGAGTTGGTGTCCGTGTGGTGTCACGATAGCTCAAGTGGTAGAGCAGCGGCGTATCTAGCCGAAGGTCGTGGGTTCGAATCCCGCTCGTGACACTGACTTTTTATCTCAACTAAAAACTTTAATTAATTGAAAGATATTAATTGGTTAAGCGGACCACGAAAATTAGTGAATGTAATATATAATCTTGAAATATAAGTAAATTTGTTTATGTAGATCTTTGCGAATGAAAACCACGTTGAATTGGAATAATAACGTTTTTAAATATTGCGTTTAAGTTATTTAATATGATACGTTCAAAAACCTTACCTGCAGCAGGTTGTATAGAAATTGGTCTTTAATTGCAAATATTACTTTTATTACCACTTTTCAAAACCGGAAATATGTAACTACTTTTAAGTACATAAGGAAAAATTCCTGTAGATAGGGATTTGTTTAAAAGGGAAACTAAAATGGGAGCAATAGCAAGTTGGCAATATTTTAATATTTAAGTACAAAGCGTGGGGGAGGAGTCATAAAAAAAATTTAACATTTATGTACCGCCTTTGGATTTATTTCATGGCCAATTTGTTAAATATCGCGTCGGCGCGAACGATTTGGCCGTGTCGGTTTGTGAAGTCAATGGAGGGTGTAAACAGACGGGGAGAACCATGAGGGAACGCGCACGCAAACTCGATCATCATTTGAGCGTTGCGAGGCCGTCTGTCGGACCAAAAAGTCAAAAACCTCTACAAAAGTTTCGTTCTTTTGGGACGTTTTGTGTGAAATGTTGACGTATTTGAAATTGGTGACGTTGAAGGTTTTCGAAAAGCAAACGAATATGCTTTTCATTAGTACCCGATTCGACTAAAATTTCATTGATATTCCTTGAAGTTGGAAGAAAAGAAAAACACATATTGGGTCACATCCTGAATCGGAGTAGATATGAAATATAGCATATTTCCATAAAATTTCCTCAATTTCTCACATTTCAAATTGACCCTTTTTAATTTCAAATGAACCCTTTCTATAAAGCATCACAAAACATAGGAGATGGTATTAAATATAAGCATACCATGTAAAACTCCTGTACTTCGGAAATTTTTAAAAACATAAACTATTGCGTTCTTAAGACCATATTAAAATTAATAACAATTAAAATTAAAAATTATATAAAATTANTAATTTTATATAACTTTTGCTTAGTTTTATATAACTGTAATCAGTTTTCACTAGTATTTATTTTGTATAAAAACCCATTTTATATTTTTTCAAAATCCTCAAATGAAAAGAAGAAGTTCTATAAATTATTTCATTGTCATTTTAATTCATTTTCATAATATCTTCTAATAGCCCAATTATTTTATATTAAAAAATTGCAAATATTATCTATATAATATCTTCTAAGTTATTTAATACTTTAAAGAAAAGTTAATTTGAAATTAAAAGGGGTTAATTTGAAATAGAAACATTTAGATCAGAGCCCATTTTACTTTATATGCTTATATTTTACATCATCTCCTATATTTTTTAAAGCTTTAAAAAGAATGGGTTATTTTGAAAATAAAAAGTTAATTTGAAATTTAAAAAGGGTTAATTAGAAGTGACAAAAGGTCAATTTGAAGTCAAAAAAATAATAATTTGAAATTACCAAAGCATTTTAGGTCAGAGCCCATTAATTTGACGAGAAAAAATTATGTATTTTTAAAAATTCGTAAATATACAGAAATTTTACTTTACATGCTTATATTTTACACCATCTCCTAAGCTTTTTAAAGCTTTAAAAAGAAAGGGTTATGTTTAAATTGAAAAGAGTTAATTTGAAATTTAAAAGGGTTAATTTGAAGTGACAAAAGGTTAATTTGAAGTAAAAAAAAATAATTTGAAATTACAAAAGTATTTTAGGTCAGAGCCCATTAATTTGACAAGAAAAAATTACGCATTTTTAAAAATTCGTAAATATACAGAAATTTTACTTTACATGCTTATATTTTACACCATCTCCTAAGCTTTTTAAAGTTTTAAAAAGAAAGGGATATGTTTAAATTAAAAAGAGTTAATTTGAAATTTAAAAGGGTTAATTTGAAGTTAAAAAAAATTGATATTAAAAAAGCATTTTAGATCAGAGCCCATTAATTTGACGAGAAAAAGTATATATTTTTTAAAAATTCGTAAATGTACTCCGAAGTTTTTTAAGACTTTATAGGGAAAGGGATATGTTGGAATGAAAAAGAGTTAATTTGACATTTAGAAGGGTTAATTTGAAGTGAAAAAACATTAATTTGAAGTTAAAAAGGAGTTAATTTGACGAGAAAAGGTATACATTTTTAAAAAATTTGTAAATGCACGGGAATGTTACTTTACATGCTTACATTTCATACCATCTCTTAGGTGTTTTAATGTTTAAAAAAAGGGTTATTTCAAAGTTAAAAAGTCTTCATTTTTTCATTGTACGTATGAATTTGTAGTCGTTTCAGCCCCAATATTGCTAAAAACAAATATGACATTATTTCAAAGGCACGTAGTTCAAAAAATAATACATGCATGCATTTACGTTGAATATTTCAAATGAATAATTGTGTTTTCTTATCAAACTGATCTTAAATTAACAAATTCATTGGCTAGAATTTTTTTTTCAACCAACGTCCCAGCATTTGCAAGTATAATATGCGAGATTCTCCTATAAAAAATAGATTTGTATTTTGTTCGGTGATTTTATATGAGAATAAGCCTTTCCTGTTGAATTTTAATGCCATTTTGATTTGCTAATTTATTAAATAGTTTAATTAGTATGTTGTTGCTTCAGCTATGCACTTTTCTTATACGAGGGAATATTTTAATAGAAATAATTTTATAAAAAGCACGGCGATAATAAACATCCAGAGGTATCGCAAACTGTTGCTAAATGGATTAAGGGAACTCGGCAAAACAAACACTAATTTCCATTTTATGATCAAAGGTGAGATTATCGGGAAGTGGGGAAGAAGGGTGGGCATTACTCCGAAAGTTCTACTCTGGAGTAGCACTTCCTCAGTGCCCACGTCGCCTGACGTTTATGATGAAACGACACGAAATTGAAGATTTGTTGTTTTCCATTTCATTAATCACCTGTTAGTTTGGACCATTTCGAAGGATAAGAAAAGAAAATAACGGAGTACGAGGAAGCAATCGACGTTTTTTTTTTTTTTAAAGAGAAATGGCGTCAATTTAGATAAATATTTTTTGATACTATATTTACCAAGGAGTCTAGCGAGGGTTACATGATATGAACATATAACATTATTTTTCTTTTGGTCCAAAAACCCAATTTTGTTGGGACAAATTACTGGGGGACTTTGTTTACTCTCCTCTGCAATAACCTGTCCTCATATTGTGGGATGTCGGGAGGATTCTCTGTCACAACCCTCAGGTAATTGTTCTGCACAATCTGCAACCTGGCGATTTCAGGCTTGCATGTGGTACGCCAAGCGAGGCACGCACACATCAGCATAGGCCTGACCATCACCTTGTACAGCAGAAGCTTATTGGCCGACAGACAGGACTAGTGATAGAGCAGATGGACCCTGAATGTTCTTGAAACAATCAACCACAAGATATTTGACCTACTCGAACCACGATGTAGGCAGTCCTTCAAATTTCTTGTTCTGAAACGGTCTCCCTTTGGTATATTGCTGAAATATACCAATACCAAGAATAGACTCTTGAACATAACAATGTCGCTCGGCTGGGAAAGGAGTGATCGACAGGAAAAATCAGAACTGTCTTGATAAGATATAGGACTGACTTTATTTACGCAGGAAGGGAAGTTATACCTAATAATGTTACTGACTATACCATTATGCCAAACAGTGGCTCAGGCCGGTATACCAAAGTTACCCTTGCTTCGAGTACCAAGGGCTTAGGGCAAAGATGGAAAGTTTAATGAGGAAATAAGGGTTCTCGGGGTGGAAAAATGTAAAAAATCCTTTTTTAAAGGATAGTTCCTATTCACAGTAAGTTGTTTTCAGTTTATAACTCATCATCAGGTTGTAGAACTCCTTCGATCTGATGATGAGTTATAAGCTCAAAAATCCGGATCGTTGAAAACAACTTACTGTGAGTAGGAGCTATCTTTTTAAAAGGAGTGAACACCGCACTCATTCCACCATCCATCATAAGTGTAAAAAAGGTCTGGCAGTATGGTTAGGATGGGTCGAAAACAAAGCATGGCACTTTTGGAAGAGGGATCGGATCATCTCAGACAAAAGGAAAGTTGAGGTCATTGCGGATAGTGAGGTTAGTGACGTGGTAAGCCTTGACAATTCTTCCCCTTTTTGATTGGAAGGATGCACTGGATATTGATGACAGGGAGAAATCCACCAGTTCCACTTCGAATGTTCAAAGTGGTTTAATGTCCCTCTTAGAGCTGATGAAAATAGATTTCTGTCTTAAAAGCCTCATCGTCGTTGTAGTCTGAGTCTACTGTTAAGTGGTTAAATCTTGTGTAGGGATTCCGCGTCAGTCTGCTGTCTAGGTATAGTCGTAAATATCTGACTTTTTGACGACCGTTTTATTATAATACGGTCATTCAGTGTTTTGAATTCTCATTCTCGTTTTGCAGTAGTTTTTGTTATACTCAAGGTGTCCTCCGATGTTGGAGATTGCTTGGATCAGGAGTATTAGGAGAGGTAATGTAAGCGTTAGTATGTTTATTGTAAGTTATGCTGCTAAACAGGATGGGGTTAAGAAAATTCATTGCGGGGCTGCTGTCATATTATTTCTCGCCATCTTCAGAGCTTGGTCACACTTTGTCTACACAGAAGTATTGCCATGATTAGAACTAAAATGATCCGATATGAACCAATAATTCATCCCACATAGATCAAGGAGAGAACTGACTCGTGAAATAATCAGGAAACAAGGGTCATAAATCGACATAAATGGAATATGTACTACAAAAGTTGACAGATGTTGCAGATTTTGCCTCATCGGTACATGAAATAACAAAGTGACGTGAACTTTAAGAAAGGAAAAAAAAAACAACGGTGTATTCGCACAAAGGTTTGTTTGTGAATCGGTTGAAAAACATGTCAATCAAATCCACCCGGTCGTGTCACGGAAGCAATTAACCCTTGCGCTGCCGCGGTGCATCCCATGCAGAATCGAACCGACCCTTCCGTGATCTGTGTGCCCCTCGGAAATGCCCGCGAGATTCACGTGAGACCTGTGACAGCTGATCCAACCCCGTTTACGTCGTGACGGTTCACCTAAACCGACCACTGTGCAACTCGGCACTCCTCGCACCCTGTAAAGAACCTTTCTCGTCAACCAATCGTTTTGGAAGTCAAACTTCCAATTTGTTTTAGGCCATTTTCAACAAAATCAGTGCGAATATTTCATTAAATTGCTGGGTGAAATCCGTGAAGGCTATTTCAATACTCTTTTTCATTTCAAACCAAGCCAAGTACAAGTAAAATTTCTAACAGGCATTCAAAGTCGTATTTAGATTGTTGTAGTCTCGACCGAACTCGTTGCAGTTTTGAAACTGGGGTGAGCGGAGGAAGTCCGGCCCAGGGAAGCCTACTTCAATTCACAATTCTGGTTGGTCCCTTTTACGTTAACTAAACCTTCAAATGGAAGAGATACGGCTCTCCCTCAACCTGTTCATTTCCAGCCCGGAGGCCATTCCAGGCATTTCCTCACTGTGAATCCCCAAGAAACAAAACACTCCCGTTAATATCGCGAATATAGGGCTAACTGAACATTCTGAATAGACTGTCGCTCTTCCCCATCACTGTTACATATTTAACTTCAAAAGTATTGTTTATTCCAAACAATTTTTTAACACTACATTTTAAGAGAAATAAATTAACAATAAGTTGAGTGGAAAAGCTATCTACTGATATAATTTTTCCATTCTTAGAACGGATTTATCATCCTTAACATCATAAAATTGTCGCTATTTGGTTTACAACACTTAAACAAAGAGTCCCTCACTGAAGGTGGCGCAATGCCAATTTTGTCTACACAGAAGTATTGTCATGATTGGAACAAAAATGATCCGATACGAACCAAATAATTCATCCCACATAGATCAAGGAGAGAACTGACTCTTCAACAGTTGAATGCGTTTAAGTAATTCAACGACATGACGGAAGACGGACCCAATAGTGATCCTATGTAGGCTCAGCATGAGTTCACCGACTCGCATACCAACATCCACCATCAACTTAAAAACCATAAATAACCAAATAAAATCTGTAAATTTTGATTTTGTCAAAATTGAACATTTTATTTTTTATTTGCTTTAGTTTAACAATTATTAAACCAATTAGCTTGGATTCTATAATGTTAGGGATAATAAATTAGACTACAGAACGAAAAGATTCGGAGCCGAATAGAAATGAGAGAATAAATTTAGATCTTTTGGTATGCCACGTGGAGGCGGATAAATGTACTACAGCGGGTACATTTAGCCCTAAATAATCGGAATCAGGAATTCCAGGTCAATCGCTTGTCTAGATACACCCCGAGGAAGGAGATTTTTTTATTTTATCCCTCCACCTCTCCGCTGTACCTTAGGGAGACCCCATACCGGCTACCCGAGGAAGGTGATGACGGTTTCGGTAGGTTATAATAACTTTGAGGTTTAGTGATGTGATGGACTGTGAAGATTTAGCTTTTAGGATTTTGTGGTGTTGAGATTGAACCTATTTGTGTGTCTGGAGGTTTGGGTGAGCTATAACAGGGTCGGAGAAGGAGGATAGAATGGGACTGTCATGAGCGTATGTTAGTGGTGTCAGAATGGGAAGCGATATCAGCACTACATACTGGATATAGTAACTGAAGGACGCTACCTTGAGGGACGGTCAAAACGAAGTAGGGTGAGAGGATCCGATCCATACTTTAAATTACCTGTCGGCCCGGAAGGCTTAAGGATGAAGACTAAAAAGTAGGATGTCCTAAAGTTTCTAAAATAGCCCCTAGGTGCCTCGAATGAAAGACTGTGCAACATTGAAGAAGATCTCCGAGCAGGATTCCTTTACTCAAGTCAATGTTCACAATGACAGGTGTTGTGGACATCATTGCATCCTCTGTTAAGAAGAAGTTGCTAACCGGTTTTCTCTGTTGCCCAGCAAACTTTCCGAATTTGGCACCTTGAGTATACTTTGGAGATTTACGGCACCCTACCTTTTACGCACTTCCTCATCTTTGTCCTCCTGGCCTTCGAAATCTTTAAAGTATGATTCAGATGCTCTCACTCTACTTTGTTTTGAATGTTCCTCAAGGTAGCGCCCTTCTGTTACTGCAGATAACGCTTCCCAACCTAATACCACTAACATACCCTCATGACACTGCCATTCTAATTGTAAATCCAAGTGCCAGAATCTAAACGAAGCCTGTTCGACAACTAGGAAGACGCTGAGCAATATTCCTTCTCCTCAAGGATGCGATGACGACCACAACACAATGGCACTGTTGAACGTTGGAAATGGAACTCTTAAATCTAAATTTCAGGGATTATATTACAAAATCCAAGGATGTTCGAGGATGGGGAGTATTTGCTAACAACTCGTTTATGGATTGGGTGAAATATGGAAAACTTTCATAGCGTCAAGAAATGAGTGGTGTCACTATAAATGGTGGCTAGGAAAGGTATGGCATTCCTTTGTAGTTGACGAAGGTTTGTAGGGGTAATGAGATCAAATTTGGGATGGGTGAGGTAATAATAGATTGGAGGTAGATTGAACGGTTTTATTTTGGAATTTTATTGTGTCCTGTTTGGAGGAAAGGGTTATCAGCAGTATATGCTGAGTACAATAAGGACTGAGGATGCTACCCTCATAGACGCCCGCCAAAGTACCTGTCGGCCTGTAAGACCTAATGATGGAGAAGATGTTGAAAGGGAAAACACTGATCATCACTAATAGAAAAATCTGATCCTTGGCAAATTATACTTTTTTTTAAAGATAAAAGAATTGTGCTCTTAAAAACCTCAATTTCTCACATTTCAAATCGACCCTTATTAATTTCAAATTAACTCTTTCTTTAAATCATTAAAAAACTTAGGAGATGGTATGAAATGTAAGCATGTCATGTAAAACTGTAGTTTTGCGAATCTATTTTTAAATATAAAATAAGAAGAAAGAAGGATTAAAAAACATAAAATAGGTTCTTATAACATTGAAAAAATAATTTATATTATATTTAATCAATTATTGTATCAAATTATTTATATTATTATCATCAAATTTATATGAAAATGAAAATAAAGCGTTCTTTGTTTAATTTGGGAATTTAACAAAATATAAAATTGAATTAGTCTAAAATATCACATGAAAATAATAAATAAAATGAAAATAAATTCACTTTTTATATTTATTGTAGATTCTTCCTACAAGGAGTTTTTAAATTAGGTTTTCTTTTAGATTATGTGTGCCCTCGGGGTTGCCTGTGTTTTTGAAAAAAAGCCCATTTGTAAGTATGTTGAAGTGATGAGCGCCGTGTCAACGCCTAAACGTTGCTGCCACCGACCCCCTAAATTGAGGTTTATTCCAGGAATAACGTGTTTTTTTAATTATTATGTTTTTATTTTTTTAAAAGGTTAGTTTATTTCAAAAACATTTTTTCCCTACATTTCGAGGTATTTCTCGCCCACCTTCTTTGCTAGGTTTTTCTGAGGAGGGCGAGAAATAGCCCGAACGTAGAGAAAAATGGTTTTGAAATAAACTAACCTTTTATATATTTAAAAAAAATCAAAAAGTCAAATAAAAACCACGTGATTCTTGCAATAAAAACCTAATATACAATTAAACATAAAACAAATGGTTCGTGTGTTAATTCGAAATTTTTAAAATATAAAATAATAGGTCTAAAAAATAATTATTTTATTTCATGTGATATTTTAGAAAAGAACCAATTTTATATTTTTTTAAAAGTCTCAAATTAAAGAAAGAATTTTTTATTTTTAAATTTAATTTTGTATATTTTTAATTTCAATTGTTATTAATTAATTGTAAGATATTAATTGGTCAAGCGGACCACGAAACTAGTGAAATTAATTTTTATATGGCCTTCGAAAAGCCCTTTTATTATTATTAAAAAAATCCGCAAATATCCAGGTCTTTTTCTTTACATGCTTTTATTTCTTTCATGTTCTAACCTTTTTAATGCTTTAAAGATAGCGTTAATGTGGCGGAAAAAACTGTACTTCTGGCAATCTACTATTGTTATAAATTTACAAAAATTTAGGTTCTCTTGCTTGTTCTTAATTTAAAAGATATTAGCATTTCTTTCGATAAGAAGAGGCCAGAATACTTATTCTCTTTTCTCGCCCTGCATAATAACCCAACATCACTCACACGCCTTAAGGCGATCATAAAACAAAATTGTATTAAATTGAAATTAAAAAAAAAAACTTTTACGGGCAAGAGGATAAAGAAAAGATAGTGGAAGAAGTAACGGTGACTATCGACTTTTTTAAAATATAAAAGTAAATTGGGGGATTTATGTCGGTCTGTCAGTCCTGTCTCGCAATTTCGCCATCATCAGTGTTGGGTCTAGGTTCACTAATAGCACGAATCCTGTCTCCCGGTGTTTTTGTTTAAACAGTTCAGTGAAGAGTCAAGCTTCCTGTCTGTTCTGTCTTTTTTTGGCGTGAATGCAGCCTTAGTTTAAAATATAAATTTTAGGTGTTTAGTTCGTATGGCAAACTAATCCTTCTTTCCATTTGTATTCTCCAATATGCATTGTCATGTAACAAATGATCGTTAGTATAAGGAAAATTATTGTTTCACAACAGTTCAATCAGTGAATGAGAGAGAGAGAGAGAGCGAGAGAGAGAGAGAGAAAGAGAGGAAGAGAGGAAGAGAGAAAGAGAGATGGAGTGTGTATGTGAGAGTGGGTGAGAGAGAGAGTGTGTGTGTATGTGAAAGTGGGAGAGAGTGTGTGTGAGTGGGAGAGAGAGGGAGAAAGAAAAAAAGAAAGAGAGAGTGAGGGGGAGAGAAAAAAGAAAGAGAAAGTGAGGGGAGAGAGAGAAAGGGAGTGTTTGTGTATGAGAGTGGGAGAGTGAAAAAGAGAATTATGAAAAATAACGCGGCAAAGGGTTGAAATACATAATTGAAGGGCTCTCCTATTCCATGATTAAACCCCTAAAGACGGAATTCTTAGAACAGTACCGTCAAATTCCAACTTGACCCACGAATTTACTTATCTAATATTTTGTGCAAGTCCATTGGCGTGTAAACATGTTGTGTATTACTTGTTGATGGGAGTTGGTAGGAGTGTTGGGTATTGATCAGAGGCGGCTGTCACAGACATGTGCTTCCCCCCACTGGTCCGACCCACCCACAACCATCCCTTATTCCACACTATTAGCCCTTCCCCCGACCCTGCGACCAACTTACACACAGCACATACCACCAACCGACTCACCCCCTCGCCTCCTTACGCACCCACATTAATATTCTTTGTTCGACCCGATCCGCATTAAGCAAAGAAAACTGCTGAGCCAGATCAGAAGCAACCTGTGGCCACCCAGTGTAAAAGCCACGTTTTAACTTCTACCCTCGAAAAACACCATTAATAACTGGAAATCGGTCACACCGGGAACTTCTGACAATCGCCTTTGCGTACAAAAAAGAGGGAGAAGACAAAAACGGTGAGAGGTGTTTACACCTGTAAGCACACTTTGCTTTTTTTATACGGCCGTTTTCGGCTGGGGAGGCATACAAAAATTCCAGTTCTTGACTAAAACCTACCGTTATATTTTATCCAATATATGTATTGCATAAATAAATGGAATAAGATAACGACTTTTCACTAATTTTATTTTGCAGTTTGGTTGTCCGATCCTCCTGCCACGTTTCGTCACCGGCTTTATCCGTGGCAAACTTCTTATTTAGTTTAATAAGAATAAAGTTTAATAATAAATTGGAATAAACTTTCTAGGTTGGTACGTATAAAATGGACATGGCGGATCGTGTTGTTAGGAAAAACCATTTTTTTACATTGTTGCATTTATATTAATAGGTGTAATACTTGTACCGTTTACAAATGTGATCACAAGACGTTTTTCACACGATTACAGGACTAACATTGATGCCAGAAGCCATCGATTAAAGCGACGTGGCGAGTCCTCACGATGAAAAAGTGCAGCTAAAGTTTTACAGTAGGATCAGGCTGTTTCAAAACCATGGTGTCGCATTTTTGGAAGCAGTGGAGTTAGGATGGATCGAGAGGTTGGTATGAAACTTTTGAAATCGGGAACAGATCACTTCGTTGACAAAAGAAACGTTGAGATAGATAACGAGTTTAGTGACGTTGTAAAAGGTTCGACGATTTGTCTAAGGACTTTAGATTGGAAGGATTGGATAAGCTGGATGTTGGATGGCTTGGCAGAATCCCGCAATTACTCTTTGTATGTCAAAAGTGATCGCAGTAAAGTATAAGGTTTGTTTACTTTCAGGTCAAGGCTAATTTTGGTCCTAGAAGACTTCGTAGTTGACCAAGTCTTCTGCTTGGATGTTGCCCCTCAAGTCTTATGTGGGGATTCCACGCCAGTCTGCTGTATAGGTGTCGTCCTAGGCATTTGACTTGATTGGAAGCCGGTATCTCGTTGTGGTTGATGTACAACGGAGTGTAAGATTTTTTTTCAATGTGTGTATTAAGCCTTATCATCCACTTTTTGCGCCAGTCGCTGAAGGTGTTTTTGGATATTGGAGGTACTTGGATAGGATTTGAGTTAGAGGACAAAAGGGGGAGGCAAGACCAAATTCCAAGCAGTGCCCCCTGGAAACGCCTCGATGTTATTAGAGGCTTAGTGCTGTTACAGTCCTCCAGACTCTGGCGGGGACGAAATACAAGGCCAGTTACCTCCACCGCCTACATACAGATCCTAAAAATGCAAAACTGAGGGAGGAGATAAAAACAGATGCCATATTAGGCATGACAATGGCTGCCACTAAGCCAAAATATAACTTTACCAAAAAGTACAAGTTAGGAGAAGTGTCGTTCAAAGGAACACTTCTAAAGGCAAGTTCCTAGTGGTACAATGACGGCTCAAAAACTGATAAGGGCACGGGAGCTGGTGTCTTCGGGATAGATTCGAAGACCGAACTGACTTTAAACCTAGGTAAATATGCTACAGTTTTTCAGTCTGAATAATAATTGAACACAACAAACAAAACAGTAATTAAATGCAACAAGTGTATGGAACTGTATGGAAGCCCTGGCAGAAGGCAGAGGCAGAAATGGCCTGACTTTGGCATGGGTCCGTGGGCATTCGTGGACCTAGAGGCAATGAGAATGCAGGCACGTTGGCCAAAAAAGGGGCCAATATGAATTCTCTATGCCCCGAACCAAACTGTGGCCTAGCATCTTGCCAAAAAAAAGGTTACATCCAAAAATGGATACCTAATCAGTCTAAAACGTGTTGGACCAACACCCCAGGCATGAGAGGTACAAAGAGGTTCATAGAAGGACTATCCGCAAGACTTACAAAGGAATTACTGGAAGGTAACCGCAACAAAACCAGAATTCTGGTTGGTCTTCTGAAAGGGCCCTCTAAGAAGGCAGATGCACCGGATGGAACGACAGACGGAATAAACACTGTGTAGATACTGCCAGGAAGAGGAGGCCGGAGAACTTGTTATGCTTTTGTGAACGTCTATGCAGGTACACATTTTTGAAAATATTGATTAACAACTTGAAGCTGACTAGTTATATAAAATGATTTTATATAAAAAAATAGCGGAGCACAATTGATCTACTAGGTCGAGTTGAAGAAGGCCCTCTTTTATCCCTATCTCTATCCATAGAGGACTATATAGCGATATCGTCGGCATAAGTGGTGATAATGGTATTGTGGTGAATATGCAGTTCAGCAGGATGGGACCAAGGATCTGACACCCTTTTGGGACGCCGGCTTGTATGTGTCTGACTTCCGAGAACTTGGCGCAGCTCACGCTGATGCAGCATTCGGTTAGATAGGATTTCAGGATAATGTAATAAGAAGTGGGTAGGAAGCGCTTAAGTTTATAAAGCATGCCCGGGTGCCAGATCGTTTCAAAAGCCTGTACCACATCTAGGAACGCACCCAACTTCAAAGTTAGGAATACTTAACTAAATTAGTCGATCCTAGATTTAGTAAAAATTAGTAATATTCGTATTTCGGACACCACAAATTTTTTGTTTGCTATAAAAATTCGTATTTTTAATCAATTATTTAATTTTTTTATTCTCGGCTCCTAGGCCCATTGACAAGAACGCACAGACTGTGTTTAATATTTTAAGTAAGACCACAAAAAGTTTCATTAAAACTGGTCCCCTTCTTTTTTTTGTATAGATGTAAAATTACGTTACAAGTTAGGTCGAGGGAGACTTGACTGTAGACAATTAATTAATTTCATCGGTGATTTGAGATGCCAAAAACCTGATTGTATCATCAATTATTTTGGCAAGGGGCGACCATTTGATAGGCACCCAGAGCAATACGCCAGCTCGGCAAACAACGCAACAGTTGATAGAGGACGAAGATCCGTCTCCCCCAATATAAACAAGCGGAAATTAGAGATCGGAAGGGAACCCCCTCGGAAATGTAATGCCAATGAGGATTAGCGTGATCGGCTGAACAGCTCAACAGATCCACAACATTCGATTCCTTTGAATATGTAAAGAGATTTAAGGCTCCACTCCCAAGCTACCATACACGTCCTGGAAATGTCTTACATGGGGAAAATGCCAGAATAAAATTAAAAACCATAAAATTTTATTCCGTGTTTTTTAGCTGTCATCAGCAAGGGAACCAGTAAGTGTTTTTATCCTCCATTTGGGACACAGAGACTAGAAAAGGTTCTGGAGTTGGATGCTATGACCAACTAGGAAAGAATCAGGATTGGATGACAGGATGGCTGTCATCAAAAAAGCATGTAATTGTTGTTAACCTCCTTGGGTGCTGTTCTAGCTCGTATGACTTTTTAACTTGATCCATTTGGTCATAGCTTCTTTTTTCTTGCAGAAGGGTTCCTGGACCTGAGGGTGTAGCTTTGTTTTGAAATCTGCTTCTCTTTTACACCGCGGGCAGTGTAAAAATATTAGTGGTAAGTTCAGTAACAAAATCAGACACCCATTCTCAGAAACAGGGACTGACTACATGATACCGGAAACATTTTTTTACAAAATCCTATAAAGTCTCAACAACCATCAACAATCTCATTAACAAAAAAAAAATACTATAAAGGAGAGTAAGAACTCAGGAGAGTATCAGATACAATGATATGGTATCCATATGACTCCAAAACGAACGAAAGACCAGGTGTTTTCTGTACAAGCCCAAAATATCAATAATCAAACTCCTGAGGGATGTACACTTCGGTCTTTCAAGCAGAAATACATGCCATCAATGCTTGTGCCCTAGAAAATCTTAAAAAAAGGATCTGATATCCAAGCAGCTGTTAAAACATTAGCGTGTAAAAAAATTACATCAAAACTGGCTGTATCTTGCGTACCAGATCACAAGGGAATTTTGCGTAACGAAAAAGCACACACCCTGGTCAGAGGAGGATCTGCAAGACCATACGTAGGCCCCGAACCTATACATGGGGTAACAAAAACAAATACAGAATACTTCATCGCAGAATGGATCCAAATAAAACAAAAGGAGAAGTGGATAAACTCTACCGGCGCTAGACACTGCAAATTTATGCTAACACAACCCTCACCAAGACTGGCAAACTCACTGATGCAATTGGACCAATTGCCAGACTCGGGGGAGTGGTAGGACTATTAACTGCTCATTGGTATCTGAGAAAACATTGCATGGGCATATATAATGCTGATCCCATTTGCACATTATGAAATGAGGAGTAACAGCCAAAATAATTTTCTTCGAATGCGAAGCTCAATGGAGATTTAACCGAGCAAACAGGAAAAACCTAGGTAATGAAATTGTAGCAGCAACAGTCAATAATCCAATATTCCTAAGAAGGATTGAGTCGATAAGCCAGAAGGTTGCAGTGCACAAACCCCGCTTCCTAGTATCCTCCTCAACATCATCATCAAATTCAATAAATTTAGATGTCAACATTTCAATTGTGAAATCAAACGTCGGGTCGAATAGGTCGCACAGCGAGGACAGGCGGACCAGGTACGGATTAAATTGGATCAAACCACTGTCAACAATTTTGGACCGGTTTGCTGGAAGTTGGCAACAGAGAGGAAATGTTGTGGCCGGCGAGTCGGTAATTGCTTTTGAACAGTTTGACCCAGTCGGCTCATACACGACCTCTCGGCGTTAATTATGGTCTTGACGGCTCCCTGACGACCTCTGAAAGCAACGCCTCGACATTTTGAACATTTGCACGTTCGTAGGTAGAAATAACCCTGAGTTATCAATTCATATTCAAATACTTGTTCGCCTTTTCCGATATATTAATGTGCAATTACTACTTTTCTTTTATTAATTGACATTTAAACTTCTTTAGATACTTTTAGATTATCATAATTTTCTTTTACTATTATCACATACTAAATTGTTTCTGTTGCCTTATTTGATTTATTGTTATTGAAGTGTTAGTTTGTCAATTGTGCTTCAATGTTTTATTAACAATAATTATAAAACATAAATTTAGTAATTTATATCTTGCAAAATTTTATAATTCCAATTAAGTTGACTCCTGCAGACTACAAGCTCCACAGTCTGTACTATATAATTTTTCAATTAATCGTTTTTCTTTTGAAATTAACCAATATTTTTTAACTTATTAACCCACTCAATCGACCCAAGGTAACCTACTCTCTCTTTTCTTTATCCTATTGCTAGCCTCTCTGTAATTCAGGGTCTCATCAATTGTGGATAAAATAACACAAAAAAACAAACACATAAACGAGATAAAAACGTAATAGTCTGGCTACTATTCACTCTACCCCAGAGTACTCAATGTTCTTCGAGGTAATTTGAGATAAGCCCCTACATTCACGCTAATAAATACATGCAAACAACGACAATGCATTCATACTACCACAAAGTACTCGATATTTCTCGGGCTACAAGCCCTCCATTCAAGCTAATAAATACATTTGTTCCCATAAATAACACATATCACATACATGAAGGTACAATGATCCACACTGAGAGGAAAAAGTGGACACACTCGTCTTTTTTTAAATAAATTCTTGCAATCGTTATAATTATATATATTATATATCGTTTTATTTTGGGTTATTTAGTGGATATTTTTAAAGAAAAATGTAAGATACAGCTAAATAAACAAAATAAATAAAAAATAAAACCATTTGATCAAACATGTTGCTATGGAAACAATGGGGAAAATATTAAATTCAGTACTTGCGTTGATCACTGCTTGTATCCGACGTGGTATCGATTTTATGAGGTTTTAAAGGTAATGTTGTGGAATATTTTCATACTCCTCCAACAGCGTCATTCTTAAATCCTGCAAGTTCTTTGGCTTCACTTTTTATACCCTTATATCTCTTTTTGGCACCTCGCCCCAAAGGTGTTCGAAAGGGTTTAAGTCGGAACTACACGCTGGCCACTGCAAACATTGAATTGAAGCCCGTTCCAAGTAGTCACCAACGATCCTAGCTGTGTGGAGCTTTACAGTGTCATGCATAAAAACCGCCGCGAATTAAAAAAAAACTTCTCCTGATAGCACATCTTCAATGTATCGCGTAGCTGTTAGGGTTGGCTAGATGAAGGTCAAGTTTATGCGACCTTCCATAGAAATGTGTGCCTGGACCATAACACCACCAGTTCCATAGCTTCTCCGGAGTGAAAATGTCGTGGGGATATACCGCTCTCTTGTACGTCTCCAAACACTCTCTCAGCAGCCAGGAAACCTCAGACAAAATCATGACTCACTTGAATCATCCGAAAACATGATTTTAGACCAATCTTGCGCAGACCAATTGATGTTTTTCCCGCGAAACTTAACCGAGCTGTTCTGCGTCTTGTCAGAAGTTTTATACCAGTGGAAGACCTTTTCGCACGTAATTCAGCTTTTGAAAGTCTTCGACATACAGTGCGTAAATTGACGTTAACATTCCTAACTTGTTGCGGCAGAATGTAGATTACGGAGTACATTCGAAACAATAAAACGATCATCCCTCACGATGGTGACCTGATCCATGTCTTGAGTGACATCCAGATCTTGATAGCAATGGAAGACCCTTCGGACAGTTGTTCTGGGAATGTTAAATATCCTGCCAACATATGCTTGAATTCTTCTACCATCCAACAATGCTATGATTCTAGCCGAATCTGTATCATTTAAAACCATCACTCAAACAAATTTGAAAATGGTAAAACTAAAATTAAAATGGAAATTAAAATAATTAAAAGAAATCACTGGAAGAAGGAGAAAGAAGCTTGACAGAAAAACCAAACAAAGAAGAGATTGCCTATTCAAAGATTTATTCACAAAATCAACTTGTAAAGACCAGCGAAGATTTTATCTGTTTTATTTACCTCTAACCCTTTAAAAAGGACCGAATATTGTTGCAAGATAATAAATGGAGGATCGTCTAAGAGATAATTAAAAATAATAAGGGTGGCCACTGTTTTTTGTCTCCCAGTGTTTATTTACTTAAAAATAGTTATAATTAAAATTAAAACAGGTTAATTTGAAGTTGAAAATGGTTAATATGAAATTAAAAAGAGTTAAATTGAAATTAAAAATAGTTAATTGGAAATTAAAATTAAAATCGAAATTAAAATAATTAAACATTAAACGGGGTAATTTGGAATTAAAAAATGTTAATTTGAAGTTGAAAATGGTTAATATGAAATTAAAAAGAGTTAAATTGAAATTAAAAATAGTTAATTGGAAATTAAAATTAAAATGGAAATTAAAATAATTAAACATTAAACGGGGTAATTTGGAATTAAAAAATGTTAATTTGAAGTTAAAAAGTCTTAATTGAAAAATAAGTAGTTCAACTAAGACATTTCTCACCTACGTAAGCCTTTTGGACGCTTTAAAACTTATGAAACAACAACCTTTCTTGATGTCCCGCGAAATTGTCTCTGAAAAACAAACTGATTTTAAGAAACATCACAGCAGAATAACACAGTAGAGTGTAGCATTCTTATCGCAAGAAATAAACGCGTTTAACATGAAGCAGAGCACAGAAGCAATATGTATCGGTTAAAAAATAGTTCTAAAAGCTAAAAGCAGGCGTTGTATGAAAGCGTTCCTTTTTTCCTAACTCAGCATTTAATCGTGTTGTCTCATACTAGCAAACCTAGGGGTTCTCGAAGGTTCAGTCCTGAGTCCAACTGTCTTTAACGTTATGCTCAACGATGGGGTAGCTGAAGAGGAAGCCTATTAGAACCTGGAAATAGTACGATGTTGTACAAGTACATTTTTTCGAAAGGTTGTATTACCCCCGAGCACATTTGCCCGATGCCGCGCAACGCTAACCTACTCTACGTTCTGCGATCCCCTCTGTCCAGATTTTCGTCGGGTCGCATCGAGTACAGTCGAAGACAAAAGAACCGGACACTTATATTTTTATTCAAACTATATGTGTTATTGTCGTTACATTAATTACAATTAATAATGAATTTAACTAACGGTTTTGCTCATAAAATTTAACTAACAATTTATTTCATGGTTTTGCTCATACAATTACACGATTTTCGTCGAGTAGCGACAGAACAGGGCACTCATATTTTTTGTAGTTTATTTCAAACAACGTATATGTAATTTTGTCGTTATATTAATTACAACATTCTTATTTTAATATAAACCAAATTAAATGAGATCAAAAATTCATGAGTTTTTATAAAAAATATTTAATTATGATGGTTAGGCAAAAAATTTATCAAACACCGTAATAACTTTATTTAAAACGATTAAATTTAACTCACAATTTATTACATTGGTTAAAATAATGCATTAAGAACAAAACAGGTGTTGCGATTGTGATACTGATTTGTGATACACGCTGTGTGACTGTACGTGGCGTGCGCCTGGCGTCGCATAGAAGTGCACACCCTAAAAAACCGTGGCAAGGCGTCGGGTAGCATAGGGTAGCGTCGTATAGCGTTGCAGCGGATAAGTGTGTTCCCGGCTTTAAGCGTGCTCGTGCGACAGTCGATTCTCAAAAGAACAGATAACTTGTTCAAATTGGTACTGTTGCTGCTAAAAAAGCAATATGTTCTACTCAAATGAGAAAAAATTTGTTTTTAACTTGAACCATTGGTACCTATCTAGTAGCAGGCAATTAATACCTTCTTTATGTTATCAGTAAGTATGTAGTTTTTGTAAGTCGAAAATTGTGAGATTACCTCCTGTGTTCTGCAGAGTAATAAACCTACTGTTTGATAGTCCTATCTTCCTTGTCTGCCTATCCTCGCTGATTTTTTTTCCGAGGGTATTTCAACTACGAGGTTATATGAAAACTTCGGGTGCCGGTGTTTTGGAAAAAAAAGCCCATTTGTAAGTTTATGCGAATGCAGGGCCGCTGGATTCGAACCCGGGACCTTACAGTGGTGAGCGCCGTGTCAACGCCTAAACCGTTGCGGCCACCGATGCCCCTTGATTTCTGTTAATTCAGACGCGTTTCGGCCTTCCGCCTTCTTCAGTGTAAAAAATAGCAAGGATTTTGATTAGGAACGGTAGGTAGCTATCGACCAATAAATACAAAATTGCTCTTAGCTGTCGAAATAATGTCTGGTGACGCGTTTAGTTTAGCATCCTGTAACCTATACGAATAACAATTTGATAATCATTGAAATATAAAAAATAAGGCCGATAAACTTCAAGTTATGTACTTACCACTATCTTTACATAGCGGTTGATGAAATGCTGTTAAGAGCTTATGTAAAACTTGATAATGAAGTCTTCACGATAGAGCTTTTGACCGGGATTCCTGCGGGTTCGTTCCGGCTGAGACCTCTTTTATAAAACCCGTGAGCGAAAACCCACTCTTTTGCGTAATGTTTCTTCATCAATCTCTTATAATTGATGCTTGCCCATTCTTGTTTTTATCCTTCATCATCGGCGCTCGTCCTCGGGTCAGAAGACGGCTCAATCATTCCAGTGATGATCGATCTGGGATCGTTTTATTAAATCATTTCGATAAAACTGGCAAACGACTTAATGGGCCTTGGTTTCTCTTTTGGGAACTTTCAATACAAATTTGTAACAATGGCTCGTGAGAGATAAATCATCGATTTCTTTCATAATCTTTCCTTCGTGTTTTACGAAGGTTTTTGTGATGTTGCAGTACATTTTTTTTCTTTTTGACACGACCCTTAATTATGAGTGTTGCTCAAGTTTTCATCAAATTTGTACCGTGTTGCAAGGTTAGGTAAAGAAAAAAACTTATATTGCTTTTATCCGTCATATCTATACTTTTTAATTTCCAAATAACCCATTTAACTTCAAATTATCCTTTTTTCATTAAGGCTTTTTAATTTTAAATTAATCCATTCTTTAAAGCATTAAAAAATAGAAGATGGTATGAATTTTAGGATACAAAGTAAAATGCCTGTATATTTACGACTTTTTTCATCATAAAATAATTACTTTTATAGGACCGTAGGAAAATTAATCACAATTAAAATTAAAAATGACATATAATGAGCTATAAAAATAAAGGATCCTTACAAAAGAATAAAATGGATTATCATAACGTTAGTAATTGATAAAAGTATTATTTTATTGTATATTTTAAAAAATCTCGAATTAATAGAATAATAATTATTTTTACATTAATATCATATAACATTTGTTTTGTAATTAATTTTCGTGTGGTAATTTATATAAAAACCCATTTTATATTTTTTTAAATTAAATAGTAGAAGATGGTATGAAATATAGGATACAAAGTAAAATTCCTGTATATTTACAATTGTTTTTGTTTTTTTCAATATAAAATAATTACTTTGATAAGACCATAGGAAAATTAATCACAATTTAAATTAAAAATGACATACAATGAGCTGTAAAAATAAAGAATTCTTACAAAAGAATAAAAAAATTAAATTAAAATGGGTTATCATAATATTAGTAATTGATAAAATTATTAGACAGGATTATCCTCACACGATTGAGGATAGGCCACACGAGGCTGACGCATGGCCACCTCTTCATTAGGAAGAGACACAGGGTATGTTCCCTGTGTGGTGCAGTTGTGACAGTGAAGCACATCCTAGAAGAATGCGAACAACTGGCACGACACAGAGAGCGGTGCGACCTACCTTCCGATAAGTCAAAAATTCTTAGGCATAACAGCGACCATAAAGATCGACTTATGGCATATTTAAAATCAATAAACGCTTACAGCCGCATATAGCCCCCACATGGGGTTCGCCCCCCCCCCATTTTATTGTACGAATGTATTTATTAGCGTGGGGGACCGCGGTAGCCGAGTGGTTAGCATGAGAGACTCTCACGCCGCGGTCGTGGGCTCGATTCCCACCGTTGCCTCTGGCCCTTTTTTCCCGATAACCCCCAATATGAACACACAAGAATTCGTACTATGGCTAATATGCAAGATCATAAGGCCAATCAAAAAAAAAAAAAAATTATTAGCGTGTGTGGTTTAGCATACTTGGGTGCGGCTGTGACTGAATATCGATTAACTCACAGGCCCACCGATTTATGTTAGTGATAATACATTTGTAGTATGATTGTGGGAAGGGTCTTGGCGTCTTGGTTGTAGTAATACTATCGAGATGCTGCGTCCTTTCTAGTATGATCGTATTTATTAGCGTGAGAGGTTATGTGTGAATGGACGTGGCAGTCGAGGAATATCGAGTACTCCACAGGCCCGTCAAAAAAACCTTGGGATTAGTTTTATGGACGAGTGGAATTTGTACATACCATTGAATGGAAGCGCGAGAATGGAAGGAGATCGGCAGGATTAGAACCATCTTACCGACCTCCACTTTAGTTGTAACATTAGGAAACTAGGTTTATTAGTATAAATGTGTATTACGAATGTGTGTGTATGTAAATTTTAATTGCAATTTATTTTCGTATGATATCATATGAGGTTGCCTAATTTCCCACGCAGTACCGTTTAAATGACCAACAATAAAGCTTTGAACCTAGTAATGTTTGGTTGATATAAAAAATTATTGTCACAAGTGGGATTCGAACACACGACCTCGGGTATAGAGCCGGATGTCGTGGGTTCGAGTCCCGCTCGTGACAGTATTTTTTCCTCATAACCACACTTTATATAAAAGTTATAAATCAATTTAAATCATTACTTCGGACAACTAGGATCAATTAAAACATATGCATTAATAATTTGAATCTAGATCGTAGAGAAAATTACTGGGACTTAAAGTTCTGGAGGAACTCGTAATAAAGGACCCCAGATGAAATCGCTCTCTAAGAATTATTAATAACACGAACCCGGATTGCTCAACTCTTCTCGTATTTAATCGATATCCGAATTCCGCGCATTCCAACAATGCTCGTACAAGAATGATGAACGAGGTCACTTTGTACTTTGTACAGGGGACTTTAGAAAATTGCGAACCGTGTCCAGTTCACTTTTCAAGGTGGGTTTTCTTAGGCGACCGCGGCGGCCCTTTCTTCCGACCTCTGTTATTAAATGGGGGGCAGCCGCTTGGGAAAATTCAATTATATTACATCACGATTTTTAGGAGCGGTGAGCAGGTGGTTAAGGCCCTTCCAGATAAAAACTACAGTTTATGAATAGTAATTCCCATCGCTCCCTCCTTCCCGGGACGAAAGAAGCTAATTTTCATTGGCCTTCGTAGGCGTTTATGAATCAAGTGTTGTAATTATACTGTGGAATACTTTTTTTTTTTTTTTTTTAATATACGATTTTTAAACTGACAAAAACAAGGGGGATGAAACGAGTGAACGCTATGCATATTAATGGCATATTATGAATGAGTAATTAATTGTTTATCTATTCAAAAATGCAAATGAGTTCCATTAAATATTATAATAATGCAAACCGCGCATAGAATTTTACCGTCATGGCTTTGGAAGCAGAAGAGTAAGGCAGAATATTCACATCGATTCACATTTCTGTGAAATTCACTGGCGACAAATCGAGACGAGGTGCGAAAACAAACTTCGATCTGAGTTGATCTTTAGCTGGGAAAATAAGCCATCAACACGACTCTCGTAATTGGAACAATTTGTACAACTCTGAATTTAAAAGTAATTATTATCTTTCAAGCAGATCGACAGGAGCTAAGACATCGTACTTTTTGACCCCAATTAGCCAGAAGAGGAGAATTTGTTGAAGTCGTGAGGAGTGGTCAAGAATGAGGTAGTTTAGAAAAACTATTTTATTAAACTAATTCTTGTGGTGTCATATTGGTAAATCTGGGAAAATTTCTTCGATCAAAGGCGGTTTTATTTAACCCTTTCACACAAAACCAATATGACACCACAAGAATAGCACCACACTTTATGTGAGTATGAAATACTCGGTTTTATATTTACATCTTAAATCGTATTTTTTTTTCCAATCGATATATATTTTGTAAATTCTCCCAGGAACTGATGAGGACCCCGAATAAAGGTCGAAACGGCGGCAAAAAACTGAAAAAAGGTGTTTTTCTCATTCTTGACCGCTCCTCACGACTTCAACAAATTATGAAACAACTGGTCATTAAGAAAGACACGTAACACTCAACATAAACACCAGCAACCCATCCTTCTGGGGGATTGCCCGACACTTTTAAAAATATGTCAATAGTACTGCTATCATTCACAACAACACTGCTGCACATACTGACCAAAAAAATTCCTTTTTCAGGACAATTTCCCAAAAGTAATCACCAATAAAAATAACTTCTTAAGAACCGCCTCCCGCCGAAAAATAAAAAATAAAATAAAAATAAAAATAATAATATACAGTGGACGCCGCATATAAGACTCACGGATATAAGGTTCTGTCTCCTATAAGACTCAGAATCGCCAGAAACAGTCCGGACTTATCCGAATACATTGAAAAAAACTCGGTTATAAGACTCAGTTTTTTTTGGTGGACAATTGCACAGCTCACAATGTAAATTTGAATTTGAAGAACATCAAACTATTTTTCTTACCTGCTAACACGACGTCACTGATGCAGTCGTGTGACCAAGGAATGATTCGAACCGAGAAAAAACCTTATCGCTCTTACTGACGAAACCCTGGAATCTCAGTGTCAACTTCATCTTCAAATTCGACTTTGAAGGCTAACGACCTCGCCAAGAAAATCAACATTCTCGAGGCTTCACACCTGGCCACCGACGCATGGAATAAAGTTAGTGATGTGACCATTCGAAATTGCTTTCGGCACGGAGGTTTTGTCAAAACTGATGAAGAGCTGTAGACGGAGGAAGAGGAGCTGCCCTATTGAGACGCCAGAAGGCCTTGCTGTGAGGAACTACGAGGATTGGATGGGTATCGACCACAATCTTCAAACCTCTGAAGCGTATTCTGAGGTCCAAATCTGCCATTCCGTCATGAACGAAGACAAGAGCAGCAGCACATCGGATGCTAGGAACGATGACAATGTAGACGANGTGTGTGTAATGACAAAATCCCGTAAGAACAACTAGCCTCCCCTTGTCAACATAAGATTCTTCTCAAAATTCTTCCACAAAAAGCAGTAGACCACATCTTCAATCAAATAATTCTTGGTTAATATCCCCTTCACTGGGGAAAACCTCTAAAGTTATCCTCATTTTGAAACCTGGCAAATTTCCATCCGATCTACAGTTATGGCCTACTTGGCTCTGTTAGCAAGATATTCGTGTTATGCTCACCGCGTACGTGCCTTCCTGTACGAAAACAGCATCATTATGACGGACCAGTTTGGTTTCAGGTCGGGACTATCTACAACTTCCCAATTAGCCACGATAATAGATGACATAACGCTAGCGTTTAATGTAAGAAAGCGTACTGGAATGGTTTTGATA
This sequence comes from Cimex lectularius, assembly GCF_000648675.2. Lineage (NCBI taxonomy): Eukaryota > Metazoa > Arthropoda > Insecta > Hemiptera > Cimicidae > Cimex > Cimex lectularius. Next base: position 1,012,316 of record NW_019392776.1, read on the forward strand.
GATATTCGAAAGGCCTTTGACATTGTTTGGCATAATGACGATGAAATATAATTTCCCCCTATACATAATGAAAATTCTGAGTTTCCTTTCGATCATCTCTTTCCCAGCCGAGGGACAATGTTGTTGGTCTTTCTCAGGGCTTTATACTCAGACCCATCCTGTTCCTTGTTCAACAAAATACCTCTCCATAAGAACATAACAATGGCTCTTAACGCTGAAATCGATCTCTACTAATCTTCTTGGAGGATAGATACAATATTGAATAAATTAGCAGATGCATTGCGCTGTATAGTAAGTTTCTAAAACAGTTTGGAAATTGAAATTAATCATAGTAGAACAGCAATAGTTTCCAGCAAGCGTAGACAGTTGCTTTGTAAAAAAATCCAATTTGAAAGTGAACCGTGTCGTGGTCTGAGTCGGTCAAATATCTTGGTATGATATTAGACCGTAAATTCACATTTATTCCCAATGTTAATGTTAAACGAACAAGGGCAAAGAGGCTAACCTTGTACTTTTCTCTCTGCTGCCGCCAGTCCTGTCTGTCTGCCAATAAACTTCTTCCGTACGAGGTGGTGGTCAGGCCGATGCTTCTGTATGCGTGCCCCTCCTGGAGTCTCACAAAAACAATGTAGCCAGGCTGCAGGTTATTCAGAACATGTTTTTGAGGCTTCTGACAGTCTCGCCCCGGTATACACGCATATCGGAACTGCACAATGCGACAAACGTGTTAATGGTGCTGGAATACATCAGAGATGCAACCATTAAGGTTTTTTAAGCAATGCGAAGCCAGTACCAGTTCAATGCAAATAGGCAATTATTGCTTGGACGTCAGGCACATGCACTTGCACTTGGCCATGGGAGTTTTTAATATAATATCTTTCACTTAATAGAAAATAATGTCATGTAAATTATAAAAGTTTCGTTATAACTAACCCGCTGGAGTTAAGTGTCGCTAGATAGAAACTCCACTAAACCAGTGCACATTTGTGTATATAATATACCAGTGTATATTTGTAAATAAAACTTTCCGTCCTGTACTTTTTGAAGTCGTCTCTCGTGCGTATGCGCGCGCGTGTGCGCGACACGTGTGAAGAGGTAGGCTTGACTGCTAACGAGATATAAAAAAGGAGGTGGAAAAGCTATAAACAATGAATACCTTTGGGGCCGAGCGGGACCATTTGACGATTATTCACGGTCTCGACGAACGCACACCTGCGCATTTTCCACGTCTAAGGTCGAACGGCGGATGACTTACTGCGATTTTATGCGGACTTTAAAGTTACAAAGGTGTGCTTGTGTGTGATTAATTTTCAAAACCGATGGCGTTCTCATGAGAGAATTCGAAAGTCCTAAACAAAACATGCATTGGTTTTGAAAGATCTTCAACTTATATGTTCCTGAATTTCTACCGTATCGCTAGAATAGGGTGTCGCTCACAGTATAAGATGTGCAGTCTAAAAATCCTGCAAAGTAAATGACAGCTTTCTTTTCGATTTCACGAATCCGCGCGATATCGCATCGCATCTTAGGCTGTATAAATTGCCCTAAGATTCATGAAGATGATGAGGAGGAAGAAGCTTGAACATTTCTTAGTTCCTTAGTTCAGTTCAACTGACTCCTGATCTTTATTTTAAGTGGTAGTAAGCCATGACTGACATTCCTTTTCCCGTACTTTCTGGTATCGTAGGTTATATCCAATTGTAAGCAGAGGGGATGATTTGAATTCAAAGTTTTCTAAAAGCCAGTGACTGTAGAAATTTGGCAATTTTGGTGAAGGTTCTTTAATTGTGTGTTTACTGTGTCCAGCCGTTCGATAGTACTAATTTTTGGTACGTTTAGGGGCCGACAAACAGCTGAGGTCATCGACAGCCCGCTGCGTGCTTTTACTTCTTTATCTGGTCTTTCACACAAATTTTCAGTTCGTAGTCATTTGGTGTCTCAGTTTGTTACCGGTTCTCTGCTTTTTTATGAAACCTAAGTCGATTTTCTAAAATGCTAGCCTCTCCTGGCACAAACATAGAAGTTTGGACACTTTCTCCCCCTAGAGTACTCAATATTCCTCGGGGTTGAACCCACCCCATTCTCGCTAATAACTTACTTTTCCTCTACAGACGTCACACACTCACCCCAGAGTACTCGGAGTCATTGGGGATAAGCCTCTTCATTCACACTAATATATTAGATTCACACATTCATTCTCACTATCTCAGAGTACTCAATATTCCTCGGGGCAATTGGAGATATGTCCCTCCATTTGCGCTAATATATTACATTCCCAAGACCCACAGCACTAATAAATAAATACTCATTGAACTTGGAATATTAAAAAAAGGTTTTAATAGTCGATGTCGCTCTTCGATAAATTTATAATATATAGAATAATTTTGTATCATTTCCGGATGTCTTTGACATGAATACTTTCCTTTTTATTTGTACCGTTTTGACATAGTTAGCAAAAGTTGTTTCTAATTAAAATGAATCTATTAGAAGTTAATTATTTGTTTTATAGATAACCAAGCGTTCATTCTAGACCAGAGTTTTTCGTTTATTTTGTCTTTGTTTCCCCCCCAAAAAATGATGAAAACCAAAGAAATTTTCGGTTCGACGGACATAGGCTATTCTGAAAGTATTCTCTAAAGCCCTTTGGCCAAAGAAGGGCCCTGGTAACCAGGAGCGAACTCAGTACAGGATTACTTTAATTCCCCATGGGGGGGGGGGTCGAAAGGGTGGATCCTACATTTTATATAATTTTATCTTTTTCATCGATCTGAAGTACCTCTTTGCCTTTCTTATAAGAAAAATATGCCACTCTACGAGACCAAACATTAAGCAAAATAACTGTATACACCTGATTAACACCATCGCATGTCTTGGAATACAGTCCCATTGAATCGAGGACTTATTTTGAACCCGTTGTCTGATGCAACTATGTTTTTGGCAATTTATTATGCCGTAAATGGGTTCAGGGTCGATAGTCTTACAGTATAACAGTACAAAATTGGCCCGAGGTGAGTTCATTTGCATCGTTTCAGAACATCCTAATCCGACTATTCTTGCTTGTTTCCCCTGTTTCGGCATTTCGCAATCTTCAGTGTATGGTTAGACTGTTATTTTTCTTTTAGTAATGCTAGTCGGACTAGGATGGTCGGGTCGATTAAGATGCGGGTTTATCAGTTCGCAGACCTCAACTGAGACTGGACTTGACAACTGATGAGGTTGCCGTTAGTGCCTGCCTGCCAGAGTAGATGGCCATTCTTTGTTGGTAATACCCACCTTTTGATCTCCCTGGCAGTGTCAACATTTATATCTAAACAGGTTTTTTTTTTCAACTCAATTTCACCAGGAAAGCTAATAAAGCTAGTAAAGCTTCATAAATAGTCTAAAAGAATTTATGAGGACGTGGCGTGGAAAACACTTTCATTTAGGTTTGACGGTGAAGGAGTGAACATGGTCCATTGTTGTCTTAGAGCATACGAATATTAGATATTTATTTAAAAGGTTAGAGGCAAATCCCGTAAGTTTAAGAATAGTTTAGATTGGCGCCAAATAAATCAGTGTTGCAAATACACGGGCAGAAACTGAGCAGGAGCAACACTGCGCTCGCCTTTACGTAACGGAATTTCCTACTAACCTCAATTTAAATTGCTAAAGTTGGCATGTCTCTGAAAAAACTTTGAGCATGAAAGGGTTAAATTATAAACTGGGTATGAAAAATTGTATGTTTCGCAAATATTAAAATCGCTACAAGATACAGTAGCAGGTGAAATGTTGGAGATAAAGATTGGAGCCAAAAAAATCAGTGTTGCCAATACACGGGAGAAACAGGCAAGAACAACACTGCAACCTAAACAAATTTGCTAAAGTCGGCATTACTTTGAAGCAACTTTAGGCAAGAAAGGGTTAATTGTTTAAATTTAGAAAAATGAGGGTATTAAAAACACTTCAGTATGAATCAATTGTAATCGGAATATTATGCGCGTTTATCATAGAGTCACACCCCTGTCCCGTGAGTATGTTTCAGTGCCGAGATTCGAAAGGGGGAGGCTTATCATCCGCTATAAATTTCCCTTTAAGATTGCGAATAGTTTAATGTTTTTCTTTTATTTAACGAAGTGGCGTTCGGAGGGGGCGGCCACCCTGATTGGGGCACGTTATCTGGGCGTAGTAACTAAATCTTTGAAGGTGTTATCTGGCACGTGTCGCCCCCGGAGTGTGCCGGGCCCACCCCCGACCCTCGGAGGCGACGGCCCCGCTCAACCCCTGTGTTTAACCATCAATTGTTGACTTAAATATATGTTGTCTACATGTTCGCAGAGTTCTGCTTTTGACTTGAATGAATCGTCAACGTCCCCTGAATGCACGGGACACGATTCCGGTTGAATTGCTTCAACAAGTTTCCCCTCCGTAGTTTTCCTCAACAACGGCAGATTCCTTGTGTTCGACAAAGCCTTTTGCGACTCTATGCCACCCCTTAGGAATAATTTCCCGGCAATCGACTCCTCTTGTAAACAAAATTATACTCTGTCACAAAAGGCGGCTAGCATAGGTTTCATCTTCTATGAAAATGACGGTTACATAATCATTCGGGGTTAAAATTTCCAACTAGCATAGAAAAGAAAGATAAAAAGTACGCCATTGTATTGTATGGAAAATTGTGTGCCTGTACATATAAAAATACATATAGTATGGGCAACAAACCAGCTAACGTGAGAGTTCAAAGGGTAGGTGGTCTTAAGAACTTCTTCTTTTAAGGCGATGTGGTGGTTTTCAGAAAAAAAATGTGTAGATAAGTCTTGGGCATTAGGGTTAGGATGGATCGAGACCTTGATTTGGACTTTTTGGAAACGGGGTCGCATCAGCTCATTGGGAAAAAGTAAAAGTTCATTGTGGATAATAAGGTATTGGATGTGATGATGGACGTTGTAAGGAGTTTTGTCAATTATCTGAGAACTTTTTGGAAATTGGATTCGCTGGATTTTGTATGGCCTGGAGAACTGAGAGATTCCTGGAAGTTAAAAAGTGTAGCCTCAAAGTGGCATTTTCAGTACATATGAGTCCATATGTCCAGAGTGGTCGCAGTAGTGTCTTGTTTAGTGTTAGTTGAGTTCTGGCTGTGAAAACATATTTCGGTCTTAAAGTCAAATTTTATATTAAGTATTTTTTTCTGAAGACTTGTGTAGGGGTTCTTAAGTTCTGACCTGATTGGAAGTCGGTAGCTCCTTGTTCTTGATGACAGTAAATGACAAAACTGTTTTTTCACAGAGTGTAGACATATGAATCGTTTTCCTTTAACCTTGTTCGTAGGGAACCCTACTTCAGTCATACTTGATATTTTTACCAAACTTTAGAGAAAAATTCTACATAGGTTATTAAGATCATTAAGCCTTTTGAAATTGAATTAAACTATCTGCATGTTAATTTAAACATTTTCTACTCTTCCCTAGGGCCTGGGAAAAGACGAACCTGTAAGTCGGTGGTTCCCGATCATTTTTGGGTGCAAATTCACGTTGTCTTGGTCTGGCAGAGCCGTTTCTGCTTCTCGCTATCTTCAGTTGTTAGTCAGGACTAAAAGCAGGGCAAGGAAAGGCAACATGCCAACAACTGTATAATATAGTATATGCCAAAAACCTGTCTGACACACCAACCAAACTAACCTAGATTTTGAAATTTGGTCGGTATCGCCTTCTTCAGTAGTGGGTCAAGGTGAAAATCAGGGCCAGGAAAGTTAACAAACCTACGTACCTAAAATAGATTTCGTAATTGTCCAAGTCTTACGTCGTTGTTATCTATTTGGGATTAACATCAGTATGCTGCCTAGTTGTCACCAAGTACCTGAGCGTACCTCAAGAGGTTCTTGGATGATGTAGGTCGCTTGAATGACGGTGATGGGATATGTAGGAAAATGACACTTCCTTGTTTAGCTCTTGAATGCTTAAACCATGTTCCCAATAAAGTATAAAATAAAGTATGTAACGTAAGTATCATTAATGCATAGAACTAATAACCAACTTGGAAGTCCAGTGTAATGAAATATCGCCTCAGAAGAAAAGAAAATATTTAATTCAATTAATTAATCTTTTTTTTAAGGTTCTGGTTGAAATGAAAAAGGTAGTGTCACGAGGGGTATTCGAACCCACGATCTTCGGCTTGATCTATCGTGACTTCGATCCACTCGGACAACAACTTCCCATCTCAACCTACCTTTCGAATTTTCCCTCCTTTTTGCCATTTTTCAAATGTCGTGTAATCAGGAGTCGATTCTCGGCGACATATGAAGTGGCCACGGGGATCTGTTAGTGAAGGTATACTTCGTTTTACTCATTAAATCCATTTTATTTAGTGGTCTATTGATCAAATTACTTATTTCAATTAATTAATCTTTTCTGTGTAAGGTTTTGGTTGAAATGAAAAATGGCAAAAATAGAGAAAATTCGAAAAGTTGTTGGTTGAGATGGGGAGTTGGTGTCCGAGTGGATCGAAGTCACGATAGTTCAATTGGTAGAGCGGCGGCGTATTTAGCCTAAGGTCATGGGTTCGAATCCCACTCGTGGCACCAACTTTTTCATCTCAACCAAGACCTTACATAAAAAGAACAGTTATTACAACCATTGGTAAGCTGCATTTATTTTCCTTGATTTTATGCCAACAAATTTTACATTTTATGCCGTCATATGTTTGAACAATAAGACTAAAATCAATAAAAACTTTTCGAAAGTTTTATTTTACAGCCCTGGTTTTAATTTATTCCCAGGGGTCGGTTTTGTGTATTACGTGTAGTTTTTACAGTTCTAAACTCCTATACAGCTATTAATTGAAAGAAGTAATTTGGTCAATAGACCACTAAATATAATGAAAATATTTAATACTTCACAATAATACAAATTTTCACCATTTTTTTTCATTACATATATCAGAAATAATGTGTATATATAAAAAATCAAATCCTAGTACAAAATGAATTGGAGTATGTATTGGCCTTTTTTTTATATTTATCAACCCCTAGTTTGATTACACCTGGCTGAATGTTCATGTCAGTTGTACGTCTTATTTTACAAAAGCACAGAACTTATCTATTTGCGCAATAAAGTATCAAAAAGTCAATTAATGGCACGTATTTACAGAAGTGAGCACATATTTGATTTTAATTAAATTCAATTTGTTCCGACACTTAATTAAACAACAAACGGATAGTTAGGTAAAAATATACATTGTTCCGAATGCATAATCTTTTCTCAGAAAAAATGGCTCTGAACATCCTGCACCTACGATAAAAAGTAAAACTAAAGTTTATAGATTAATGCCTATGTGTATTTTAATTTTGTTTAACATTCGTCGCCGAAGATTTACAAAACTAGGCCTAAGTGCGCCGGAGAAGTTTGATTTTCGAACGGCAACCCGCAAAGCCTGTGCGTTTGTTCGGTTGCCTGCACTGGCCCTTCACAGGGATTGTGACAGCCGTCTGTTTTACTCCTTCGAGGAGTTTTAGAAAATTTATTCCAAAACAGAATCGTTAGCGAACCCGATTAAAAAACCTCAATCCTTTACACATAACGTTCAAAAGATGTTTTGTATTGTAAAATGGGCAGCAGACCTCTCTCGTTTACTCCAGGGGACTGACTAACATCCCGATGAAATCTAGCTATAAGTTTTTCGATCTGGTTGGGAATAGAAAATTGTTATGAGGACCACGTATCGCATAAATAGTTAGAAAACGTGAAAGAAACTAAACGTTGCGATGTACATGGGAAATTTTAAATGAGCCCATTCCCAGATTCTTTCCGTCAAATTAACCTGTTTTTCGTTCCAAAATAACTCATGTTAATTTCAAATTAATCAATTGTTTAAAGTAATAATAAAACTTAAAAACTATATGACAACGAATTACAATTAAAATTAAATATAAAAACAATGATGCTTAATTCCAGGTTTTTAAAATATTGTATAAATATTCACTAGTTTCGTGGTCCGCTTGACCAATTAATATCTTACAATTAATTAAACTCGTGCCATTGACTTTTTTTATCTCAACTGAAAACCTTAATTAATTGTATAAATATTTGGTTTGATGACATACAGGGTGAGCTTTTAATTTCTGTCCCCCCCCCATATTTGTTTTATTGGGATTATTAGGGTGTTTTTGGAAATAAATTCTGGGACACAGTAACTTTTAATTTTTGAGGTAAAAAGATTAAATATAACTCTTCAAGTTAGCGGGATACTAATAAGGGTTTATCTATTACTTAATTAATTATAGAAGAATAATTTGTTTTTATATTTAATTGTATATAATTTTTAATTTTAATTTTAATTTGTTTTCATATGTCTTTAAAATTCGTGATTACTTTAGGGGTTAATTTGAAATTAAAAAGAATTCTTTTGAAGTCAAAAAGGTTATTAATATATTTAAAAAGGTGAATTTGAAATTAGAGTTGATTAGAAAATTAAAAAGGGTTAATATGACACCAAAAAAGGTTAATTTGAAGTTAAAAAGTCTTACTTTGGAATTAAACTCAAAAGATAAATTTGATGTTAAAAAGAGCTAATTTTCAATTAAAAAGAGTTGTTAAAAGTTAATGAGGGTTAAATTAATTAGTACAAAAATTGATTTGAAGTAAAAACTGGCTAATTTGAAATGAAAATAGTTGATTTAAGGTTAAAAAAGTTGACTTGAGCGTACAAGATAAGGATTGGTTTAATATTAAAATGGGTTTTTATAAACTTTCAAAAAGTTGATTTAAAATTAAAAAGGGTTAATATGAAATTAAAAAAGTTTAATTTGAAGTTAAAAAGGCTTACACGGAATTAAACAAAAACAAATTTTATGTTAAAATTTAAAAAAGTTTATTAAATATCAATAAGGGTTAATTTAAACGTAGGGAGAGTTGAATTGAAGTAAAAACTGGCTAATTTGAAAGCAAAAAAAGTTCTTTCTAAGTTAAAAAGTTAGCTTGAGCTTATAAAAGGGTTGATTTAAAGTTAAAATGGGTTTTTATAAAATTAAAAAAAAAGGTGATTTAAATTGAAAGGTTAAATAGGCCTACTTTGGATTAAAAAAAGATAAGTTTGATGTTGGAAGAAGCTAATTTGCTATTAAAAAGAGTTGTTAATAGTTAATAAGGGTTAATTTAAACGTAGAAAAAGTTTATTTGAAGTAAAGACTGCCTAATTTGATTTGAGTTGATTTAATATTAAAATGGGTTTATATAAAATGTAAACAGTTGATTTAAAATTAAAAAGTGTTAATATGAAATTGAAAAACGTTGGCTTGAAGTTAATAGGGTTAATTTGAACTTAAAAAGTGTTCATTTGTCCGTAAAAAGTTTATCGAAATTAAAAAGAGGTAATGTGAAAGCAAGAGGATTTTATTTAAAATTAAAAACAGTTAATAAGCAATTTTAAAAAAGTTAATTTCAAGTGTTTTAATTTGAAATTAAAGAGAGTTTGTTTAAACTTAAAAAAGGTTAATATGAAATTTCAAAAGTTTAACGTCAAATTAATAAGGTCTAACTTGAAATTCAAAAGAGTTGATTTAAAGTTAAAAAGTGTTCATAAGTTTATTTGAAATTAAAATGGAGTAATGTGAAAGTAGGTAAGAAGACTTTATTTAAAATTAAAAACAGTTGATAAGAAATAAACAAAGGATACTTCAAGTTAAAAAGTTTTACTTTGAGATTAAAGAGAGTTGGTTTAAACTTAAAAAACTTGAAATTAAGAAGGTCTAATTTGAAATTAAAAAGGTCTAATTTGAAATTAAAAAGACTTGATTTACAGTTAAAAAGGGTTAATATGCAATTAAAAATAATAACTTGAAGTTACAAATTTGAAATGCAAAAAGTTTATTTGTAATTAAAAAGGGTAAATTTTACAGAACATCTATTTGTTCAACTTCGTAAAAAAATATATCCAAATCTGGAATATGGATTACTAAAGTCCACAGTCATTGCCTTTATGAAGCCAAGATACCGTAGGCTTCTTTTCTTTATGGTATCGAAGTGATGTCGAAATGGTTAGGGATGATTAGGATTTAAAATAACCTTAGATCAGAAATCTTGGTGACTTCTTCAATATTATTTCAGTCAAGCCAGCAATATTGGATCAGCAGCTTATGTGAAGAAAAGAAGATGGATTTCCACTTTCCACCATTAATTAATTAATCGGCTTAAATGAAGACAAATCATTCTGAAGAAGACCACAGTCATTATATGTACACATGTAGATTGGAGAAATGAAACACCAGGTTGTAACTATTTTGGAAATATATAAGGTTCAGTGCAGGCGTCCTTTGTCCCGGGGAGTATGTTTTATTCAGGAGGCCGATATGGCGGATAATCTCTCCCGTTGGGATTTGCGTTTGAAAGGGGGGTATTTGGAAGTAGACGTCGTTTAAAGGAGTGCGCCCTCACTATCGCACTGCACGTTTCTCCAGCAACCCTAGATTAATTGGCCTACGCCAGGCATTGCTACAAAATTGATCATCACGCTCAATTTTATGCTGACCCCTGGGACAAAGCATCGCGAATCCGTTCGCATTCCGTGTAAAATCAAACATGTGGCGAAACATGTTCTAGACAGTTTCTATTTGCCGGCCGAGCTTTATCAACTGGCTTTTTCTCTCTCAACCATTTTCGATCTAGACGTCATATTGAAATGATCTAGTTTTAAACGTTGGATAATCAAAATTTTTAAAATATACCACCTTATTTAACGCATCGCATGTCTGTGGAGAAAAGTCTGAGTCGATTAACACTCCTATGTAACCAAAATGACCCACTTTGATGAGCTGGCGGAGACACGGTGCTGAGTATTATCAAGAATTTAGAGGAAAGTTGGAATACTAAGGGAGGATGACCTGTGAGTCAGTGGAATTCTTAGATCTGGATTTTCTAGCCTGGGAAACGTAAAGGACCAGTTCCTGTTGAAGGGTGAGATTGTCCTCATAAGAAGCTGTAGATTGTAGATGATTTGGCTGACTATTTTACCAAGTCCACGTCGGCTTGATAAGCCCGTTATATTCTTTTGTTTATTGAGAATTGAGAGTCGAGAGGAAGTTTGTACTGTCTGTTTAGTACTTTGGGTTTTCAATAATGATATTTGTCACACGGTCAAGAATAGTTAACAGGCATGCGGAAGGATTGCTTATTAATTTAGATTTAAATCTCTAGTACATGAAAAAAATAACATAGATATTCAAAATATATATTTACTTATTCCAACCTCGTATGACCCCGCTTTTAAAAGTTCCAACCAAGGTTTCGGTCCACTCTAACCTAACTCCTCAAGCCCCCATCTGTATTTTCCCATGTTGAAAACCCGTCAAGTCACCTTAAACAACGATGACCTCGAGACCTTGCCCTTTAGTCCTTCATATTGAGACAGCAGAATGACGTGGAAGACTCAAGACTTAAGGGACAACAACTTAACAGAACAATTGGACTTTTAAGATCACATTCTGCTTTTACCGTCAAAACTGATCCAACTCACTGAGGACAGTGTTAGTAAAGCCATCGGAAATCCAGCGAATCCATTATAATCAAAAGTCCTGAGACAAATTATTAAAAATACTTACTACGTCAATAACCTTCTTACTGCCCAAGCTTATCTGCATTTTCCCATCTTGAGAACCCGCCATATTTTCGCCATTACTGCGACCACTAGTACCCAACTAGCCATCCAACAACCAGCATATCCAATCCTACCTATCTAAAGTCCTTAATTGTCAAAGTTTTTTACTACTTCATTAACCTCACCAACCACAACGAGCTTTTCTTTTTGTCATCGAGCTTGTATGATCTCGCTTCCAAAAATTCCACTCGAAGGCCCATCTTAACTCTACTACCCAAGCTTTATCTACTCCTAGGAACCCACCACGTCACCTTAAACGACAATGACCTCGAGTTCTTTTTGCCCTTTAGTCTTTCATATTGAGAAAGTAGACTCACGTGGAATTCCCATCACCAAGGCATAAGAGACAACAACTTAACTGAAGAATTGGACTTAAGGTCCAAATTCTGTTTTTACCGTCGAAACTGAACCAACTCTTTACATTGCCGCTACCACTCTTGATATACCGAGTGGGACTGTGGGGTTTCGCAAAACCATCCGAAATCCAGCGAATCCAATTCTTCCAATCCAAAGCCCTGAGACAAATGGTTAAAAGTCCGTACTATGTCAATAAACTCTCTAACTACAACGGCCGTTTTCATTCAGTCAATGAGCTGATATAATCCCGTTTCCAAAAGTTCAAGATCGAGATTTTGATCCGTCCTGACCCTATTGCCCAAACTTTGTCTGCACTTTTTCATCCTGAGAACCCACCACGTTGCCTTAAACGATGATGGCCTCGAAACCTCCTCGCCCTTTATTTAATCTCTCATATTCAGATCCCTCATTTATATTTTTTTTTCATTACTTTTCAAACTTTTGGACCATGAAAATTCGTTTGGGGACATAGGGCGGCGTGGTTGTTTCAATACATAATGCATGTAATTTGTATGTATGTGTTAAGTAGTTTGTATTACTTTTTCATATAGAACATTTGTATGTATGTACTTGTTAATAAGGCTGTTCCGAACATTATTTAGGCAGGCAAGTAACTTGGCTACTGTCCTCAAGGGGTCAAAGTTATTTTCAAGTATATGACCACTGCTATGTTTATCAAGAAACACCTTTTGATTTTATATTATATTGTATATTAGACAATCTTCAGTGATGGTATTCTGAGAACTATAAAACTTTTAAATTAATTTCTTCCACGGTATTTAGTACTTTTCTGAAAGAAACTGGTTTGGATCTCCTCGCTACGGGTGAAGTTCCTTTGGAGGGCCGGCTGATAAAAATTCCTAGCAATTATGAAAGGCCGGACCATGAATCGGATTGAGTAGTCCTATTGTTATGTAATATTTATCGAGCGGAATGAAGGGATGTTCTCCCTTTATTTGTAGATAAACATAACGTTGGATCAGTTACAAAGAGGATCCATTTTTGCTGTGTTTTGATTGCCTCGGAGCGCGTTGGAGCAAGTTGAACATGTCGGGAAACCGTCGATGGGGTGAGTGGAAGCTGCGAGGCTGTACAAACAGAGACTAAACACCCCTCCAGTTCAAACCCTCTGCTTCGTCTATTGTTCTACCCACTTCCCCTTCAAACCGCAGCTCTCCGATATTTAAATAAATTATAGCTCGGCCTCTCTTCCTTAAATGGATTTACACGTTAAACTCCTTCGTGGCTGATAATGTAACATCGTTCATTTTTTTTCGAAACTGTACCAATTGGACAATAATTAAATATTAATTGTATTCTGAAGTCACGTTTCATCCCATTTGTTGTTAGAAAAGCTGTACTCAAGTAGATTTTTACACCAATGTACAATATGTACAATGTACAATCGTTGTTCCAACTAACTCACTTGCTAAGAAACAACATCATACTAAGAAGGACAAAACTCTTTGAAATTCAGAAGAAACCTCTATGCTAAAATGGCTCATGGGCTACGAAGAAAAATCTTACTTGCTTCACTACTCTGTCCCCTCAGCCAAAACTATGCACACCCAATTAGTATACCATATCATATGGTATCTACTACTAAAGTAAGCGCCTGTTTTCTACCTAATCACCGCAAAAATCCTTCAACTCCTACCTACATTTATAGTTCTGTTGTAATCCGGTCCCTCCTTAGAGAGTTGTAGTTGTTAAAAAAAGAACAAACATTTTTTCTTAAACAACCAAAAAAAGGCTATAAATCGGAAGTGGCGATCACCTGGACGGGATCAATATGACGTCTCTTACCAATCTGGGAACTATAACTTTGCAATAATTAAGCAGTCGAAGGGAGAATAACACTGACAGGAGCGACTTGACTTCTTTTTTCTACAAACCAGGGAAACCTAGCCCTGCTATAAACCACCACCCAGTTGGTCAGATACATAAGAAAGTTGAAGGGTGTCGCATAGACAGACGGGAGTCAAGGGATATTTCCCACGATCCTGCGACCATAGTTGGATAAGCGATCATATAACTAACATCGAGTTAATTAGTTCTGAATGGTTGTCACAAGGCCAAAAATATGTAGTGATGTGGGATATCATCAACCAGGTGCGCGACACCCGTCTTCGCCGGAACACCCCCGACTGTTGATTTTCCTTTCCACCCCTCCTTCGGGTATCTTAGGACCATCTCACCTGCCCACAATACCGTTTCTGAAACTATCCTTATCACGTTTTGCTGTCAAAAATGAACTGTCATCTCAACCAGATACTTGCAAATCCAAGTCATGTGAAGCAAGCTTTCGATCGAAATACTTTCAAATCAGTGACTTCTCTTTATTCGCCGGCTATCGTACAAATGCAAACTACCGCAAGGAAGAATCTTATGACCCATTCTTTACATAGTATACAGATACCTTCGGCTATTGGCAAACGACATACAAGGAAGCCACAAGCTTTATATTTTTTAAAAGACTGCTGCGATACAACCCGTACTATGACCCATTTTAACATATGGCGTCGACTTTTGGTTTTCGGCCAAACCCCCAACGTATCTAATCCTTATAATCCAAACTCCTTACAAATCAACAATGACCAATGTATCGAATAATTACCCCAATTAGCTAGAACATCTGTAAGGTACAACTATGAGATACCCTTCCAGAGTGGAACGTCACTGGCATCTAGAAAACAAATTAGTGATTGCTTACAACTCGAGGAAAAGAACAGATTTGGTTTTAAATAATACTTTATTAAATTATTATACATCTGGGATTTAAAAACAAATTATGCGTACTTGGCCATTCACTGTACGTTTTTTGCATACGTTTATGTGGAATTTGTTCGAGTATTTTTCATAACACTGAATTTAATTTTATGAATTTTGTAAATAACTCCTTTAAATGTGAAACAAAATTATCATATAATTTCACCCATTTGTTAACAAATTCTGCGTGGTACGTTGTATTTTACACGATGGTCCCACTCCAAGGTTGAAAAGCTCCGAAACGTGTGCTGGGTTGGATTCCTGCAGACAAAAAAGCAAAGTTAAGTAATTAATAAATTATATTTACGGCATAAAATGAAACTGGTCCCACGAGATTCCGAGATTTAGAAGTGCTTGCAATAATTTAAAAAAAATTGGTGAATCAAGTTTTCACCGTGTATCTTGCAACTCGTCTTAAGCTGTTTGTCAAAGGGTGCTGTATGTGTCCCACCTAATTTAAGGGTGTAATTCCTTGGCTCCATACAAAGAGCGCGCAGGAATGCCACCCGATTTGAGAATTGTGCTGGAGCACGGTAGCGAGTACGGGCCCTCTGTTCCGATCCTTGGAAAAAATGGGGTTGTTTTATTGTCTATAGTAATGACAGTTGTGTAAACATGGCTAGTGTTGAAAGTGAGTATACTTATTAGCGTGAATGTCGAGTGTGAGAGGGTCGATGGCGGAATATCTAGTACTCGACCGCCCTAATTGAATGAATGAGTAAATAATAGTGAATTTATTTAAGAATGAACGTGAGTACGAATGGACTACGAGAAGCGAATAAGCTCGGCTTGGCACAAGTTTGTTTCTTCAGTACGTATATGTGCGGATTTGAGCCGATAATAATCCAAATCCAAATCCAAATGACCGGCTATAGTCAAACATTCTATCTGCTGTAATATGTCTATAAAGATAAATAACCTTGCTTAATATAACATTTTCAATTCCTCTCAATCACAAGTCCGTGATGGTTGAAATAATTAGTACCTCATACACAAACGACTCTGGCCGTTGGCTACGAACCCGATCCGAGAATATACATTATATAATTTGGTAAACCGATTGTTCTGAATATCAATTTCTAGATATTTACCCTGGATTATGCCAGTGATGGGCAGGGAGCTGGAATTGATCGGATTTCGGTACGTCCACTCCCAATCACAAGCTAATTGAGTAATGAGATTCCCTCCCGGTGGATTCAGAAATTACAATCCATGCTTACAATCTGGTTCCCATTATCGGCACAACTTGTGTTTTTTACTGCTTTGACAAGGAGTGTACTGTACAGAGTAAAAGTGATAACAAAAAATTTAACCTGACATTAAAGGCAGTATGAAGAATATATGCAATTTTGCTAAATATCGAAGTATTGTCGTCACAAAGCTGCTTGTGAAAACAAATGAATGGATAATGGAAGATCCACATGAGCGACTTGAAGGTACACCCGAATAGATCCTGCAGCACTATTCCCAATTCCAGATTATCATCCATTCATTCCCCTTAAGAATGGATCCCCAAGCATTAACCGAGGTTGTCACATGATTCGAGATATGCTGTTTGCACAACTTATTAAGAATGTTTTGCATCGTTTGGCCACCTGTGATGAAAAGTTATGTTTTCCGTCAAATTAACCCTTTTAAACGCCTTTATTTTTATTCCTTTTTTTAATTTACGTAAACTTTTAAAATAAAAACAGTAATTTGAAGTTAAAAAAGGTTATTTGGAAGGAAAACTATATAACTTTTTATTTTAATTAATTTTCATATGGTCATCAAAGAGGTAAATTATTTATATATACAAAAATCTCAATTTTACAAAAATTTTACTTTAGATGCTTACATTTCAAAACATCTTCTCAGTTGAACCAGTTAAACTTTATTTAAAGTGTTTATTTAAAATTAAAAGGGTTAAATTGAAATTAAAAATATTAAATTAAAAAGGTTAACTCGGAGTTAAAAAAGATTAAATTGAAATTGTAACAATTTAATTTGAAGTTAAAAAGGCTATTTTAAAATGCAAAAGGGTTCATTTGAAATTACTGGGTTAATTTTAAGTTAAATTGGATAATGTGAAATTTAAAAGATTTTATCTGAAATTTAAAATGGTTAATTACAATTCATACAATCTTCTCAGTTTTTCAAACTTTAAATAAAGTTTTTATTTAAAATTAAAAGGGTTAAATTGAAATTAAAAATAAAATGGTTAATTTGGAGTTAAAAAAGATTAAATTGAAATTGTAACAATTTAATTTGAAGTTAAAAAGGCTAATTTGAAATGAAAAAGGGTTCATTTGAAATTACTGGGTTAATTTTAAGTTAAATTGGATAATGTGAAATTTAAAAACGTTTATCTGAAATTTAAAATTGTTAATTACATTTTATACAATCTTCTGTTTTTCTAACTTTAAATAAAGGGTTCATTTAAATTAAAAGTGTTAAATCGAAATTAAAAATAAAAAGGTTAATGTGAATTAAATTGAAATGATCAAAAGTTAATTTGAAGTTAAAAAGGCTAATGTAAAATAAAAAAGGGTTAATTTTAAGTTAAATTGGATAATGTGAAATTTAAAAAAGTTTACTTGAAATTTAAAATGGGCATTTTGACGGAATAAAGGTATAAACGTAATTTGTGACCGAGTGAATAGCGTAAAACATTTTTTTCAACAAGAAGCGAAACAGATTTTCGTTTTCTGCAGTCCCGAAAAAAAAATTTGGGAAATCAAAGAATAATTTTTCCCCCTCCACAGGTCACCAAAAAATGTTGGTTTTTGAAACGACTCCACCAATCAACCGTAAGCTGTACAGGAGTTTAGAATTGTACAAACTACACGTAATACACAAAACCGACCCCTGGGAATAAATTAAAACCAGGGCTGTAAAATAAAACTTTCGAAAAGTTTTTATTGATTTTAGCCTTATCGTTCAAACATATGACGGCATAAAATGTAAAATTTGTTGCCATAAAATCAAGGAAAATAAATGCAGATTACCAATGGTTGTAATAACTGTTCTTTTTATGTAAGGTCTTGGTTGAGATGAAAAAGTTAAAAAGTTAGTAGCACGAACAGGATTGGAACCCATGACCTTCGGCATTAATATGCCGCTTCTCTAACCACTTGAGCTATTGTGACATACCCATTGTATGAGCCGAAGGTCGTCGGTTCGAATCCCGCTCGTGGCACTAACTTTTTCATCTCAAGCAACCCTAACCATCCCTCAACCAAGATCTTATATAAAAAGAATAATTAATTGAAATAAGTAATTTGGTCAATTAGACCACTAAACATAAATGGTTTGTACTAACGTTGAAATTTAGATAAAATTAAGAGGAAATATGAATTTTTAAGAAGAATACCAGTCATCGGAGTCGAACAAAAAATTGCCAATTTGTCAAATATATATTTTTTAATGTCTTCAAATTCTCTCTCAAACGACTCTGAATTGGCTTTTGGAAAAACAATTTTTTTTTACTTACCTCACTAAGAGGGTTTTTTAATTTTGCAACTTTTTATATACATCTAATTTTTAATTTTCTTAATCTTAATATAGCTTAATACAATCCAGCATAATATTTTCTTATTTTACGTAAAAATACAATTAGAATATAATAACCTAGAAATATGTGCAAAACGAAAGCTGAATTTTTTTAATGTTACATTATTTAAAATTATGATTACTAAATTACATAAAATCATTTTTTTCTCGGCTCCTATGGTCCATTGGTAAGAACTAAAATTTCATTCGATGACCCACGTATGTAGCAAAACAGGGCCTACACGCAAGTTCGACGATATACCAAATTATTGTCTGTACACAATTTTAAAATGTGTCATTTCGAGGCAGAAAGTGCCCGTGAGTTTTTCTTGTATGACCTATGCATAGACTTGACATTATGGCTCTCTTCGAACTCAGTGGACTAAAGACGGTCGACTTAACTTACCAAAATTAGGCAGGTATATTTCTATTTCTTCGAACCCAGCAGTTTTTCTTCTATATTTGATACTAATTACCAATGGTGTAAATCTGCTGGGCTTGGGAAGCATTGTGGGGTCTTCCGGCGTCTTATTTGCCCACCACATCAGAGAGATAATACCAAGATGGTCTACTCAATGGCAATTTAACCTCAGTACGCCTAACTTATAATGATGCTTTTTTCTGACATCAGGGTGACGATTTGAGGATAATACCTCATACATCAGAAAGAAAAATGAATTAATCCCTCCGCCGTTTTAGGGGCGGTTTTCATAACACATCGTTTACCTGAGCAGTTTACGGGTGCAGAGGTGAAACAAAAAAAAAAAAGAAGAAGAAAAAAGGCCGGGATAAGTTTTCGGCGTACTTTTTGCAGGCTACCTGGAAACCACCTGGTTATTCTAGACAGTCCCCCAGGGTGATCGATGAACCGAGAAACTCCGCTACCCCTGAATCGCCATGAATTTCATTTCCCCCGCAGCGCACACAATACCGCAGCGAATCTAATTACATCCAAGGAACGGCTCGGATGTTTTTCTATTTATATAGTTATGCTTTTGAATCGTATCCACAAATTGAGACATGTGAATGTCCAGGGAATATAAATAAGAAACATTTTTAGCAGCAGTATTATTTTCTACCTTTAACGATATATAAAACCGTTTGTTAAGATTGAATGCTTCGTCGTAAAACTTGGTGAACAGTGCATTTTTATAAAACAGGGTTTCAAAATAAAATATTGTTAATTGCGTTAAAAAAAAAAATAGATCTAAACTTTAACTCTTTAACTGTCACTATTTTGCTTGTAGAAGCTGGTTTAAACGGTCACCTAGTCCATCTTCTTCAAAGTTTTATTTAAAATTCTTCGGGATGAGGGTTTTTGGATTTGAAGTTTTTAATGGTCGGGAGGGTTTTATGACACTTGCGGTAAAGGGAGGGTATTAGATTTTGGACAAAAGGAATTAAAAAAAACTATGTTTTAGATGTGTGTGTGTGTGTGGATTCCAAGACGGTTGAAAATGAACAATTAGATCAAGGTAGACCTTGGCCGCTATTGGGAGGGAGATCTTTTTGCGGAGATTGAAGTTTATGTGGGAGAATTTATTTTCATTGGCCCTTTTTCGGATTTGGATTTATTTAGGCTCAAATCCCCACATGTTTTGTTTATCGTAGTCCACCGGCAACTCCAGCTTTTGCTATTGCTGTCAGGTCAACAGCCAGGTCAATTCAGCACACAACGCATGCAGTTCCAAACACATTTGTACTCACGTTCAATCTTAAATACATCCGCTACTATTTACATACCGTTCATTCAATTAGGGTGATAGGTACTCGATATTCCGTCTTTGACCCTCACAGACACACTCGCTAATAAATACATTCACCCTCAACACAACCTATACACATATTACATAACTAACCTAACTGAGGGCCATTTGGGTAATCATATTCCGCCATAGACCCTCTCACATCGCACATTCACGCTAATAAATACATTCACTCTCAACACAGACTTAACCATTTTTACCTTCAAATTAAGCTTTTTTTTATTTCAAATTAACACTTTTCAACTTCGAATTAACATTTTTAATTTCAATTTACCCCTTTTTAATTTGGAATTAACCTTTTTTTAATTTCAAATTAATCCTTTTTTAAATACAAATTAACCCTTTCTTAAAGCATTAAAACCGTTACGAGGTGGTATGAATTACATATAAGCATGTAAAGTAAATCTCCTGTATATTTGCGAATTTTTATAAACTATAATAGAATACCTTATGAGACTTAAAATAAAATCTAAAAATAAAAGATTCTTCTTTTAATTTGAGATTTTTTTTAAAAACTATAAAATTGCTTCTTATCTAAAATTAATTATTATTATTTTTTTTACGAGGGTTCGCAACAGCAGAGGTCATATAAACCCTCAGGGTGCCGGTGTTTTTGAAAAAAAGCCCATTTTTAAATATGTCGGGTTTGGATGCAGGACCGCTGGATTCGAACCCGGGACCTTTACCTTGCAGTGATTGGCGCCGTGTCAAAGACTAAACCTTGGGGCCACCGACGCCCCCTCTAAAATAAATTAATTGCAATTGAAACTGAAAAATTTATTTAAAATTAAATATAAAAACAAATGATTCTTCTATTAACTGGAGTTTTTGTTTTTTCAAATATAAAATAATTATTGTACAAACCAATTATTTTATACTTCCAAAAATATCGAATTAATAGAAGAAACATTTAGTTGTTTTATATTTACTTTTACATACCTTTTAATGCTATTATTATCTAATAACCGATTTTATATTTTTTAAATATCCTATAATTAAACGAAGACTCCTTTATTTTTATATTCAATTTTATATCATTTTTAATTTTATAATTAATTTTCATATGTTCTTCTAAGAACCCGACAGTTTTTACAAAAATGTAGATAAGGGTAGATTTAGATAAAGATTGTAAAATAATCTCAAATATATAGGAATTTTAGATTTCACGTTTACTTTTCACACCTACCCCTATGTTTTCACACCAGTTCTTCTAAAGAAAGGGTTTATTTAAAAAAGGTTAATTTGAAGTTAAAAAGGGTAAATTCGAATTAAAAAAAGGATTATTTGAAGTTGAACAAGGTTACAAAGTACAATTTCTAATTAAAAAGGGTTAACTCGAAATAAAAAAAGTTAATTCGAAGTAAAAAAAACTGTTAAAAAGGGTTAATTTGACGGAAAAAAGCTATAATTCTCTAGTGAACTGTCTCAATTTCTCGGAGCATCGGTTTCATGTGTTCTCTCATCACCTGAGTTTGTTGTTTGTCAATCAAAGGATCGAATCTCGCCTCATCGAAAACGTACTTTTCTGGAAAGGAAATACAAATTTTATTGATATTTTGAATTTGATTTCTCCGTGGTACAGCCTGGTATAGTGCATTGGTAGTCAGCTGGTACAGATTAGTCTTTACCTCTTGACCATGGTTCTAATAATTTTTTATACAGGTGTTTCAAATTCTTTCTTGTGTTTATTTGATAAAAATTGCAATATATACAATATGGGTATTTGCGGAAACGTCAAAATTTGTTCAAATTATCTCTATCGAAGAAGTTACGCTTATTGGTACTGCTTGGAATCAAAATAGCCATTATTTGATCTCTGTGATCTCTTTTAAAGAATTAATTGACGGGTAATGCGCAAACACGAAAAGAACGAATTTCAAAGCTCCTATAAACGAAATCTTTAGATAAGATACGGAACCGTCACTTCTTGACGCGGCGGTTTATAAAAAAAGTAGGTGTGAATGTTGGTGATGGATGAGCCCTTTTTAAAGGGAGATAAGGTTGATAGTTTGGAACATGAAAGTGGCACAGCTGACGGTCTCACCCCTTGTTCTATATCTCCTTCATCCCCCTGCACGGAGTTCACCCACCCCTGTTTATATAAATAAATATCTCTATATGTATATGTATATCTAGTTTATCTCGCATCGTGCATTCGCCGGATTAATGCGTATCTTCTCAGTCAAGTCCCTCTTTTAGATTTCTATGGGCTGATCGCAGGGACGGGTTGGTCCTTTCGGTTTTATCTCAGGGCTCCAGTTGCTCGTCGACCAGAGGAAAGGGCGCAATATTCCGAGGCAGGGCAAAAGGCTGACTCAAAACAAAAAACAACCCTTTTTCATAAGTATATTTAATTTACTATAGTAGTTTTTCTTAAGTAGTATTAAAAAAAATCAAAGAAACTGGATGTACAAGTAAACTTACTACTTGAGCTTTGTAATAATAATTTTTATTTTTTAAATAGACTTATAAAGTTTTCTAATTTTTTCTTGTTTCAGAATCGTTTTAAGCACCCTTTTCGTTTGTGCACCCTTAAATCCGAATTATAGCAAACAAAAAATAGAGATTTTTGGCAGGATGGGGAAATTTTTGTTAATTTCGAATTAGTGTCTTGTTGCAATTAAAAATTCTTAACTCCTCTGGATTTCACTCAAATTCAAGGGTATTACAATCGTTAAAAAATGGATTTTTGTACTTTTATACTATGTCAAAAAGGTTTAGAATTTATGTGATTAAAAAAGAAAAAATGAGGATGGAACCAACCAAAGCTGCTCCCACATTTTTACTATTTATCTCCGGATTTAACTTATTTACCGAGGCCGGGTTTGTGCTATTAAGTGTACTTTATAGGATTGTTTTTCAAATTTCATATGGATTGGTGAAAACGTTTCAAAGTCATCATTATCATAATGACATTATCAAGTTATCGGAAAGACGAAAATGTTGAGCAATTTTTTCTCGAAAAATTGCATTCAGGGATTTTTGAGGGTGCAAAAAACGAATATGAATTTTGTTTCTTGCTAAAAAAAATTAAAAAAATATTTTATTGAAGTTTGCTAACTTTCTCAGTCACTACGTCAAAACATTCAGCGCTTTTGGCATATACCTTTTTTCGTCAAATTAACCTTTTTTAACTTCAAATTAACCTTTTTTTAACTTTCACATTAACCCTTATTAATTTTAAATGAATCTTAATATTTTTGTAACTAGTCACATGAGTATAATTTTTTCGTCAAATTAATCTTTTTTATCTTCTAATAACAATTTTTAATTACAACTTAACCGTTATTATATTAATTTCAAAATATTCTTAATATTTAGCGTATTTCGCAACTAGCCTCATGGGTACATATTTTTCCGTCAAATTATCCCTTTTAACTTCAAATTAACTCTTATTAATTACAAATTAATGTTAATATTTAGGGAATTAGTCAACTAGTCTCATGGGTATAGCTTCTTTCCGTCAAATTAACCATTTTTAACTTCAAATTACCCTTAATTAATTTCAAGCTTATCTTTTTTAACTTGAAATTAACCATTTTTATTTAAAATTAATCCTTTTAATTTCAAAACAACCTTTTTAAATTTTAAATTAATCATGTTTAATTTCAAATTAACTATTTTAATTTTAATTTATTCCTTTTTAATTTCAAATAACGTTTTTTAACTTCAAATTAACCCTTTTCAATTTAAAATTACCTTTTCTAAATTCAAATTGTCTCTGTTTATTTTTAAATTAAACCTTTTTAACTTCAAATTAACTTTTTAATTTCAAATTAACGTTTTCTTTAGAGGATTAAAAATCTTACTATGTGGTATGGAATTTTACATTACTACATTTTACATTACATTACTAGGTAATGCAAAATTCCCTTGAATTTGAGAATGTTTTTAAATAAAAAATAATTGAGCTGTTAGAAGTGCATATGAACATTAATTATAATTAAAATTAGGAAATATATAGTTTTTTTTTAATGTAAAACTAGTGGGCTCCGCCTCGCTTCGCTTGTCAACGCCCGGGCCGTTTCGCTGCTCTTTTTTTTTTTTTTTTTTTTTTTTCATTGCTCCCCTCGCGAAAAGCTAGCTGGCGTTAGCTGCCGTGGGGCGGCTCGGGGGTTTTATATTTTCATATTTTTTGAATAAGTAACAACTTTGCAAGTTGGTTTTTTTACATAACTTTTAATTTTAATTGTACTTAATATGTGGTGTTTAGTGACCGTTAGTTAGTGATTATTTGGCGATCGTGAGATGCTGTCTGGTGAGAAGTAGGTTTTTAAGAAAACATTTTCTTTATCGTTTCGATCTTTATTGAGATCATCTTCAGGGCAATGCTAAAAATTTTAGACTAACGAAAGTATTTGTACTCACTCAAAGTTTTCTTGGAGATGGGTCATTATTGTGTGTCGTGACACATCTACACAGAAAAAAACACTTTGAGTGAGTGCAAATACTTTCGTTAGTCTAAAATTTCTAGCATTGCCCTGAAGATGATCTCAATAAAGATCGAAACGTTGGCACGATAAAGAAAATGTTTTTCTAAACCTACGACACACCAGACCGCATCTCACGATCTCCAAATAATCTTTGTAATTAATCTTTTATGTTATAGAAGAGCTCAATTATGATATATTTAAGAAGATTAAGTTTTTAACGCTTTAAAGAAAGGGTTAATTTAAATTTAGAAAGTATCAATTTAAAGTTAAAAAGTGTTAAAAGGGAAGTTAAATAAGTTTTTGATAGATAACCTCAATGAGTGCGAACTTAGTTTCTTTACTTACAGTTACAAATATAAAATTACAATCATGACTTTCCCCTCTTTTAAAAACCTCGTTTGACTGATGAACCAAGTTTAAAATGTGGGTCCAGAGCCCTTTTGTCTACTCGAAGCAGCCGCTTGTTCCGTTGGGATCAGCGTTTGAGTTAGATGCTATCAACTCGGCACCCTCGGCCGACTAAATCTGCAGGGGTGGGAAATCTTCCCGTGGCGATGTTGATCCTATCAGAAAAGTATACACAGTTTGATCAGGGGTGCACGCAGGTTGACATCACGTCAAACGGCACGCAACGCTGCCTACCAAACCGACCGATAGCTATCGATCGACATATTGCACTTCTTCCTTCCTCCTCACGATCACCAAATAGCTAACAACATAGTTCGTCCCTTTTTTTCTATATTACGTGTAGGACTTACAGCTGCAGCAGGCAAAAATCAATAAAATTACCGTTTAAACTAATTGACTCCCGTGTATTTTTTATTTCTGTGAAATAAACATACAATGAAACATGACGTGGAGACAGAAATGTATAAAAAAATATTAAGCTCGATGCGGAGGTTCATTAATTAACGATACTATTAATTCATAAACTAAAAAAATAATTTATCATATTTTGGAAAGTCCCTTGATCACTGAGTCAAAATTGTATTCGGTAGGTAGCCTATGCAGTATGCATAAGTTGTGAAGGAGCGATGTAATAAAATAGCAAGAAAAAAGTTAATTTTTGATTCGAGTTTTTTCTATAAATCCATGAATACTTTAGTGGCTTGATCTTCCGTATTCTTCTTGAATATCGTTTGTATACTTTGTCTAAAAATCCTGATGCTCTGTGCGAACCGAAAATATGAGCAAGTACAAAAGTCATATATCATTCTTTCAAACTGAAATACACGCTCAACGCTTGTACCTTAGAAAACTTTAAAAAAGGTTTACTCTGAAATACAAAAATATTCATTACATCACCAAAAAATGGGGAAGGGACGTCCTGGAAGATCCTCCAATCGCTCTGTCTTTGATTGTCTGTTTCGTCTATAAAGGTCTAAGTTTGAGTTTAAAAATTTTTCAAAATCAGATCTTGAAATAGTCTTCTGTTCGCTGTTGGAAATTTGAAAACTGTACGGATGGAATTGTACAATCTGGAAGGTTTGCGACCAGGTCTTGATAATGAAAGAAAAGATCTTTGGTTATGGTGAGAATTACGGAAATAGTAAAAATAAGCTGTGCCCGGAGGTTTTGGTTGATTTCATTCTTATTGTTTTCACTTATAATTACACAAAAACAAAAAAAAATTGTTGAAATAAACTCGAAGAGAAATACAGCTCTACAACTGTTGCAATAGCTTAGTCCGAAAATGTCTATTATTTGTTTCTCAAGAAAATTTCTATTTAAGGCTGTTAAAGACTGCTTAAAACGAATTCGATTTTTTTTTTTTTCAAAAGCAAAAAGGTTTTGTCTTACTTTACTGGAAGCATCCAGGTGAGGTGTTAAGTATTACGAATGGTGAAGTCCACATATATATTCAGCTTTATTCTCTACTAACCGACCATTTATAGATTTCGGAGATTGGGGTATTCAGTTTAATTGTTTGATTTTAATTGTTTAATTGTTGTCTAATTACTTACTCCAAAATTTTATTATGAAAAAAAGTTCCTGCGGTATTTTCCTCGTCTGGTAGAACGGAAGTGTTAAAAAAAAGGACGGGCCCTAATACTTACCCTTGTGCCCATAACTTAACCCTAAAAACTTAAGAACTGATTAACAAGGGGTGGCTGCATGGCTAGGATCGTAATTAAAATATATAATTTGTTGATATATACAATTTGTGACTAAGGGACGTGACCAAGTAGCGTAAAATATTTTTTCAGCAAGAAACCAAGTTAATTGCAACCTCAAAAACCCCTGAATACAATTTTTTTTCTTTAGATTTTTCCCCTCCCGTCTTTGACTTTGTTTTCTCGAAAATCAACAAAATGATGATAACTTTAAAAAAGTTTTACCGATAAACAGGAAACCCCAACCCACAACGGTTTAAAAGCGTACAAACTACTCGCAACGGCATAAACCAGGTCTATCTAGATCAATTAAAACGGACATATAAAATAAAACGACTGAGTTTTTTTGTTTATTTCAGCATTTTTTTCTCACTTCTTACAATAAAAACAAAAGCTTGTTGATATTAGCTCAAAGAAAGAAAATAAATTTTCTAACGATTGTAAAAAATCGATTATGTTTCGTAGTCCGATTGACCAAATAAATTATTTTCAATTAATTAATCTTTAAGTAAGGTATTGGTTGAAATAAAAAAGTCAGTGTCACGAGCGGGATTCGAACCCACGACCTTCGGCTCAATACGCCGCAGCTCTACCACTTGAGCTATTGTGACATATTGAGCGGAAGGTCGTGGGTTCGAATCCCGCTCGTGACCTTAATTTTACATCTCAACACACCTTACATAAAAAAATAATAATTAATTATCTTCGTAAAATCACGATATCAAGCAGTGGAACAGCGGCATATTTAGGTCGTGGGTTCGAATCCCGCTCGTGACACTGACTTTTTTATCTCAATCAATACCTTACTTAAAGATTAATAGATTGTAAAACAGTTGATTTTGTTTAAAATCCAGAGGTGTTATGAATTTTTAAGTTGAACGCTGGACATCAGAGAAAAAGAAAACAGATAATATAACCCACAAAATATATATTTTTCTGTTGCAATGAAGACTTTAAAGGGTGCTTGAAACGAATCCGAATTATTTTTTTGAATATGTTTTTCTGCCTACTTTACTGGAAGCGTCTTATCGTTAACCTTTTGTATTTCTAATCTCATTTAATACGAGCGTATTCATTATTTTATTTCCCTAAGCAAAAAAGAACGAATTGATTGATATATAATAACCTTGAAATATATGCAAATCAAGATAGAAAGTCACGTTAAAAAAACAACAATTATTTAAGTTACTTAAAATATCTTTTTCTCTATGAGAAGCGACCGCTAAAAAATAGAACCGGCCGTAATACCCACCCTTCTGATACTCCTTCTAACAAGAAGCCTGTGTAGGGGCGTCGGTGGCCGCAAGGTTTAATCGTTGACACGGCGCTCATCACTGTAAGGTAAAGGTCCCGGGTTCGAATCCAGCGGCCTTGCATTCGAACCCGACATATTTACAAATGGGCTTTTTTCAAAAACACCGGCACCCTGAGGGTTTATATGACCTCTGCTGTTGCGAACCCTTGTAAAAAAAGAAGAAAAAAAAAGCCTGTGTCGCTCGGAATATAATTAAAATACATGAACTCGTGATGTATATACAATTTGTGGCCAAACAACTGAGCAAAGTAAGTTAATACGCTTTGTCAAGTTATTATTCGTTTTTTGCAAGCTAAAAAACCTTAATACCAAATTTTGGTAAAATCAAAAAATATTTTTTCTATGTGGTATTTAGTAATGGTTAATTAATGATTATTTAGAGATCGTGAGGTGAGGTCTGGTGTGATGTAGGTCAGGCCTATATATCACCAGACCGCATCTCACGATCAAAAAATAATATTTTTTCCTTCAACCTCCCTTCACAATCCTTCCAAATGCCTCCGATTTTTTTTAATCTAAAATGATGATAACTTTGAATCTACTTTACGAATCCACAGGAAACTTTACAGAATTTTATAAACTACACGTAATGTCACAAATCTGGCCTCAGTAAATAAATTAAAACCGGGGCTGTGAAGTGAAACATTTGAAGAGTGTTTGTTGATTTCGTCCTCATTTGTCTCAGTAAGGTTAAGAAGATCAAAATGATCAGAAACCAACAGTTTCAACACTACGCAGTATCCACGAGGAAAGAAAAAAATTTCACAATTCCGTAAAAAAAATTTCATCGCGAAAATTCAAAATTGTTTCGAATCCATAAGATTAACTTATACATGAAAACATAAATAAAAACCAAGTACCATTCCATTACCAGATTGTATAAATAGCCCGACCCGTAGAGAAAAAAAATCGTAACAGACTGTCAAAACAACATCTCGTAGGAGAGGGCATGTCGACTCCTCCCGAAGAGATAACATCCAGCAACCCGAGTGGTTAAAGATTGGACTCCAGGAGACCTGGAGGGGGTCGATACCGGGTCTAGAGTCGAGGAAAGCATACAGCCGACCATTCCTGGCCAGGACTCTAAAGGGTGAAACCGACTTGCGATTGGAAGTTTTATCAATCCACGACATCCAAAAGTCCTAGAAAAGAGCTTTTTAGCGGGCGAATCAAACAATAACTACTGGAAATGATAGTAAACCTTTTCGAAAATCTTCCATTCTTGTTTGTTCACTTAAGGCTATCACTGTGAAGTGTTAAATAAAAAGAAAACGTCGATTGATCATTCCTTCGAATCGGCTTCATCTCTATGCCAGACTTGATAAGTTAAAAAAATGTCTGGGCGTTTGTCGGTGAAAAAATTTACTGACAAAGGTGCTGCATTTACGTCTATATGCTTATTTTTAGATTTTTCGTTTACACGATCTGACCAGTTTCTTGGTTTTGTCAGTCCACATTTCATTTTTGTTTTGTCTTCTTCTAACACGTATCGACGTGAATGGATAATTTTGAAAACGACAAAACTTTCGCACACCTGAGAAGATTTATCCAAATTACTTTCATATTACAAATTTAGAAGCTGAGGAAAAAGATATTTTAAGCAATTTAATTTTTAATTTTTGTTTTTAAATATGGGTTTCTATCTTGGTTCACATATATTTCAACATTATTATACATCAATCGATTCGTATTTTGCTTAGAATAATAAAATGATGATTGAGGTGGTATCAAATGAGATTAGAAATACAAAATATAAACATTAAGACGCTTCCAGTAAAATAAGCCAAAAACAAAAAAAACTTTTTTTTTATTTAGGTTTCTATCTTTTTTTCATATATAGCAAGGTTATTATATAACAATCGAATCGTTTTTTACCTAGTATAATAAAATGATGAATAAGAAGGAATCCAGTAAAGTAAAACAAAAACTTTTTTTAATATGTGTTTCTATCATTTTCTGCATATATTTCAAGGTATTATGTATATCAATCGATTCGTATTTTTCTTAGAATAATAAAATGATGAATAAGATGGCATTAAATGAGTTTAGAATTACAAAAAATTAACCATAAGGCGCTTCCAGTAAAGTAAAACAAAAACTTTTTTTTAATATGTGTTTCTATCATTATCTGCATATATTTCAAGGTTATTATGTATATCAATCGATTCGTATTTTTCTTAGAATAATAAAATGATGAATAAGATGGCATTAAATGAGTTTAGAATTACAAAAAATAACCATAAGGCGCTTCCAGTAAAGTAAAACAAAAACGTTTTTTTAATATGTGTTTCTATCATTATCTGCATATATTTCAAGGTTATTATGTATATCAATCGATACGTATTTTGCTTGGAATAATAAAATGATGAATAAGATGGCATTAAATGAGTTTAGAATTACAAAAATTAACCATAAGGCGCTTCCAGTAAAGTAAACCAAAAAACTTTTTTTAAAATAAGTTTCGCTGACTTTTTTAAGGTTTTCTAAGGCACATGGAATTGATAGCATGTACTTCAACTTGAAAGTCCGATATATACTTTTTTCACTTTTTGTAAATGATGGTCCTACACACAGAGTTGTAGGAAGAACAAATCTATGAGCAGAACCGTCATTTACAAACAGTGATTCTACATACTCACCTCCACCTCGACTATTTTTGTATATCATGTATACTTTTGTAATTGCTCATGTTTTGGGCTTGCACAGAATATACGTGACCCGTATCTGGACTTGGATCCATGCATTTCAGCTTGAAAGATTGAGGTGTCCTACCCTAAAACACTTTGCCTTGTTTGTAGTTGGAATATATTCGGACTCGGAGATTTCAGAAAGTGGTCTAGTTCTTTGTTCTCCCAACATACATATATAGAACTTAGTCCAAATACGCTTTTTACAACTTAAAATTTTTTCCCGAAATTTGAAAAATGAACAAAGAATATAAGCCACGCTTCAAGCCATCAGCGGTGGGATTGTTGGAGTGGGTTGAGAAAGTATTGTTGAGCCTATGAAGAACCAAGATATAAACGGCTAAGTTTTAGTATCGGATTTTCTTCTTATTTCTTCTTTCCCAATTTAAGTTAGTTTAAGTTCAAACTTTTTAGGATGGTTTCTGAATCGTATAATCATACCAGACTGTCAGGAATGGGTGATTTTATTTGATATATTATGCCCGTATTATATATTATATATTCAGAAATCATAGTAATCGTCCAATTTAATTGTTTCTGTAATCTATACTGACTTTTCCTAGCTTCTTGCTTTTAAGGCGGTTGAAGTCATTAACGTTATTAGATGCTTAAGTTTGCCAATCTTTGCACGCTGCTTAATTTTTAAGTAGCATGTTTTTGTGAGCTTTAGTTCACTAATGAGCCAGAGGCCATCTTAGGTCTTATTACAAGCACAAAGCCAATTGCCATTTTTGGTTTTAGTCAACAAGATTTACTTAGAGTTAAGTGGGCCTATTTTCCAATTTCCGTTCTTTAATTTGTATTGGAGCCATCTGTAAAGCGTATAAAATGCGTGTGGCCACTGGGTAAAGCCGTCGGTCGTAGAGCGATATCGAGCCACTAAAGTATTCTTGGGGCTGATTTTGAATCATTAATACAACACGTGTAAAGAACGCGGGTAAAGGGCAGTGTTTGTTTTTTGAAATCTTTCTGCCCTAGGTTTTCCTTGTTTCTAAGGCAGTTAATGGGGCTGAGGTCATTACCCATGTGATGTGTAGGTTAGGTAATCGCCCAATGCCTAAATTTTCGGTTGCTCATTTTTATTGGGTTTTAGACTATTGAGACAAAAGTCATTTTCGGTATTTTTTGGTGTCCATTCTGATTTTGTGGAACTCCATAATAAGATGATGGTTAGGAGATAAATTATCTTTTCCACAATGGTCTTTTTTTTAATTGGTCGAATATTGTGTAGAATGTATCGTATGTGTACAGTAATTGTGCTTAGGTTTGGAAGTGTTTGTTTTCTTTCTGATGTGGGGGTCGGTTTAGAAAAAGTCAGTTTTTTTCTTTTTTTTACGAGGGTTCGCAACAGCAGAGGTCATATCAACCCTCAGGGTGCCGGTGTTGTTTTTGAAAATGCAGGGCCGCTGGATTCGAACCCGGGACCTTTACCTTACAGTGATGAGCGCCGTGTCAACGACTAAACCTTGCGGCCACCGACGCCCCCGAAAAGTCAGGTTTCTGGCCATGATAGATTCTTTTTGTTAAATTGATTTGTCTATTAATAGCGTGAAAGACAATTTATTTCCTTCACATCATCTTATTTTCGGTATTAATTACAGCCGCGTATAGCCAACATGCCATATTTGGTTTTAGTCTAAACTTAAGGTTAAGCGGGCATATCCCCCAACTGTATTGCTATATTGTATAGCATATTTCCCTTTTTCGTCTGGTAAAACTTTATAGATTGTTTCCGGGATCGTAATATAATCAGTCCATTTTCAAGAATGGGTGTCTGGTTTTTATTATAATCTACTACCAAAATATTTAGTACTGATAAAATTTAATTGTTTGTAGTCTTTATGAACTATTATATATGAACTTATCAAGCCGATGGCTGTAGAGCGAGGTCAAGCCGCTGAGTTGGGGCAGACTGCGTTTCATTTTTCGAAGCCATCTGTAACCATGTTATTGTACGTGATTTTCTCCTGTTTTCTTCTTCTTCTATTTTGTATTTTGTATAGATGTTTTCAGGATGATGTAAATATATAGTTGATCCCACACCCAAACTGCCACGACTCGTTCCAGTCATTCCCTGGGGGTAAAGAGAAAAACTTGTGCAAAAGGTGTTACAATGTTATTTTACGTGTATCAGGCTTTACACTGAAATTTGGATTTTTTTTATTTACGGGGCGGGAAGGGAATGGCCTTTAAACTTAAACATCACATGGGTAACTTGTTAAAACAAGTTTAAAAACAACCTCACCGTGCAGACGTCAAAATACTACAGTAGATAGGTCGAGCCTAGTCAAGGCAAAAATGACATTTCTCCCTTAACAAACCACTGCAATTCCTCAGTACAGGGAAGAAAGCATGCGCAAGACGTGCAAATGTGCCCTTGTGTACTTTACACCCAAATTTCCATATTGGTTGTGCCCAGTTGGAAAGGAACTGTGGGAAGCTTACCGGCGAATATAATTCGATTGCGAAGAACCGAAGTGTGGAAGGTTTGATTAGTCGGTTTGTGGTATGTTTTCCTGATGGAGATTGAGGTTTAGAAGAAAGAAATGGAGTTGGGAAAGGCGGAGGGAGGCTACCGGCTGGGGGTCACGGTTCAAACTAATCACGTCTCTGAAGGGTGAGAGAGAAATAATACCGTTAGGAACGCCTCCTCCTACCTGTCTATTGTTCCTGCTGCCTGATTAATGATCCGACGCCGAGGCTCATCTACTTAGATATTTGACCCGCCGGATCCACACTATTATTGTTTGGAACGGAACCTGGTGAAAGGATCAAAAGTGCCAAAAACAAGTTTAACTCTAAGAAGCTGAATGTACAAAAATCTTCTATTATACTGTAATTTTAACTGAAGCAAGCTATTTTGGCCAATTCCAGGGCATGGTAAAACTGTCGGATAAAAACATAACGTAAAAAAATGGTAACGTTTTGTATAAAAGCAGTTAAAAATCTATCACCTCTTTAAACGAGTTGCTAAAGGGGGAACAATAAAGTGACTCGTGATTTAATTTAAACGGAAGCGAGTTTAGAAGCCGGCAATTAATAGTTCACCGACGCCCTAAAACAAGCTACTTGTCAAAGTTGATGCCACTTTTTAACTACATATTTCCTGCATCTCTCCTGCAAATGGCACCGTGGGGTAACGAGCCCCTGGTGCGACACCTTTTAAGAGCTTCACGTTTAAAAGCTAATTGTTAATTGCTGCGTCACTTTACATCTTCCACCACAGCATATGCCCCTGAAAAAAGCGAGAGACATTTTATTTATTGTAGTTTAGATTCAATTTTGATTTTAGATTAGTTTTAATGAGAAAAATGTCCTTTAGAAAAATGCACAAATTCCCAACGTTGTTGTTCATAGGACCCCTGACCAGAACCCTAACCATCACTAATCTGGGCTCAATACTGGGTACGATTTTCTCTTACACTTTCTAAACACTTCGCGGAAACCCAAGTTCTGCCAACTAGCACTATATACTGATGCCATCTGCAGCTCTTCTTAGAGAGTCAGTGCGCCAGTTGGCAAGTCAAATAAGGATAAAGCGCTTCTGCTTTCGATGGAAGTTGAAGATCAACTAGGTACACCTTCTTCACCAACCGGTGGGTTTGGTACAGAGGGTGGTTGATTTAATCAGTTATATAGTTTTGTTCCGTCAAATTAACCTTTTTTTACATCAAATCAACCCTTCTTTAATACTTAAAAAACCGTAGAAAAATTAGTTACAATTTAAATTAAAAGTTACATACAATTAATTATGAAAAGAAATGATTCTCTTCGTAAAATGAATGAAGTAGATGAGAGTGAAAGGGCCAGTCAATCCAGATAGAAGACAGAGGGAGATAGAGGGAGATAGATAGATAAATAGATAGATAGATAGATGGATATATATAGATAGAGAGAGAGAAAATTGATATAGAAAGGGAACGAAAGAGAAAGAAATAAACAAAGAAATAAACAAAGAGAAGGGAAAGAGAGAGAGAGAGAAAGGGAGGGAGATTGATTGATTGATATAGCTTTATTTAACCACGCAGAATTAGGTCTCTTAGACGTTTCTTACATCCAACGTTGACAATAATTTACAATATAAAAAAACAAAAAAACAACAACCTTGAATTGTCTATTTTACATAAATAAAGTATGGTAATCACAACATGAATTTTTACATTTATTAGTTTTACTTTTTGGAATTACAATATTTTGGTTAACTTTTTTAGTGTTGCATCTAACAGATCCATTAAAATTTTTCATCAATTAAATTAAACAAAGATTTTTGCAAACATATAGAAAAATTAAATTCTATAAACTTTCCCTTTAGACAAACGCAAGTTTAAAAAGTTCAGTATATTCTACTAAACTATTAATCATGTTAAGAGTACATACATGAGATATTCTTTTAGAGCGTTTTTATACGAATTTTGAGATTCACATGTTTTTACATAATTGGGAAATGGATATATAGTTGAATACGTCTTGGAATAAATGAATTTTGGTATGATTGTGTTCTGCATAATGAATTTGTATACATTTTATTTTGGCGTATAATTTATGGAGAAAGAGAGAGAGAGAGAGAGAGAGAGAGAGAGAGAGAGAGAGAGAGAGAGAGGAGAGAGAGTTACAGATAGAAAATTGATAAAGAGAGGGAAAGAAAGGACGAAAGAATGAGAAAGAGAGAGAGAAAGGGAGTGTGTGAGAGAGTTATAGATAGAAAAGTGATAAAGAGAGGAAAAGAAAGAGAAAGAAAGAACGAAAGAAATAAAGAAAAACAAAGAGAGTGAGAGAGTGAGAGAAAGGGAGGGAGGGTGAGTGAGAAATGGTGAGAGAGAAAGGAAGGGAGGGGGAGAGAGAAAGAGTGAGAGAGAGTGAGAGAGAGAAAGAGAGAGAGAGAGAGAAAGGAAGGGAGGGGGAGAGAGAAAGAGTGAGAGAGAGTGAGAGAGAGAAAGAGAGAGAGAGAGAAAGTGAGNTAATGTCATTTCCAAAAGGAATCGTCTCTTCATCTTTCATACTTCATACTTCCCCAAACCCAATGGTAGATTTTCTCTAATTGTCCTCGAGAAGTGGAACATATAAATTGGGTTTTGCCTGACCACACGTACGCAAAAATAAAAATGTATGTGTTATGAGGTATATACATAGAAAAATGATATCGTCTCAATTCACCTGTTCGTGTATTGTGCAATTTATATAAACAACCGTAGTTCTTACTTTTTCTAAAAATAGATGGAAATTTCCATGCTTATAATACTGTCTCAATCCGTCTTGCACGAGCTGTTATCCTTTCGTAGCAGTAAATAGAAGAACAATTGTGTCACAACCTCTTGTGGCATGGCCGATAGTATAATCGCTTTAAACAACGGGCCATTACGTGACGTGCATTATGGAAATCCGCGATAGCCATCCGTTCATAAAGTATGCACTGCTTTTTAACCGATAGCCATACGATAGGAATAAAATATCGGTAAATCCGGCCCCACACCGTTTGCTCCCTCGTCGGATTAATTCGAAAATTTTTATATAAATATAACAAAAAAAGTTAATTATCGTTGTGAAATATTTAATTGCAATCGGTTGAGCGCGTGTGTGATGTGAATATATTTATTAACATGAGTGAGGCGCAATTTTAAAAAGTCGACCCGCCACCTAAAGTTGACACGGCGCCCTTCACTGTAAGGTAAAGGTCCCGGGTTCGAATCCAGTTGCTCCGCATGTTTACAAAACACCAGCATTCCGCGGGTTGATATGACTTCTGCTGTTGCGAACCTTCGTTAAAAAAAGTTAATAATAACAATTTAATAATATTAACTATTTATATTGGAACAAGTATACAAGTTGGACGTATACAAAACACATAACATTGCCTATCCGGCTTGGCACGATCAGCAAGGTTTTATACCCAGGGATCACTCAACCTTTTACAGGGTGTTTTTTATACAAAAAAATAATTGTATGAAAGAAAAATGTAAAGTCGGAGAATGCCGAAAAAACGGGTTTTCTCCGTTAATATCCCTCCATCTTCCTGATATTGTAAATTCTGACCATACAGAAACCATAGAAAAAGAACTAGTCCTTCCTTTCCCCAAAAAGCTTTGCGTGGATATTTGGTTCATGAAGTGTAGTATATTAGTAGATTTAAAGTCTGAAATCGTTTGACTCCTTCCAAACCAACCTTCTTAATGCTGTCCTAAGTATTACTCAGATTCGATTAAAATGAAAGTTTTCCATCATAAAGCTAGACCCAAAATCCCACAAACATAACCACTCACCTTAATCCTATCGTCAGATAAGCATTTGGCATATATTCCTCGAGAAGCTGTTTACAAACTTTGCGCTTTCTGAAATGTACTTCGGAAAGAGTGGTTGAGAGAAAAACGAGTAAATAAGAGAGATAGATAAAGATTCTAGGGGTCGTTTTTGTGTATTTTTCCCGGGCGGAAAGTAAAGCCGTCCCGCCCCGTTGGCCACCGAGTGACTGGAAAACTAAGCTCGCCCTCGACCCCGCCGATTCCGTCCGTCCGGTCGTGACAAATCTTATTATCTGTAATTTGCTTCATTATGTCATCTACGTCGAACCCGTCTATAATTTCCTTTATTATTAACCTATAAATCTGAATACGAGCGGTAAAAAACCCGGGTGCGACAGGTACAGAGAAGAGGGCTTTTTACGCACCCGAAAACAACTGGACGACAAGCGTTTCGTCCGGGAGATCGCCGTTCCTGTCATGACCCATAGAGAATCGGGACAAATCGTGCGCTTCTTGCTTTTAACCATCGATGAGGGACAATTATGATTAATGCCTTTAGAACGTTAAATTTCAATAAGCAGTTGAGATAAAGCGTACTCTTCAAACGTTATCAATTCTTGTAAGAAGATATTTTTTAAATCTCAAGAGTCAGCTTCTTCTATCACGTCACTTATTACATTGATGTCGCACCTTTTACGGTTTCATGCCACCAACA
Source organism: Cimex lectularius (assembly GCF_000648675.2). Lineage (NCBI taxonomy): Eukaryota > Metazoa > Arthropoda > Insecta > Hemiptera > Cimicidae > Cimex > Cimex lectularius. Next base: position 1,049,861 of record NW_019392776.1, read on the forward strand.
GTAGAATGCCACCCACATTCTTGAAGTACAGCTGTACACTTGTAGTTTTAAATTAGGAATTTATTATCAACTCGATAGCTTTGTCGTTGTGTATTGACCTATTGACTTAACGGGCTAAAATCGAAATTCCGTTTTCTCACTACCACTACGCCCTTGTGCCCCTCACTCACTCACTCTCTCTCAAACACGATCTCTTTTTTTTCACTTTTCCTTTCTTTCCAAGGCACTTTTCAGAAAAACATTACCAATATAAATATACTAATATCATTATTTCGTATGCATGAAAAAACATTAACTTCATCAACTCGATAACATTCACGATAATGCAAGGGGGCGTCGGTGGCCGCAAAGGTTTAGGTGTAGACAAGGCGTTCATCACCGTAAGGTTAAGTTCCCGGGTTCGAATCCAGCGGCCCTGCATTAAGATGAATGTTTTTCATCGGCACTACGTGAATGAATAGATCATTGTGGAAGTTATCGGGGAAAATATTACAATACGTTAGGCCTCTAGCAATAAGGATGGAAGATTTTGTGGAAAAGGTTAGGTTAATTATCAATCAATAAAAATGAACCGTTTTCATAGATTATTTTTAAAATAAGTAGGTTATTTTCATTTTTATCCGAGGAAGATATTGGGATGCTTAATAATTATGCAACAGGACATTCATGAAAAACATAGGTTATTTTGGGTATTATCCGTGGAAAATTTTAGGTCGGTCGTCTATCAATAAAGATGAAGGTTTTTAAAAGTTAATCCATGAAAAAAGTAGGTTATTTCCTATGTTATCCGTGGTTGGTGATAGGTTGGTCACCTATCAATAAATATGGAACGTTTTCTTTGGTTATCCATGAAATAAGTAGGTTATTTTGACTGTTATCTGTGGAAAATATAAGGATGGTCATCTATCTAAAAAGATGAAGGTTTTTCAGAGGTAATCCATGAGCCGGTATGGGGTCTCCCTTAGGTAAGGCGGGGAAGTGGATGGGTAAAAAAAAAAGAGGTAATCCATGAAAAAGTCGGTTATTTTGTATGTTATCCGTGAAAAATATTACGTTAATCATCTATCAGTAATGATGGACCATTTTCTTAGGTTATCCAAGAAAATTGTAGGTTATTTTGGGTGTTATTCGTGGAGGATATTAGGTTGATTATCTATCAATAAAGATGAAGGTTTTCCAGAGGTAATCCATGAAAAAGTCGGTTATTTTGGATGTTATGCTTGGAAGATATTAGGTTGAATAATCACTATCTAAGTTTTGAAGCATTCATGAAAACAGTAAGCTATTTTGGGTGTTATCTGCGGGAAATTTTAAATTGGCCATCTGTCAAAATGTTGAAGGTTTTTCAAAGGAAATCCATGGAAAAGGTAGGCTACTTTGGATGTTAGTCGTGGAAAATATTAGTTAGTTCATTTAACAATAAAGTTGAAGGTTTGTCATAAGTTCAAAAAGTATGTGAGTTAGTCCTTTTGGTTTGTTGATTACGTACAGGCTCGAAAACAATCTGCTTTGATCAATTGTAGTGTAGTCTCTAGTTTGTTTTGTCAAACTGGTCGAGTTGATTTTGTTTTCTCCACGTAGATTTTGACGTTTCATCGACGGACGATTAGCCGATCTTCTCCCCAACGATAAACATGAGAAGGCGGTTGCCGCCACGTCAACGCCTGTCTATTGAAAAGAGCGAACAACATTATTACTATGAAAAGCCGGCCTTGCCATTATTCGACTCGTGGGTTTGGCTTCCTCTTGTACACACTGACCCAGTTCTACATGGGCCGATAATGCGCTGTTCGATTAGTTTGCGGTCGGGATTAGCCATTGTGATATCTATAAAAGGACCGATTGAATTGTCGGATTGTGAAGTACTCAGGGATTTCAAAAACAGGAAGGGAATTCAGATGGTTGTTTATCGGGGGGAGGGGGATTTTTCTTACAGCAATTTCATCCGTTAATGGTTTTTAATGATAAAATGAGACCAACGCACAAAACGTACTATGTCGATTGTTCAACTGTCATATGCCTATGTAGCCTGTAAGGCTGATTCTGATGTCAAGATTACCTCTTGAAGTCTGCGTCGTACCTTTTATTTCGTCATTTACTATCATCCTGGTCCGCCCATCCTCGCTGTTTTGGGAGGACACTCGAATGCATGCAGTCTCAAGAAGAAATCTCACATTAATTGTCCACAGTTAAAACAGCAAAACTGAACTACTCCTACGTTATTTTGTTAAATTGATTTATTCGTTCGTTCTTTTTTTTAACAATGTTTTAATTTAATGAAGGTGATGTCACTTGATATATGTCAAGGGGAGGTTTGTTTTAAGCCGAGAGATGAGTCTATACATGTTTGATAATACTGATCAGAAAGGCACATTCGTTATTGATGAGCTCCAATCAAGAATCAGTGAACAGGAGTCCAATTGTGATCACGCAAAGGTTAGACCACGCGATCAACACCAGACTTCACTCAATGGCCACGACCGATCACATCACTAACTCTATCAACCATTAACCTCTCACTCACTCCTATTCTCTCTTGCTCTTTTTTGTTTCGGTCCTGATTAAATTAGGGCTCTTATGTTATTTCCCACTGTTGAAGCCCACCTCCATTTCATTATCTTGTAGTTTTGAACTGTTCCTTATTTATCAACACTCCTGAAAAATACGCGGTCAAATTTGATTCTTCGTATTATTTAAAAGCCTTGTAACTAATTATAATACAAGAGAAAAAAAAGTTAGAAAATGGTGACAAATACAAATATTTACTTTCTATCTCTATATAGACATACAATTTTAACTTTCTCTCCTCTTTTTCATCGGTCCCAGACACGCTATTTGCCACCATTTACATCTATTTATCTCTTATTATGAATCACATGGTGCTGTTCTCATTCCCTGACTTCATCTTTGGTACTCTATCTTTCTTACATACACAGACTCACTTTCTCACTCACTCTCTCTCTCTCTTTCTCTCTCTCTCTCAAACTCACTCTCACTCTCTCATGCTCTGTCTATCTATCTATCAATCCATCTCTATCGGTCTATATATTTATCTTTCTCTCTCTCTCTCTCTCTCTCTCTCTCTCTCTCTCTCTCTCTCTCTCTCTCTCTCTCTCTCTCTCTCTCTTTCGCTCATTCTTTGACTTTCTTTTGGTATTCTCTCATTACTTTCTCACTCTTTCTCTCTCTCTCTCTCTCTCTCTCTCTCTCTCTCTCTATCTTCCTCTCCCACATACATTCCCTCTCATTCCTGTCCATTACTGCCTCTTCCTCTTTCCTTCACACTCTCAAACTTTCTTTCTTTCTTTCTTTCTCTCTCTGTCTCTCTCACTTTCTTTCCCTATCTGTCTATTATTTAAATTATTTATTTAATCTATTATTTAAATGAAACTATATTCATTCTTTCCCCTCACACACTCCCTCTCATTACTTGACTACGTTTTGGTACTCTCTCTTTCACGCTCCGACTCTCTCTCTTTTTCTATCTCTTTCTTTCTACTTCTCTCGCTCTCTTCCTATATCTCTTTTTTCTCCATCTATTTCTTTCTCTTTCCCTCTCTCTCTCCCCCCCTCTCTCTCGCTTTCTTTCTTTCTTTCTTTCTTTCTCTTTCTACCTTTCTCTATCTATCTACCTATACATCTATCTATCTACAATTATATCTATCTTTTTAAAAAGGGGGTGGGGTTGAGATGGGAAGAGATAGAAGAAGATATTAATTGGTCAAGCAGACCACGAAAACTAGTGAACTTTTTAAAAAGATTGAGCAACATACTCACTCCACCATTTATCTTTTCGATCTTTATATCTATCTACTATCTGCCTTTGTCTTTCTATCTATCTCTATTTCTCTCTCTCTCTCTCTCTCTCTCTCTCTCTCACTCTCTCTCTCTCTCTCTCTGTCTCGATCTTTCTCTTTCTACCTCTCTTTATCTATCAATATATCTACCTATCTCTCTCTATCCCTATCCATCTATCTATTTAGATTTATCTCTACCTCTCCCTTACCCTTATTTACAAATACAGCAAATTTTAAGTGCCAGTATGTGAAGCCATAAACTCTTCACCAAGAAGCGGACGTAAATCCGTAAATTATTATGGTGAGGTCGAATATTTCTAAAAGTTTACTTGTCGTTTAATATCCAAATAAGATTTAGCCTCAATTGAAATAAAATAATGCGATGTTATTTTTGTGAGTTTTTCCATTGCAACGCCGATTGACTTTTGGACTGTAAATGGTTGGTCTTAGCAAATATGACCTGACGGTGTTTATTAATTAATTGCCAGTGTTGAAGTGTGCGCAGTTATTTTCCATTGTTGCGTGTTCTGGGGCGCCTCACCCGTCGCTAATAATAGATGGTCTCCCATGTCCGATATCGTGTTGTTGCGGATTTGTGAGTGAGGTGTAAATAATATATAGTGAGAAAATGACCACCGGGCCCAAGACGAAAGGGCGGGCGGATGATGGGCGAGAGGCCGTCGACTCTGCGCGCTGTAAACAATGTGATCAATTGTGGCCCTTTTGCCCCATGTTGCACTTTCTGAGGGCCCCATCTGACTAATACTCGAGACCACCCTCGCCCATGCTAACTGTTTGCACTTAAGCCCTTCACATCTGCTCCGCTCTGACAATTATTTATTGGACGTCCTTTTAGTTTTAATTGATACCACAATCCGTCAGCGTTTACACAGACCGAAAACCCCTCTTCTTGCACCCTGCGGCGCTAACAGTACGCACTTGTTTGACGAACACACGGCGACATTTGGAGTAGGTTTTTTTATGCCCGATTTGAGCCATTCCTCTGGGAAGAGGAAACGTTTGTTCGACGTTCCCTCTGCGACTTGTTAACAGAGTTGTCTCTCTTTTTTCTTTTTAATGTATAAGCTCTGTGCTTTCCAACCCCCATCACCCCTTGAAAACAAATATGCAAAACGTGAAAAATTCACATCTCCTTAGAAACTGGTTACGAATCGGCAAATGTCAACAATCCTAAAAGGATTCCGATTCGATAAAGTGACTAAAAATTTAGTGGTTTGAAATACCGAGCTGACACACATGTCACACCTGGGCCTGGGCGTCGTGCATTTTTAAAAATTCAATTCCGCGAACAAGTCGTACTGGATGCCTTTAGATGCCGCTTTATTCCCATGTCCCAGTCACAAGTAAATAAATACGTCTCTAATAATTATTTCACTTCTAGTGATGTGAATTAAAAGAGGTTTTTTGGAAATAAGAGCTGTCCAATGAAGCATTCCTTATGGGCTTATTGTTTATTATCGTGGATCGAGGTAAGGATAGTTCAAATGGTTAGAGCAGCGGCGTATTGAGCCGAAGGTCGTGGGTTCGAATCCCGCTCGTGACAATAACTTTTCCATTTCAACCAAAAGCTTACATATAAAGATTAATTAATTGAAAGAAGTTATTTGGTCAATCGGACCACGAAATATAATGGATTTAATAAGTAAAACGAAGTATATCTTCACTAACAGCTCTCCGTGGCCACTTCATATGTCACCGAGAATCGAATCCTGATTACACGAATTTGAAAAATGGCAAAAAGTAGGGAAAATTCGATAGGTAGGTTGAGAAGGGAGTTGGTGTCCGAGCGGATCGAGGTTACGATATCTCAAGTGGTTAGAGCAGCGGCGTATTGAGCCGAAGGTCGTGGGTTCGAATCCCGCCCGTGGAACTAACTTTTTCATTTCAACCAATACCTTACATAAAACGATTAATTAATTGAAAAAAATTTGGTCAATCGTACCACGAAATATAATGGAAGTAATCGTGGTATACAGGGTGTCCTTTTTAGATGGCATGGCTGAATTTCTCTTGAACCAATGACGCTATAAAAAAATATTTGTTAGTCTAGTTTCAAATTTTTACATTTTTGTGTGTCTAATTCAGAGCGAATATCAATGTATAATAATTAAGGTAGGTGGCAGGGAGTCTTTGGTCCCCCGTTTTAATTTTAGGATGTGAACAGGGCGTCCGACTTAAACATGTTCTGGGCTCGAATCGAGTGAGTGTATTTATTAGCGCGTATGCGTAGTATGAAAGTGACGATGGTGAATTCAATTAGATTAACTAGTTGATTGTGCTTGATGGCGGCGAGTCTTCGAGTCCAATTTAACAATTTGGTTGGGGATCCAACTCATATTTGCAACTCATAATTACTTCAGTACTGAACCGAGTTCAACTCAAAAGATGACCCGTTTCAATGTATATTAAAAAAAAAGTATGAAGTCGGTCATATAAAATCCTAGAAAATTAGAGGATAAACTCTAGAGTACAAATTAGTAAATCATCTAATAAATTTTCTAAAACTTAGAATATAAATTTTTTCATGTAATTCGAAAAAATACTAGGTCGCAATAATATTTTATTCTCCTATGAAGAAAATCAACTATACAAAAAAAATCCATTGCGCCAAGTTGGTTTAAACTCAGTTCAGTACTGAACCGAGTTCATCTCAAAAATTGCCATTTTTCATGATCCTGGCTCAACTTTGAACGCCATCGAGCGAATTGAATTCGTTCTTGTTCACAGGTTCTTTATAAAAATTGATCTTTTGTATATAAATCTGATTGAATCATCATATTTACAAAGAAAAAATATATTGCAGCTCCCTTTTATGGGTAGAAATGTTGTGGAAAAATGTATTCTAAAGCAGTGAGACAAAATTAAAAAACAAGGTCAAAGGCTTAGACACACCCAATTTTTGCTTAATTCAACGCTAACAAATTTTTGTAATCTTGTGTCCCAGTTACTTGAAAGGTATCATTCCTTGGTTCCTTATAGAGAGCGAGTAGGAACGGTTCCGAATTTAGGTGCGGTTAGTGCGCCCGACTCGTATTTGCCAGTTTTGGGTTAGTATTGAGTGAATATATTTATAAGCGCGAATGCGTAATATGGTATGATCTATGGTGGATTCAGTTAGATTAGTTAGATAATTTTGCTTGATAACGAGGTTTTGAGGCAAAATTGGAAAAAGGTGTCGAATTAAAAACTAAAGAATCGGCAGTGTCATATACCAATTTTGTACACAGTAGGTATCAACTTACTAGTGTCTTCACAAAAATGAACGTGTAGAGAACGGCTTGATTTGTCCCACTTAATTAAAGTGTGTCATTCCTTGGCTCCTTATGGAGAGCGAGTAAGAATACCACCCGTATGCGTATTGGCCTGGTGGCAGGAAGTCCTTGTTTAGGGCGTCCAACTCAAAACTGCGTCTGGGTTCGAATCGAGTGAACGTATTTATTAGCGTGAATGGGTAGTATGAGAAGGCCTATGGTGGCGTCAATTAGATTAGTTAGAGAATTGCGCTTAATAGCACCGAGTTTTTGGATCCTAGGATCCGATTTTAGAATGTGGTTAGGGCGTTACCGTTAAATTTAGTTAAAAAGCGGGTCATGTACTGAACTGTTCATGTAAAATGAAACAGGCACTCCAAGAAACAGACATTTTCATCAGGGATAAAGCGTAGATGATTCCCCAAACTGTATTAGCCACCATCGATAGGACATTTAGAGATGTTTTCAATGACGATCGTGCATTTGCTGGGAAAATATTTATGAAGCATGCTTAAAAAATAGTTTCTTATGAAATAACTTTCAGCAATTCAAATTGTCCAAGAATATGCGTGCGGATGGAAATGCCATTGAATTTTCAGATTGGGTGTTAGATATCGGAAATAATATTACAAAAAACTTGAAATACTCCAGGAAGTTTTAGGCAATAATTTAATTGAAAAGCTTTATCTATTAGATTTATCTGAGGAAGGAATGGATAATAGTGTTATATTAGCTAGCAGCTAGAAATGATGAAACAATCAATCATCTTATTGTGAAACGACTACAAGAGAAAATTGTTAAGTGAGTTTCCATAGAAAATGTCACTAGCTGGTGAAAAAGCCGACAATGAAAACGTAAGTTTACAGTAGCTTATTGAATCTTTACAATCAATGACATCTTCGGGTTTGCCTCCTGCAAAACTGAACTTAAAAGCAGGATGTATTCAGTTATGATATTGAGGTTGTATGCATAAGAGACGGTTTATGCAACGATACCAGTTTGATAGTAAGAAAAATTGATAGATCGATACTAAACTTCATTTAAACGTTTGATCACTATAATTATTTTTGTGTTGTACATTTTATTTTATTTTCTCAAAAGGGGTGAATTCCCGAAAGACGTACCCGGCTATTGCCATTTTTGATACTTTTTTATAATTAATTTTATATTTGTTTATAATATCGTAAAAGAAAGTATTTATCTATCTACTGAAATAGAGACAAAACGTCGGTCATCATTAACCAGAAGTCGAGGTTAATAGAGGATCTGGAAAATATATCACCTGTGGTATATAGTCCTCCCCTCAACCTAGTCTGCTTTATAACACATGTACAGACTTTTATCACCCTAGTGTACACAAGTTATGAATGGGGGAATAAATGAATGAAATTAGATCGGCCCACCTCTTCACGTCGTAATTGCCCCCTTGCGGTACACCCCGGGCGAAACGGAAATGCATTTAACTCAGGTCAGTTTGGGGCCGCTACGTCAATATTCTTTGAAAAGCAGTCATTCTTAAAATCCTCGGACTGAATTTGGTTGAAAAAATGCTCATATATCACCGAAACAAAAGTTTAAAAAGCATCATCATCAGTGAGGATACAGCTTGCTAATAAACTTTGCCGAAGCATGTCTATTTGCCCGCCGTATAGAGAAAGGCTTGATATATCCCGCATATGTCCCGGTTCCATATAGAAAGCGTGTGTGTAGGAATGCCACCCGGTTGTGAATTGTGTCTGATGGCAGCAAGTATTCACGTTACGCCATGATTGTATTTATTAGCGTGAATGTTTAGTATGAAAGAGAAGATGGGGTTTCAATAGGATTAGTTAGATAGTTTAGCTCGATGGCCATCGAGGCTTTGCACAAAAAATAGAAAAAGGGTTAAACGAGTTGATACTCCCAGATTTAGTCTCATCCATTGGTGATCCTCTAAACAAAAACTAATAAAATTCGTCAGTGATATGCCCATTTTATTATGTTCAGCATGTCAACGTACTAGTGTGATTTTCTCAAAAACTAATCATGTAGAAATGCTCGATATGTCTAATTCAATAAAGGGAGACATTCTTTGGCTCCTTATAGAGCGAATAGCAATGTATAATAATTCGCTAGGTGGCAGGGAGTCTTTGGGTCCCCGTCCTAATTGTAGGATGTGGATAGGGCGTCCGATTCAGACACGTTCGGGGTCGAATCGAGTGAATGTATTTATTAGCGGGCATGCGTAGTATGAAAGTGACGATGGTGAATTCAATTAGATTAGCTAGTTGATTGTGCCTGATGGTAGCGAGTCTTTGAGTCCGCTGTTCCAAGTTACCAAGTTGGGGATCCAACTCACATTTTCCACTGGATTCGAATCGAGTGAACGTATTTATTAGCCTGAATGGGTAGTATGAGAAGGCCTATGGTGGCTTCAATTAGAGTAGTTAGATAATTGTGCTTAATATCACCGAGTTTTTGGGTCCTCGGTTCTGATTTCAGGATCTGGTTAGGGCGAATATTCAGTATCAGAGAGCTAATGATGGATTCAATTAAATTAGTTAGATAATTTTACTTGATAGGAGCGAGGCTTTGGAGAAAATATTGAACAATGGTTAAAAGCTTAGACACACACAAATTTAGCCAAATCCATTGGTGATCATCCTAATCGCATTTGTTACTGGGTTCGAATCGACTGAACGTATTTATTAACTTCAATAATTTCGTGGTCCGCTTGACCATTTAATATATTCCAATTAATTAAGGTTTTGAGATAAAAAGTCAATGGCACGAGCGGGATTCGAACCCACGATCTTCGGCTTGATACGCCGCTGCTCTACCACTGGAGCTATCGTGACCTCGATCCACTCGAGCACCAACTTCCCATCTCAACCGCACCTTTTTGAATTTTCCCTCCTTTTTGCCATTTTTCAAATGTCGTGTAATCGGGACATTGTCGTCGAGAATCCAACCGATTACCGTTCTTTGCTGGAGATTAAATTGGATCGAGGTCACAATAGCTCAAGTGGTAGAGTAGCGGCGTATCAAGCCGAAGATCGTGGGTTCGAATCCCGCTCGTGCCATTGACTTTTTTATCTCAACTAAAAACCTTAATTAATTGTAGTATTTATTAACGTGAATGTAAGAGAGTGCCTATGGTGAATTCAATTAGATTAATTGGATCATTGTACTTAATGGCGGCGAGTGGGGTAAAAAGGGTAAATGCGTACCTCCCACATTTTACTTAATCCATTGGTGAAAATTTAAATAAAAAACATATCAGAATCGATGTGTACAGGCCCATTTTTTATCCACCGGTTATCAACTTAGTCGTCTGGTTTTCTCAAAAACTACTCATATAACGAGCGGCCCGATGTGTCTCACTTAACTGAACGATGTTGTTCATCGGCTCTTTATAGGGAGCGAGAATGAACCCGATATGGGAATCGGGTTCCCCAGTTTCGATTTCAAGTTGCGGTTCGGGCGCCCGATTCACACATGTACCACTGTGCTCAAATCGAGTGAATGTATTTATTAGCGCGAATGCGTAGTATGAGAGGGCCTGTGGTGATTCAATTAGATTAGTTATATAGTGTGGATGAATGTTGATGGAGGAATATCGAGGACTCTAAGACGATCCTACTTGAATAAGTTAGGGGTTGAAAGTGGCCTTCTGCACTAAAACAAGTTTTCTCAAGTGACAAATCACTCACATATGTAGACATTCAACTAAATCTGTCAGATCTTGTAGCTATGCAAATTCGTTAAAAATGTGCCATTATAATTTTATATTTGATTTATATCCATCGGTCAGAATGGAATAACTAACTATCGTCTATATTCTTAAAAACAAATGCCAATCTAAACCTAGTTTAGCATTGCATAATTCCCTAGGGTAATGCATCACCCAATGTAATGCAAATGCAATTTCTAATATCATTTAACCTTAGGAACAACAGCCTCAAGCTACACCATTATTATTTGAACCAGATACAAATAGGTAATAATACCGTTAAACGCAACGCACAGACGGATCCAATACAAACAGTTATTAAACAGGACATTTCGAACAATCAAAATAATGAGAACAAGCATCCATGTAGACAGAGGAAGTCGATCCAACGACATAATTACACTTTCAATCCGAGAATTTGAGACTAAACTATAATAGTCAAAATTTAATACTGCAAGCGGTTACAAAAACTAACGTTTTAATTCTCGGAAAAATCTCTTTTAAGCACCATTTCAATTTGTAGATAGCTAGTTCTTGCAGGCAAAATCAGAGAATTTGGATGGCGGATATTGCGTGTCCTTTACCATCTGATCGGGTTTTCGTTGTGACTCTGAAATAAGGGAGGCTGATTTTCAAAACGTTTTAATTAAAATTTTCCTGTTGTTAAATGACCTCCGGGACCGTTTACACCTTTTGCGAAGCGATATCACGCGAATCGAAGCCGAAATCGCAAAGAACGGACGAGGAAAGGCTGTTCATGGACGACGTAGTAAGGTAAACACGTAGTCCTACCTGCCTAGTCTGACTGGTTTTTCTTCAATCATTGAACTCTATAAAAGGACATATATACAGGAAAATCCACAGATTAAGTTTTAAATCAGAACCCATTTACACTGGATGACATGTATTAATCATAACTCATCCGTCCGCAAACCTCAAGGTGACTGACTAATATAACCGACATATTACTGATGATAGCGAAATGCCGAAGAGCGTTGCACAGAGAAAAAACAAGCCAAAAGGTTAGGAAACGAGCAAACTACTGGTTTATCCCTCCACAGACATCACGAAACAATCAAAAAGAATATTTTGGTTCAGTTAGGCCATCTTCAATGGCCTGCCTTTTCACCTTTCGTGAACACAAGGAAAATATAAATAAATATCATACCACTGACGATGGCAAAATAGGTAAGCGAGACAAGCCTGTTCAGACCTCAACCACCTTAGTTAGGCCACCATCAATGGCCTGTTCTTCAACCTTGTTCTTTCATCTTCGTGAACAAAAGGTAAATATAAATAATTACTGATTATTTGGAGATCGTGAGATGCGGTCTGGTGTGTCGTAGGTTTAGAAAAACACTTTCTTTTTGGTACCAACGTTTCGATCTTTATTGAGAACATCTTCAGAGCTCAAAGTGTTTGTTTCTGTGAGATGTGTCATTATTTTTTGTGTCGTGTTGAGAGTGCCCACATAAATAATTACATAATAACACCACACTTAAATAATTGCATACCACGACCAAACTATACGGTCATCCCTCCTAGTGGAAGCTAGTCGAAACGACCTAAGCCAAGGTTTATCACTCCGCAGACCTTAAGAAGAAATTACATCGGTTAAACCACGTTTCGGTCAGAGCATCTTTTTTTTGGGTTCATCAATTTTACCCTTTCACCTTTGCTTACGGTTACTTATATTTACCTTTTATTCACGAAAGGTAAAAGGTTTCGGTATTTCGCCATCATCACGGTATATTAGTTATATTTAGCCAGGTAGTTGAGGTCTAAGGAGGGATGAACGTATAGTTTGGTCGTGGCATGTAATCATTTATATGTGGTGTTATTATGTAATTATTTATGTGGGCACTCTCAACACGACACAAAATAATGACACGTCTACACTGAAAACAAACACATTGAACTCTGAAGATGATCTCAATAAAGATCGAAACGTTGGCACGATAAAGAAAATGTTTTTCTAAAACTACGTCACACCAGACCGCACCTCACGATCTCCAAATAATCATTGGCTAACGGTGACTAAACAGCACACATTCTAAATGCAAAATATTGTCATTAGTTATATTTAGCCAGGTAGTTGAGGTCTAAGGAGGGATGAACGTATAGTTTGGTCGTGGCATGTAATCATTTATATGTGGTGTTATTATGTAATTATTTATGTGGGCACTCTCAACACGACACAAAATAATGACACGTCTACACTGAAAACAAACACATTGAACTCTGAAGATGATCTCAATAAAGATCGAAACGTTGGCACGATAAAGAAAATGTTTTTCTAAAACTACGTCACACCAGACCGCACCTCACGATCTCCAAATAATCATTGGCTAACGGTCACTAAACAGCACACATTCTAAATGCAAAATATTGTCAGACAGAGGATGATTTTTCCTTTCCTTATTTCTTCCCCCCCATAGTCTTTTTGAGAAGAATCGCCTGGGAATTTATAATTCACGATTCTTAGAAGAGATCTTCGTTAGATGAAGTTTTCCTTCATAAATAATGAATCGGTTCTGCTCATTCTCCCAATATGACAAACTTGGCTTTTCACATCAACGGAACGGAAGTAAAACTTTTTTTCAGTGTAAAATTAATAAACCGTAATTTTTCTAGGAGGGGCTAGCCAATCTAAACGGCCTCTAGGGTTAATTATTAAGAGCGTGGTCTAAACACGATTTGATTCTTTAAGATAAAGAATAAGACTTTTCTCTCGACCGGTTATATTTTTTGTAATATATCAATTTAAATTAGTAAATAAAAGTGTATAGATGATGGGGTCGGGTAATGAATGGAGGAGGAGACTTCTATAGAAGCATCCTGGACTGCCACCACAACTGATAATTATTGGTGTTCATAATATTATAGTGTATGCTGAGTTATTTATGTTGGCTGGTCTGTAATTTAGAGTTGGAAGCTCCGCCCTTCTACTTTAATTGGCTTCCACCCCCCTTCCTCATGACCACCCTTTCTACCTTTCCTCTCCTCTCACATCGGCCGAAATAATCATTAAAATAAATAAACGGATATCATAAGTATTCATGGACGGACAGAAGCCTCGGCCAATGGTAAGTCATGACGGCCGGCTCCGCTCCGAGCGGTACGAAACGTTATTTATTCCAACTGGCGACCCCCTTTTCACGTTCTCGGCTTAATTGGATTATATAATAATGTATAAATCTATTTAGAAAATTCCAAAATCGCCCTAATTGGCCTATTTATCCGTTTTCGTCAGATCGATGTAAATTTACGCTCGTTACCGTCCTGAGTCCTGCTGGAAAATCACCATTCGCGCAGAAAGACAGGATATTTTCCGCTTTTTATCTCCCAGACTCGTTTTTCCCGAAAGGTCGGGAATATCAAAATAGTTTTTAAAATCTAATGAAGACTAATCCTAAGATTGCCAACCTCATTTAAGCCTTCGACCCTACCCATATTGAATCGTGGGATTCCTCGCACAGTATACAGGGTGTCCTGTGAACAGTTGTCAAAATTCAGGAGGTTATCCTGCCTGACAAATTAGACTGAAATGGTCTCTATTGTCCAAAGTCTAATTGTCAATTAGAAACGAGATGTTTCACATTTCAAATTAATTCAATATTTCACAACTTTATTTCATAAAGTCCCCGTTATCATTAAATTGTATTCCTACCACAAATTTAATTACACCAATAAAAAGGTTTCAAGAGGGAGGCAGAACATCCTCTGAACTCTTGATCGGTTCTGGCCGAGGTACCATTCCAACCAGCATGCATAACATTTTTTAAAAATCTTAGCGATGTTTTGAACGTTTATGAATAAAAATGCCGCGATTTAACATCAGTTTTTGTCCACCAGCCTTCAAAAATATGACGAGAAAAACTGCCTAAGTACCACAAATTCGGTGATACGGTAGAAATCCGTTTCTCCGGACTTGAAGGGACCGGGACTTGTCCGGATGATCGATAGTACGGATAAAACGAAAATTTGTGATTTTATAAGGATCGTGTCTTAAAAATGAACTTAAACACATACACACACCACATACAAAAGTGTACACTTTTATTCATATAGCAAGTACATAAAGAAATAGTCTTTTATTGATTTTTGTTTAAGTCCGGACACGCGTTTCGCGAAAAATTTTTACTTAAAAAATTATGACTCCACAGGTTTTCAGTGCTCCAGGTTGATTTAGAGGATATTGTGGTGCTTTTAATTTATTTGTGTAATACAGGGTGTCAATACTTTAGGGGGTTATCCTGCATGTCAAATAGAATTAAAAAGTCCCTGTAGACCAAAGTCCCTAATTCATCCTTTCACAACTTTAGCCCATAAAGTCCTTCCAACTCATAAAAAGTTATTCGTATTGTACATTTCATTTCAACAATAAAATATGCATTGACATCCCTATGAGATTCACTTGTTTTTTTTAATTGTAACTTTACGCCAACAAAACAGAAAATCTCTTAGAAGATATATTTTTTTAAAAGCTTCTCGTCTTCTTCTTTGTCCAGTCTGATTCTCAATTATATTCGAGATATTTCTTTTTTCAAACCACTTCAATCCTAATAAAAATGTTGCAATTTACCTTCATTTTTTTTTCCACCAGCCTTTAGAAATCACACCGGCTAAATACCTTTTTTTTTAAATTCCTAAATTTCATAAGCATCTACAATAGAGTTAAGAAATTTTCAATATGACAGGAAATGCGCAGGTTTACTTCATCCTATGAAGGATGGTTCAGACGCCGCAGGTTCAGGATTGATTGAGAGGATATTGTGGTATTTTTTAATTTATTTTCGTAATACAGGGTGTCCCGTAAACAAGGTCCTACATGTCAAATTAGACAGAAAAGTCTCTAGTTCAAAGTTTCTATTTCATTCTATCACAACTTCATTCCATAAAATTCCCCTTATCTCATAAATTTTATTCCTACTGTAAATTTGTTGACACACTAATATAAAAAGGAATAAACCCTATGAGATTCGCTTTTTTAAATTGTAACCTTAAGCCAATAAAGAAGAAAATCTCTTGGAATACTTTTAAAAGTGTCCAAAGTTCTAGGCTCAAGTTTAAGTAAGATTTTATTGGTTCTGTGCATATAAAAAGACAAAGGAGCTTACAGAAAAGTTGCCCCTACTAATGACCTTTAAATTCATATGCTTAACATCGCAAGGGTCAGTTATCACTGTTATCAATGTAAAAATAAAGTTTAATTGTTAAGAAATTTGATTTTTTGGTTACAACCGATTAAAGGATAGTAATGAATAGTAAACAAAACAACGGTTTGGTATAAAATTGAACCTGAGAAAAACCAAAACAAAACGTTTCTAAAAATTAAATGAAATCTTCAATATGTCCACCCTCTTTGAGAATGCAAGAGAAAGAAGGTGGATATTTTCATTTTTCCTTGTGTTAAATTTTGTACTAAAAGGTCTTTGTCGATTACTTTGGATCCCTTTTATCATTGTTTATAAAGAAATTACAAAATTTGAAGAGTAGACAGCCCCAGATTAGCAAAAATCTCGACTTGACACATTCAAACCTTTTTCCTAAAGTAAACAAGATATCCGTTTGATTTTTAAAAATTTTATTTGTTATTTATTACAGGTATTCATTCAATAATGTCATTTCGAAAAAAATAAAAACTACAGCTACAGATATTTCGAAAATTGTGTTCGTGATGAATCAAAATAAAGCTATTTTCAGGTTAATTTTACAAAACGTTGATAAAAATTTTACAAAATCATTTTGCACCTGTTGTTTAAATATTTTGACGAAACTGATTACAAAAATATTTTAAAAAAACATTGACAACTGGGTGAAATTTGAGTAAATAGTAATCATCGAGCAGAAAAGTTGGGACGAATAGGTGCAATTTTTGTGTAAATTTTTGACCTTCTGACATTTTTTTTGTCTCGAGTCGTAATATACTCGCATATTTGATACTTCATTTCTTCATTATTATTTTTCATTCACTCTTCATTTTTAAAAGACAAAAGTTTAAAAAAAATCATTTCAACAGAGTGAATAGGAGATTAGATAAGATATTTAAAAGAGCAAAAACTCAACTTTTCAGGAAAACACTTTTTGTGATATCACCTCGAAACTTTGAAGAGGGTTATTCGTCTTAAATGCAATTATTTATTATTTTCCTATATTTGTTTCCTTGATTGTAATATATAGATATATAATTATCTTTTTTAAAATTGTAATGATATTTATTATTACATTTTGAGTTGGTTTGACTTCATAAAATATTTGTTTAAAAGGAATTCCTACAATATAAGTAATTATTTTTGTACTAAAAGGTCGTGGGTTCGAATCCCGCTCGTGACACTGACTTTTTTATCGCAACCAAAACCTTAATTAATTGAAAATAATTTATTTGGTCAACCGGACCAGGAAACCTAATAAAAAGTAAGATCAACTTCCAATATTTACAGAACAAAAATCTTACTTAAACTTTAAAAAACTTTGAAACCTCGTAAAAGTATATGTTTTAAGTGATTTTTTTTATTTCTATTAATGCAATCAAATTTACGGTAGGAAAACTGGGTGAAATTTCGGTTATAAAAAAATGTTGACCTGTCAAAATGTTTTCTCGAGTTGCAATGTATTTGAACTTTATAGGTTTCATGTGTTTTTCATTTTCTAACAGACAAAAGTTTTAAAAGAATCAAGTCTCAAGAGTGAACAGTTCAGAAGGTATGTTGTACTTAAAAGAGCAAAAATCAAACTTTCCTGGAGAACAATTTTTGTGGCGTCATTTGGAATAGTTTTAATATTTTGATGAAATTTGATTGAAATTATCGAACAGAAAAATTGTGAAAACTGAGGGAAATTTAGATGAAAATGTTCACCTTTTATAATCTTTCGATAGAGTTGCGATACACTAGTACGTTTTATATTTCATCTATCTCTTCCTTTTCTCCAACAGACAAAAGTTTTAAAAAAATCAAGTCAAAAACGTGAACAGGAGAGAAGATAACTGTCTCTAAAAGAGCCTAAAAAAGCCTACTTTTCAGAACGTTTTTTGTGACGTCACTTCGAAAATTACTCCCCTTGGAGGGGGTTATTAGTCTTTAATATAACTATTTGTTATTTTCCTGTATATTGTATGATGTTATTCTGATATATAAATATATATAATTATCTTTTTAATATTGTGATGAATTTTATTATACCCATTTGTGTTACTTAATAGGCCAAAAATTAATTATGCACTCGTCTGAAATTTGATCACTCACGGACTGGTTTGTCTTATGAATTTGATATCGACAAAATATTTTCAGTGTAGTAATGATTTAATTCTTTTTTTAAATGGCACTCAGGTGTTTTGTAATAATTTTGCATTGCATACATTGTAATTTTCAATTTCGTGTGTTGACTTAAAATAAAATTCTATTATGCTGTAATACGTGTCAAGTACCCGTTGAGAGAGAGAGAGAGAGGTGACTCGTGAAAATTGGTTTCCCGCTATTTAAATTGAGTATTGAGCACCTCGTCTACTGTGTGCGTCCTAGGCGCGTGTGTTACCCTCCTTTATAACGACGGGCAAAAAATAAACCGGGCCCATTCAAAATATTCAGGGTATGAATAACCATTTCGATCCTGCCGTCGAGGGCAAATTAAAGTTGGACGGTAGGCGAAGATTTCTTTCAGCTCTTCTCACAGGCTTACTGAGTTTTTGAGCCATTTTCAATGTGTGAAACCATTCCCCCTACAACCCGACTCCCAAATGCAAAATTATCGTCATAACATGGAGCTGCCAGATTTGCTATATAAATGTTATATTTGAATACTTCTTGCGCAATTCTTATTATATCAAGGTACGGAAATAACCATATAGGCTTTGAAGATTATTGAAAGAGAGAGCGAGAGAGTGAGATAGAATAAAAAAGAGTGCAAAGAATGGGAGCAAAAGCGAGTAGGGTTGAGAAGAGTGAGTGAGTGAGTGAGNAGAGAGAATAAAAAAGGAGTGCCCATTGCCAAGAATGGGAGCAAGGGAGCAAAACCGAGTAGGGGTGAGAAGAGTGAGTGAGTGAGTGTGAGAGAGAGAGAGAAAGTGACAGAGTGACGTAATGATTTTATTTATCCGTTAACGTAGTCAAGTAATGAGGAGGAGTGTGTGAGGGGAAAGAATGAATATAGTTTCATTTAAATAATAGATTAAATAAATAATTTAAATAATAGACAGATAGAGAGAGAGAGAGAGAGAGAGAGAGAGAGAGAGAGAGAGAGAGAGAGAGAGAGAGAGAGAATAATATACTACATATAATCAATATTAACTAAAAAACATTAGAGTGAGATGATGAGATGTGCAACTGTGTCAAGATTGATTACCTCCAGTAGCTACTGATTTTATTTAAGAGAAATTCGAGCCGGACAGCTTATTCTCCAGCGAGGAGGATCGGCCCGGGCCATTGGAGAAGAAAAGTGGTGTAAAAAAGGGACATCTCGAGAGGAGGCACGTGCCCACACTTTTGTGGACCGGCGATAAAAAAAAGCGCCCTGTTGAAGATGGCCCTCGCGATAAGGCCGCTATAAAACCTCGTTGACCTAATGACCGCACATAAATTTTTCTCTTTTCAAAGCGTACATGTTCATCACCTTTTTGGATTTATTTCGATTGAAATAAATGAAATGACTGCCTGGTAAAAGGCAGGAACCTCCTCCTCCCACGAAACACGGAACAGAAATACTCGGGCCACGTGAAAACCGCGACTTAACGTAAAATATTGCTTATTTGGAGTGAAATATCACTCCTTACCTTCGGGTATTTGCCGGGTCGTCGTAAAGTCAAAGAAAAATAACAAACCAATCCGACCCACCGTAAAATGTAGGTGAGAAGCTCTTAGTGTCAAGCATGTGTCGGAGGGATGGCGAAGGATGAAGGAGAACCCATTCCAGGTGGGCACTAAATCAAACCAAAGAGAAAGACAAGAGAATGAGAAAACCGGAGAACTTAAAGGCCACTAACCCACTCCTGGTTTGGCTCAGAGGGATATCGCTTATGCCTTTCAAACAATTCACCTCTAACTCCACCCTCGCCGAGCCTTAGGGGGTCATCCTTGTTTAGCCTTTTAAATCCGAACCTCTTCCATATTCAACAGTTTAAATAAATAATCTCTCATATTTCCAAAGCTTCGTATTTTAAAATTGGACTTCTCTCGCTTTAACCTTTTTTTGAATTATTTAAATGAAAATATTTGATTTTCGAAAACATTCAATAATTCCTTGTAAAAAGTATTACATAATATTACAAGAAAACCCATTCATTTTAAAAAATTATGAATGTTTCGGCATTTTACCAGATTTAGTAGTTGATCAGGGTTATAAGCAGGGCAAGTAAAGTCATCAAACGCACCAATGTATAATTTGCGCCAAAACGTGTCTAACATACCGACCAGACTAACCTTGTTTTTAAAATTTGTTCGTTACCGTTCATCTGCTTATTCTCGCTGGGCAGGGTTATAAACAAGGCGAGGAAAGCCAACAACTGCATGATATAGTAGGATGATCCTGAATGTGTTTGAGATACCGACAAAACTACCCCAGTTTTTGGGATTTGGTCGTAACCAATCATTTTCGGGTGCCTGTCTGAGTTGGTCTGGGTTATAAGTAGAGTATGAAAAACAAAATATAAAATCACTATATACAATAAGTAGGATTTGATCTCTTTTTTTTTTTTTTTTTTTAACAGAGGTCATATAAACCCTCAGGGTGCCGGTGTTTTTGAAAAAAAGCCCATTTGTAAGTAGGTAGGGGTTCGAATGCAGGGCCGCTGGATTCGAACCCGGGACCTTTACCTTACAGTGATGAGCGCCGTGTCAAAGACTAAACCGTTGCGGCCACCGACGCCCCCTTGATCTCTTATTGTCATCAACGATTGTTGAATAATCTATATAACTTAATAATTGACTAACTACCTCGGATCATAATTAAAATACATATTGGAATACACAATTTTTGAAAAGGAATGTAGCAAATAGATTAAAATATTTTTTCAGCAAAAACCAAAATTGACATTAATTTTTTGCAACATCAAAAGTCCAGGAATACAAAATCCTTGGGAAAAATTAAAAAAAAAACTTTTTTTCTATAGATTTTCCGCCTTCGTCTTGGATTTTCTTTTCGAAAATCGACAAAATGATACTTTTAAAACGACCTTACAGATAAACAGGAAACTTTACACGGATTAACAAGCGTATAAACTACACGTAATGGTATAAACCGGTATCCGTAAACAATAAAACTGAAGAAATAAAATTTTCTTTATCGTGCCAACGTTTCGATCTTTATTGAGATCATCTTCAGAGCTCAAAGTGTTTGTTTTCTGTGAGATGAGTCATTATTTTGTGTCGTGTTGAGAGTGCCCACATAAATAATTGCATAATAACACCACGTATGGGGGGCATCGGTGGCCGCAAGGTTTAGTCCAGCTGCCCTGCATTCGAACCCGACATACTTACAAATGGGCATTTTTTTAAAAAACACCGGCACCCTGAGGGTTTATATGACCTCTGCTGTTGCGAACCCTCGTAAAAAAAATAAAAAAATAAAACCACGCATAAATAATTGCATACCACGACCAAACTGTACGTTCATCCCTCCTCAGGGCTCAATGTAAACGGCTAAATATAACTAATATACCGTGATGATGGCGAAATACCGAAGCTAGTCGAAACGACGGAAGCCCAGGTTTATCACTCCACAGACCTCAGAAGAAATTACATAATGTTAAACCACGTTTCGGTCAGAGCATCTTTTTTTTGGGTTCATCAACTTTACCCTTGTTTCTTGTATGTAAACATAAATGTTTTATGTGTGGAATGTGATGATTGTTTTAATTTTATATTACATAGAAATACTTTAATTGAATATAAAAAATATATTTATTTGCATTGTATAAATTCACATTTTTTTCCACATCCTACATGTATTTGTAAAATGTTAATAAATCCCAGGCCCTGAAGATGATCTCAATAAAGATCGAAACGTGGCACGATAAAGAAAATGTTTTTCTAAAACCTACTTCACACCAGCCCGCACCTCACGATCTGCAAATAATTAGTTATACCGTGATTTCATTCACATTTATTTTACATGAAATTATAAGAACGTCAATTTTTCCTTCGAATTGTCGATCCGTTAACACCAGCCGGGATATACATTAC
The DNA here is from genome assembly GCF_000648675.2 of Cimex lectularius. Classification (NCBI taxonomy): domain Eukaryota; kingdom Metazoa; phylum Arthropoda; class Insecta; order Hemiptera; family Cimicidae; genus Cimex; species Cimex lectularius. Next base: position 1,071,819 of record NW_019392776.1, read on the forward strand.
GGAAAAAAATAGATTCATTTATCCTCCAGTCGGGAGGGGATCAGTGCAAAATTCCGCAGGGCCCGTTTATAAATATATATTAAAAAAAGAAGGAAAATTGCCTCCTGAAGCCAGGGATTAACTAGATTTACTAGGGTGGATAGTAAAATTCCAATACTTTCCCAAGGCGGCACTTTTCACCTGAACCACCACCCTTTAGCACCTCAAATCCCGCGACAATAAAAGTCCCGGATAATTTGTAATTTGTTGGAAACGTTCCGCCGAGTTTAAGAAACCTTGATAGCCGGGTTTCACTGAATTCGTTATCCGGGTAAAAGAAAATTTGCCACATCTGTATAAAACATCAAGGAATAATGCAATTTTGACATCCTTTGTTCCAACCCAGTAGTAATTTCCTTCTTTCAACCAGAAAGGGAAAGGTAAATGTAAATTTTTATCATTTGACGCTTTTACTATTAAAAATTCAAATTTATGATAACGTTTCATTATGATAAAATTTGGACATAGTATCTTTCTATTTATTTTCTATCAATTTTGATATATGTAAAGTGAGTTCATTGCATCAAACCAAATTTCGGTAACCTTTCATAGTTATTTGTCAAATTAACCCCTGTCTGCAAAGCATTAAAAAAAACTTAGGAGATAGCATAAAATATAAACATATACAGTAAAATTCCTGTGGGTTTGGGGATTTCAATTTTTTAATATACAATAATTGGGCTTGCTCTTAGAAGACCATATACTTATAATTAAAAATATAAGATTCGTCTTTCGATTAGAATATTTTAAAATATATGGTTTATAATCTAAGATACCATATGAAAATTAATTATAATTAAAATATAGTTATATAAAATATTTATATTTGTATTTTAAAAAATTATTCTTCTATTAATTTCAGATTTTGTCAAAGAAAATAATCGTATTTTTAAAAATCTACAATTAATAAGAGAAGAATATTTATTTAGTTATATCACTTTTATTTTTAATTGTAATTAATTTCCATTTGATTTATTAGTGACCAATTATTTTATAATAATTTGTAACGAGTCTCCAATGAATAGAAGAATCATTTGTTATTAAAGTTCATTTTTTAACTTTATAAAACTTGATTTTATTCAATTAATTAAGGTTTTAAGTTGAGATAAAAAAGTCAGTGTCACGAGCGGGATTCGAACCCACGACCTTCGGCTTGTTATGCCGCTACTCGACCACTTGAGCTATCGTGACACTGACTTTTTTTATCTCAACTTAAAACCTTAATTAATTGAATGATATTAATTGGTCAAGCGGACCACGAAAAATAGTGAACTTAATTTTATTTGTAATTAATGTTTATCCATTATATTTAGTGGTCTATTGGCCGAATTACTTCTTTCAATTAATTGATCTTTTTATCTAAGATTTTGGTTGAAATGGAAAAGATAGCGCCACGAGTGCGATTCGAACCCACGGCCGCCGGCTCAATACGCTGCTACTCTAAACACTTGAGCTATCATGACTTCGATCCACTCGGACACCAACTCCCCATCTCAACCTACAACCTTTCGAATTTGGTTGAAAAATGGTAAAAAGAGGGAAGGTTCGAAAGGGCATCACAGTGCGACCTAATATCTTCTAGTTATCTTAGGAGAGATATTTAATTTAAACAATTAATTCAATATATCAGGATATCGGAAACCTTCATTTGCGACGTTCTACCTAACAAATCTCAAAAGTTCCGCCTACGCCCGAAAAAAAAATTCGATAGCTGCATTTTAGTAGTATCATGAAATATAATATTATGAGAACTTCGGAATTTTATCTCCCCAATTAATCCTTCGGTCCAAACACATTCCTAATTTTGAGGTTGCGTCGAGCTCCCTGACGCCGATAATTATCTGCAAGCCTTCCGATGGAATTCTTGTTTGCTACCAATTACAAAGCAAAACGTAAATGAGTAAACAGATAAAATATGTATTGCATACTTGAATAACTCATAAATTCAAACCTTAAAGGCTTTAAAGCACGAGCATTCTTTATTTATTTATATACGGATATAATCCTTGTACAAAAGGATATAAATGTATTACAAGTAATTACACATAAAAAGAGCTCATCATACTAACAATATTCATACTAATAAACATTACTATGGTTACACATTACATGGTTTTACTTGCAATAATCTTTATATGGATATAAGATAAAGAAAAACAATTCAAGATTACTTGAGCGAATTGTGAAGTTGGTTCAGAAAAATATTAATAGAGGAATTTAATAATTGTAAGTGAGGGATGTCAATTGCAGAGCACATTATTCTGTATAGCGATGGGATCCCTCAAAGAAGCCGTACGTTAATTATTAGGGACCATGGTAACAATGAGCGGTAGATAGTGTTAGAGACTTGGGTGTATCCTGCAAAGGTGAGGTTGCCCCTAGGCATGTACTTTTCTGTCAATCCAATTCCCGGGACTATGTAGTGGGTGCTCCTAGGAGACTCCAACAGACCTTTCCCAACCCTTGGCTGGTAGGGCGAAGGGTTCAGGCACAAAATTGGCCTTGAGAACGTGACGCACTCTCTAAAGCACAAGCTGTATTCATGTTTCCTGGCGCGCATGATCTCTTTAAGCACCCTCCGCGTGCATTAGGAAGATAAGACGAAGGAAGCGTATAACACGCGAGGATGCAAAGACTACGCCTACCCTCGAAATGCGTTAAGGGAGTTGTTGGCTTACAAGCTGGCCGCGGAAGGCGGTGCTAGATCCGAGGGTTAGGGTGCCAGATCCTGTCTGAATAGGGGATGCACGGAGGAGGGTGCATAACCAGCTGTACGACGGGATAGCACAGTGTCTTCAGTTCCGAGCCCAGTAGCGTGTTATGTGGAATGGATTCGTCGTGGCCGTAAGTGAGACCTCTGGCGGGTACTTAGAGAAGAGCCTGTTGTTCAGTGGTGTTCGCTTTAATGAAGGCAGGTTCCTCTAGGGGGTGGTTAGAAATTTCACTTTAATCGAAACCGTGGCCGGAGCGGATCCGGTAGTTTCGACCTTGGCGAGACCTCTACGCTCAGGGAGTTAGAGTTGTCTCTATCTAAGGAACGCGTTGGGAGACATGCTGATGCATTTCGGCTCTTTCGTGTATCCCTTTACGCGCGGCACACGGTTAAGTGCACAATGTTGATCCACCCCTTCGAACTGGGCAAATAGGAGAAGTCGGTATGTCTGTTTGATTAGTCTGTGGATGTGGTTGCTTCTACACCGAACCTCACGGTGTTTACAATATCTACCGTGAGCGGAGGTGAGTCGCTCCTAACTTGAGAAATTAAACGTAGGATAAGGCCTATGTGCCAGGTGCGCACGTTAAAGAACCTCATTGACAAAGACATTGCGACCCCCAATGGAAATCATACCTGTCAAGCGTTGGGCTTTTGCCATAGGTAATACGGTGGCGTGGAATATAGAAAGGTCTTATGCTTTCTAAGCTGATAAGGATTAGTGGAGAAGTTGAACTTTAGATAAAAAGAATAATTAATTAGACTTATTACAAATGTTGGAAAGCTTATTGCTTTTTCTTTGAGCTTTGGTTTTTATAAAATTGTAAGTGAGAAAAATAACGATGAAATCAACAAAATAACGCGAGACATTTGATTTTATTTATTCTATATTATTCTATTGTTTACGGATACCCGGTTTATACCATTACGTATAGTTTATACGCTTGTAAATCCTTGTAAAGTTTCCTGTTTATCTGTAAGGTCGTTTTAAAGTTATCATTTTGTCGATTTTCGAACAGAAATCCAAGACGAAGATGAAAAATCTATAGAAAAAAAGTTTTTTTTTATTTTTCCCAATTTGTATTCCTGGGCTTTTGATGTTGAAAAAAATTAACGTCAACTTTGTTTTTGCTGAAGAAATATTTTAACCTATTTGCTACATTCCTTTTCAAAAATTGTGCCAATATGTATTTTAATTATGATCCGAGGTATGTAGTCTCCCCATTGTTAGTCAATTATTAAGTTATATAGATTATTCAACAATCATGAGATGCAGTCTGGTGTGATGTAAGTTTCAGAAAAACATTTTCTTTATCGTGCCCACGTTTCGACCTTATTGAGCCCTGAAGATGATCTCAATAAAGATCGAAACGTGGCACGATAAAGAAAATGTTTTCTGAAACCTACATCACACCAGAGCGCATCTCACGATTTTTGAATAATTATCAATTAACGGTCACTAATCACCACACTTTAAGTTATATGTAGATTAACCAAATACAAACAATTTTTATCGACATTCTCTGTAAATAGGAGTGTCACAAGGGTAAGTACTATAGCCGGTTCTATTATTAACACTAACGTCTATTAGTCGAGGAAAATACCACGGGAACGTTCTTTTATAATATAATTATGGTATAAATATACTGAATCTACTGAACGGTAAACAGAACACCCAATAACCTAAATCAATAAATTGACAGTTAATAGAGAATAAAGCCGAATGAAAATCTGTACATTTGGACTGATCAGAATAATTATGATCTGCCCTGGATGTTTCCAGTAAAGTAGGTCAAAACGTTTTTTTTTGTGGTAAAATCCCAAAATTCGGATTTATTTTAAGCACCCTTTTACACGCTCAGCTAGGAATTTCCATTGCAAAAACTAATAGACATTTTCTAGTTCAAAAATCCGTTTTTTGTTTTTGTTTAGAATTACAGTTCCTATTTTGGGGATTAAAAGGTGAATAGGTTTTGACTTACTTTACTTGCAATTCCGTTTTTTTATCCTTTTATTTGTCTAATAGTAAGACCCATTTTACGTTCGGATTTGTGACTTTTGGTGTTTTTTCAACATTAATGCTTAGTTAAAATTAATCTATATTTGTTTAGTGGTCATAATTGATCATATTACTTATTCCAATTAATTGTTCTTTTTATCTAAGATTTTTGGTTGAGATGAAGAAATAGTGTCACGAGCGGGATTTGATCCATCCACCTTCGGCTCAATACGCCGCTCTCTACTAACAACTTGAACCTTAAACTTAAAAATATGGCAAAAGAGGGAAAATTCGATCAGTTGTAGGTTGAGACGAGTTGGTGTCCGAGGAGATCGAAGCTCAATCGATAGTTCAAGTGGTTAGAGCAGCGGCGTATTGAACAAAAAAAATCGTGGGTTCGAATCCCGCTCGTGACACTAACTTTTTCATCTCAACCAAAAACCTTAGATAAAAATAATAATTTATTGGAAATAAATTAAAATACAGTCGGATCAATAATAAAAAATAATTTTATTTCTTTGCTCCGCTATGGGAGCCAAGAACCTTCGTGGACGATGCTAATGTAGGACCATCCTTTGTTGTAACAACCACCGATGTTTGAATGTTAATTTCACTATAATGAGTGTGGTCCTGACATCCCCATCGCTCTTGGCATTTGTACCGCTGTTGGCGAAAATGTTCTACTCTGCTGGGTTCCGGAATAAGCTTGTGGAATTGCCGCCCTCAGGCAGGTTAACCGTGGCCAATTTTGACGTCGACGTTTCACTTTGCATTGTGTCATGTTCTCATCTGCCCCCTAGCTCAAAATCGCTCCTTTGGGAATGGGTCGGAACTGCGAGCCGGCGGAAAAAAGGCCTACGTTCACGTCGCCACATGAAATTGGTTAAGCATCGAGTGATACTGTGCTCAGTGTGCAGTGTGTTTCAACCGTCGAGTAAATCGTCACCGCCGGCGGTTATTATGCTTTTAAAAAACGAGGAAAAATCTCTTCTTTTTTTTCGTTCGCCTGTCGGCGGGAATTATAGCGTTTTTTTCCATATTTTTTCCCAAGGGCCAGCCGGGGGAAGAGCGGGATCGGCCCGGGAGGATAAAGGTAATTGAGGAATAGACCCGGCAATCATGCTACTACCGATTTGTGACCGGCTGAAAAGGTCTCCCGGCGCGACCGCACGGTCAAGTCACGTCACCACGCTTTAAAAAAAATAATAAAAAAACTATAATTATAGCATTCATCTCCGGTTGTGTTTCCGGAATTTTCGCACCGTCGATGTCTCGGATTCCTCAGTGGCCCTGTGTCGCCAGTGACCGCAAACTGACAATGAAAACATTAAAAAACTGAGTGCTTCGAAAATCATCGATTGGGCAATTGAATATATGCACAGCAAGGGTTTCAGTAGAAAAAAAAAGGATCTGCATTTTTATGATGGTATGGTATGGCAATGAGGATAATAGGAAGCGGGGTTTGTGCTCCCATGAAATGCAGCCTTCTGGCTTATTGTACCTTCCGATTTTTCTAGTTCAGTGGAATAGACTCAATCATTCTTCTTAGAAGTATCAGGTCATTGACTGTCGCTGTTACAATTTCATTTCCTAGATTTGTTTCGTACGTTACGTTATACCTCCATTGAGCGTTGCATTGTATTCGAAGATGGTAAGGGTAGCTGTGTCCTCCTCCTCATTGCATAATCTGCAGATGGGATTATCTACTACGATGACGTAGATATTTTCTCAGATGCCAGTGACCGGTTAGTAGTCCTATCACTCCTCTGAATCTAGCCCTCTCCAACTGCAACAGTGAGTTTTTCGGTGAGGATTGTTTTAAAATAAGTTTACTGTGTCTAGCGCCGATAGAGTTTATCCACTTCTCCTTTTGTTTTGTTTGGATCTATTCTGCGATGGAGGATTCTATGTTTGTTTTTGTTATCCCAGGTATAGGTTCGGGCCTACATATGGTCTAGTAGATCCTCCTCTGGCCAGTGTGTCTGCTTTTTTGTTCCACAAAAGTCCTCTGCGCCCTGTCACCCAAGATGTCAGGTTATTGTGTTTCCCAGTTTTTGGGGATTTTGGATGCATTCACTGATTAATTTTGATTTTTTACATCCTAATGCTTTAATACCTGCTTGGGTATCAGATCTTATAAGGATTTTTTTGCCAGAGTAACCGCTTTTAAAATTTTCTAGGACACAAGCATTGATGGCATGTATTTCTACTTGAAAGAACCAAGTGTACTTCCGTAATGAGTTTGATTGCTCATGTTTTGGGCTTGTACAGAAAACGCCTGCTCCTGTTCCTTCGTTTGTTTTGGCGCCATCTGTATACCATATCATTGTATCTGATGCTGTCCTGTGTTCTTCCAATCCTTTATAGTCCGTTGAGACTTTATAGGATGTTGTAAAGAATGTTTTCCGGGATCATATAGTCAGACCTCATTTCTAAGAATGAGTGTCTGATTTTATTGATTATGGCTGTGTGCTCGAATTTTTTAGTTTCTATCCAATTTCATTGTTGTTGGAACCTAAATGAGATTTTCCGACCTCTCTCCTTGTGGTTTTATTATGGACTTTTTCCGTCAAATTAACCTTTTTTAATTTCAAATCAACCCTTTCTTTAAAGCACTAAGAACTCTTAGGAAATCATATAGAATAAGCATGCAGAGTAAAATTCCTGAATACAGCTTCTTTCCGCCAAATGAACAATGAATTTTAAATTCAAATTAACTCTATATTTTTTAAACATAACAAAATCTAGGAGGTAATATGAAATATAAGTATCTAAAGTAAAATTTCATGTATTTTTTCAGTCAAACTTTTTTAAATTTCAAAATAACCCTTTTTAATTTCGTAACAACCCTTTTTAAGGCAATAAAACTACTTAGGTGAAGCTATGAAAGTAAATTTTCTTTGCATTTGAGTTATTTTTCATATAAAACAATTGGGCTAAAGTTATATACAATTAAATAAAAAATGAAAGATTTGGTTTTCTTCTGTCAAATTAATCCTTTTTCACTTCAAATTAACCCTTATACTTTTCAAATTAACCCTTTTCTAATTTGGCCCCCTACATCAAACTACCCTGTTTTTAATTTAAATTAACGCTTTCTTTAAAGCATAAAAAGTTAAAAAAAGACAAATGATATCAAAATATAAGCATATGTAAAATTCCTGTATATTTGGGAATTTGTTTAAATATAAATAATTTTATAAAAGTATATAAAATTATATAACAAAATAAAGGAGTTCTTTTTTTTAGTTTGAAATAAAGTATAAAATATTGCTATGAAATAAAATCAATACCATTCTATTAATTCAAAACTTTTTAATTTGAGAATTATTGAAATATATAATTGGTTCTTATTTAAAATATTTACAACTAAAATTAAAAGTTATGTTCATACAATTAAACATAAAAACAAATGATTCTTCTATTAATTAGTAACTTTTTAAAATATAAAATAATTATTTGATAGACGAATTGAATTGATAGAAGAATCAATTGTTTTTATGTTTTATTTAATGATTTGTATCTCATAAATTTTATATTTTTAAAAAAATCCTCAAATTAAGAGAAAAATATTTTAGTTTTATATTTAATTTTATTATGATTTAATTATAGCTTTAAATTTTCAGTGCTTTTTTTCATACCATTTACTACGTTTTCTTAATGTTTTAGAGAAAGGGTTAATTTTAAATTGAAAAAATATTAATTTGAAATTAGAAAATGTTAATTTGAAGTTAAAAATGTTCAATTTTACGGTATAAATCTATATACAGGAATGTTACTTTACATGTTCATTTCATACCATCTGCTTCATTTTTTTTAATGGTTTAAAAAAAAGGGTTGATTTGTAATTAAAAAGGTTGTCATTTTGAAGTTAAAAAGTGTTTATAGAGACAAAAGTTATATAAATGAATTTTGCTTTGCAGGCACATTCTATGCCAACTCCTAAGGTTTTTTAATGCTTTAAGGAAAGATTGATTTGAAATTAACATAGGCCAACTAAAAATTAAAAAATTTTGTTGTGAAGTTAAAAAGTGTTTATTAGAGAAAAAAATTATATAGAGGAATTTTGCTTTACAGGCACTTTCCATGCCAACTCCTAAGGTTTTTTAATACTTTAAGGAAAGATTGATTTGAAATTAAAATAGGCTAACTAAAAATTAAAAAATGTTATTGTGAAGTTAAAAAGTGTTTATTAGAGAAAAAAGTTATATAAAGGAATTTTGCTTTACAGGCACTTTCCATGCCAACTCCTAAGGTTTTTTATTGCTCTAAGGAAAGATTGATTTGAAATTAAAAAGGATTAATTTTGAAGTTAATAAAAGTTAATATGACGGACAAATGCTATTTAGACGAGATTGTGTATGCGGAATGATAACACATTCTTCCAGCATTGTCAAGCAACTCTTTTCGCCGTTCGTCAGGACTCTGCAGGACCGTCATCTTCAGGGCGACGAGAGGATAAGTAAGGCGCTGGGGTAATTCTCAGGAAGGCAATTAGGTATAATTCCGTGTTCTTCCGGGGAGAGGCCCCTAATAGGCGAAGCCAGGTACCCCTCTTACAGCTGTCAACCAATGCTTGCAATACATATTTCAAAGCGGCCGGAAAAAGCCCCTCGAAACCCCGTAAAAATTACACCCCCGCGGCGCATCCCGGCTCCCAATTTGATAATTTCCAAAGGGAAAGTGGGTAATAAATACGTTAAAACTCGAATATGAGCTGAAATCGGGAATCACCGGATGTTTGGCCTTTTTTCATATTTTATGATTAATGTGGAATTCTGCCCTCGTTTTCGCTCTTCTCCCTGCATTGTAATTAAAAACGACTTTTTACCATATTCGGTGTTAGTTTTCGATCTTGCGAAGCCGGTCTTCGTAAGCTGACAAATCCAGCGCAATATTCTTGCATAAATTTTGTCGAAAAGGCTCCGCCGATTTTTGATTGCCCGGCCGAAATCGGATTAAGTCAACCAGGAACAAACATGTAAGTTCAATTCGAGGAGCGATCCGTTCCTTCATGAATAATGCATTCCCATCATCGTTGGGTTAATTCACACAATTGCTATCTCCTGGTATATAGTGTGTCGATCTGAATCAGAGGCCAATAATAATCTTCCCACTTTTATTCCCCTTTCTTCTTCTTTTTTCTAGCCTTCTTCTTCTTCATAAAAATCTAAATCAAATAAACGAAAAACGTTCTATAACGATCAATCTTCATAACATTATAGCATTTAGATTTGATGTTTGACTTTTTATGCCAGATAGACCGCAGAAGCCCGTGGCCCATTGTAAACACGTGCATGTTATATTCTATATAACTTGTTAATAAATGATATCAACCGAGCTTCAAAACAACCAAGGCCAATTTTAACAACTTGATACAGGTCGCCGTAACGGTTTAGGCGTTGATACGGCGCTCATCACTGTAAGCTAAAGGTCCCGGGTTCAAATCCAGCGGTCCTGCATTCGAACCCGACATACTTACAAATGTTTTTTTTTTTTTTTCAAAAACACCGGAACCCTGAGGGTCAAAATAATAATATTTAATATTATTATATTTTACGGAATAGATTCTATTTTATTAGCCAACGATGGCAGAACCTACCTTTGCCCTGTATTTACTTGTTCATTATTGTGGTGACATTGAGATATTCCAAGAAAACGAGGAACGAGCCAATTTTACTTTCTTTGGGCTTTTTTAGAATAGACAAGGATGGGGCTAATCAAAGTGACAGCGGGTTTTTTTTTATAATCAGTTTTCCCCGCTAAACGAAGTAACAGGCTAAACAATACAAAATGATTACAATATTAAGGTTGTAGAAGGTTATAAAGCCCAGTGTCTTTCGCACTTCTAACGCAAATGTAAAGAGTCAGGTTGCAATCTGTACATATGTAAATATTTGGTCAAATATACTAATTTTTCTTCTCTTCTTCTTCTGGATGGGGCTAAAGAGGTGGTCTTGAGGAACAGTAGCAGATATGTAGCTCGGTTGGGAAAGGGATGATCGAAACACTCAGAATTGTCTGAATATGACGAACAAAAGTTTCTTCCATGACTATACTAGTTCTAAGTCATCGTTCAATCCTTAAGCCTAGTGCATCCTTTGTAGCTCGTCTTTACAGCCTGAACAAAACGGATCGAGCTCTCGCGTGAACAAGCAACAACCCCTTGCCAGTCCTCAGTTATCGTTCATCCCTCAAACCTAGTGCACTTCAAAGCTCTTTGTTGCCCGTCCTGGTGGGTTTAGTTAAAATTCAATCGGGTCAGCTCTTGGGTGTACAAACCACCCCAGACCAGTCCTCAATCATCGTTCCAACCTTAATTTTGACTCTGTTGAGTCAACATGGCGAAATGCAGAAATGCGTCCGATGGATAAACGCACCATGGAGGATGTAATTTAATTGAATATTATACAACGGTGGGTTTTTAGTAAGCAGATAGGTCGCTCGGTTGAAGAAGGGATGATCGAACGACTCGGAATTGTCTGGGTAAGAGCTAAATGAAAACATGTTCCATCATCCTACTGGCTTTATCCTTTTTTTATTTTCCAACTTGTGCATAAGCTTTCTATACAGACTATTGCACTGTTTAGTCTGTTCGATATTGTGTCTTTCTGCAATAGCAATTTTTACATTCTTTGAACGAGGTATAGTGTCGAATATATAGAACAAAGGATAGGTCCAAATATAGGACCCTGAGGAACCAGACTTGCCGTTCTGTCGGAATTGACTGGATAGGAGCAAGGGAGTTGCTCCATCATGCTACTGACTATACCAATATGCCAAACAGTGTAAAATGTCGGTATAACCATTAAAACTAGGGTGGCAGTGATAGAAAATCCTGAAAACATGCTGCACTTGCATCATGATGCTGTTTTCATTAGGCAAGCAGGAAGTGAGCATAAAACTTTCAAATACCTTGCTGATAATACTAAGTACGTAAAATTGTTTGTATCTGAGACTTGCCCGGTTTCAAAATGGATATAACGTGTTATCTTTTCCAGTGATAGGGAAACCGATGATTTTGTTAACATGCGGCCTTTTGCGGTTGGTTTTTATTTTATTGTTTTCAGACATTACTGATTGAGAGATAATACCTAGTCGAGGGATTCTTATTGTGAATATCTTCTGGAAAATTGGCCATGAGAAATGATATTTCTTGTGTAAGTAAAACATTTCCTCAACGTTTTACTACATGAAAATTTTTGTGATTGACCAGTTACATAGTAATGGCTAAAACGGGAAATGAAAGGGTGATATAACAGATGCAAATTGTTTTACTGCCGACCTTTCGGTGATTATGTCACATCCTAAGGACTTTATAAATTTTAATCGATACAATAAATTTAACATTTAGTTCTAATTTAGCTATGCCAAGGAGTCGTTTAGCCATTTTGGTCGGTCAGACCAACTTTTTCTAAGATTCTACTATTCTACGATTTTACTCCAATTGAAATTAAATAGTATATTTTTGATGTATTAATTAAAAATTATGATGTAATTAGGTCGTTACTGATCAACTTCATCAACCATCGATGAGGTGTTCTGTCAGATACATCTAGGGTTAATTTGAAATTTAAAAAAGTTTAATGTGAAGTTGAAAAGAGTTAATTTGAAATTAAAAAGCTTAAATTGTCGAAAAAAGCTACAGTACAAACTTTTTGACACATGGGGACCAAAATAATTATTTTATATTTGCATAATATCTCCAATTGATAATAGAAAATTTTTTAAGTTATTTTTAATTTTAATCCTAATTAATTTTCATGTTGTTTTTAAGTGACCAAATATTTTATAATATTTTTAAACAATCTCGAATTAATTAGAAGAATCATTTGTTTTGATATTTAATATTATATAATTTTGAATTTTCATTGTAGTTGTGGCATATTAGAGAAGAAACATAACATTTATATTTTCAAAAAATCGCCAATTAAAATTTCGCAAATAAACAGAAATTTTTATTTTACATGCTTATATTTCATACCCATCTCCCCTAGTTTTTCATGCTTTAGAGAAAGGGTTAATTTCAAATTAAAAGACTTAATTTGCAATTTAAAAAAGTTAATTTGAAATTAAAAAAGCTTAAATTGACGAGAAAAGCTGTAATACAACATTTTTCATCGCCATTCATAACCAATTATTTTATAATATTTTTAAAAAATCTCGAATTAATAGAAGAAGAATTTGTATTGATATTTAATATTATATAACTTTTAATTTTTATCGTAATTGTTGTATTTTAGATAAGAACCAATTCTTGATAATTTAAAAACTCCACAAATAAAAAATTCAGAAATATACACGTAATGTACGTTACATGCTTCTATTTCATACATCTCTTAACTATTTAATGCTTAAAAGAAAAGGATCATTTGAAATTTAAAAAAAAAACACGTTAATTTGAAGTTAAGAGAGTTCGTTTGAAATTAAAAAGCTTACAACGACAAAAAAAAAGCTATAGTACAAACGTTTTCACCACTTGAGAGCCTAAAATAATTATTTTATCTTTTAATAAAATTTCCAACTAATAATAGAAAAATATGTTTTCGTCATTTTTAAAAAAATCTCTAATTAATAGAAGAATGATTTGTTTTGATATTTAATATTATATAACTATTAATTTTCATTGTATTGTTTGTTTTTAATGCTTTAAAAAAGGGGTTAATTTAAAATTAAAAAAGGTTATTTTGTACTTAAATACGGTTAATTTGAAGTTCTAAAAGGTTATTTTGAAATTAAATATTTCAAATTTAAATTCATTTGAAGTTAAAAAGCTATTCAAAGTTTAAACTCAAAGGCCAAGACTGAAAATGAAAGTCGTAATTTTTTGTTGCATGATTGTGATATCTTTCATCTCAGATTCTCACCGTCTTTTGATTGTATTTGTTGTGCAAATCTGGAAAATTCTTGTTTCTCGGTACCGAATAACCGTTTGATGGTCAGCCTCGAAAGTCAAGTACTCGGTACTGAGTTCGAATCCCTGCGCCGCGATTGGAATTTGCACGACCCATGAAAGTTAATGTAGAATTTAAATTGAGAAAAATTTCAATGGTTAAAATATTTAGTTAAACTTAACAGATCACATATAAAATCTCCCCTGACATCCCAATATATTTAGAATTAAATTCGAATCAAAATAAAGTTTCAATGAAAGTTGAGGCGTTCTCAGACTAGATAAAAGCTGTCAAGCAGAAGAAAACATTTAAAAAAAATATCAACAAGCTTTTTAGCCACAAACTGATTAACTGTAAACCTGTAAGAATAAACGGAATTCATAAACAAAAACGATCAAAATCCACTCTTTAACCTTTGGAAGAGGTCGATTAGGTAGAGATTTTTTATACATGGGATTTATATATTTATAAAAAAAAAGGCAACGGGATAAAATAGCACAGTAATCAAATCGTAATTTCAGTAATTTAATTTGTAAGCTGCAGTTCCCTCGGGTTATCTGGCACAATTAGCCCGCCGTGATGCGATTACCGGGCGGCATAACCGCTCTTTTCTGCGGCATGCGGCTGCAGTTTCAGTGGTAGGAAGAGAGGAAAAAAAAGAAGCCGAGCCGGCTGCAGAAGGTGCTCAGGTTTGAGGGCCGTACGTGACAGTCGGTCACCCCAGGAGCCCCGACGGTCACGGATCGCACGCACTCAGGCCCAAAACTACTTCTACACTTCTTATTTTCCTCATGCTCAAAAGGCACTCTTTAATTTTAGGCGAACGGGGGCCAAAGTCGTTGCCGTTCACCAATTTTCTTCATATCGGCTTTATTTGTTGTAATTTTTTTTATGGCCTGATGAGATTTTCCATTATTAATCACGTGATTTATCACATTTTAATTATTTCCATAATAAACTCTTCGTAATTTAAAATTACAAACAAAAATCTGTTTAAGTAATAGGGACAAGTTCCGAACTGAAGTCGGTGAATTTTACAACCTAACCAACATCATTTCTTTGGTAAATTTGTAAGTTTGTTGCTAGTCCTTGCGAGTTTGCTCAAATCTGCATTGAGTCAGCTCCAATGTTACCGAACGACCGAGAGTCATATCTCAATCATCGTTCAATCCTTAAGACTCGTTCAAATCAAAACTCTTTGTTGTTCAACCTTCTGGACTTGGACAAAACTGAATCTGGTTAGCTCTCGGGTGAACGAACAATCCTCGCTCAGTCCTTATTCATCGTTCACCCCCTAGTACATATCAAGTCTTTGTTGATGGTGATGATGAAACTAGAAAGCGGAGTTTATGCTCCCCAGACATTGCAGCCTTTTGGCTTATTGTGCCTTCCTAGTTCCATAGTCTGTGCAATCGACTGAATCTTTCTTCCCATAAGTATAGGACATTTACTGTTGCTGCTACAATTTCATTCCCCCTTCCATTTTTCCTGTATGCCAGGTTAAATCTCCATTGAGTTTCGCATTCGAAGAAGATTATTTTGGTGGCTGTTCTTCCTCATTTCATAATATGCAGATGAGATCATCGTTAAATATTCCCATGTTGTATAGATGTTTTCTAAGATGCCAGTCACTAATCAATAATCCTATCACTCCTACGAGGTTGGATCCATTCTGCGATGGAGGATTCTGTATTTATTATTGTTATCCCATGTATAGTTCGGGGCCTATGTATTGGCTTGCCTATCCTCCTCTAGCCAGTGCGTCTGATTTTTCGTTACCCAAAATTTCATTGTCCCCTAGCACCTAAGATATAATCAGGTTGTTGTTTTTCCCAGGTTTTGGAGATTTTGGATGCATTTACTGACTACATTTTTTACATCCTGATGCTTTAATACCTGTATGCTATCCGATCTTAGGAGGATTTTTTGCCAGAGTAACATCTTTTAAAATTTTCTAGGGCACAAGCATTGATAGCATGTATTTCTGCTTGAAAAACCGAAGTATAATTACTTCCCTGATGAGCTTGATTGCTCAAATTTTGGGCTTGTACGAAGAATACCCGATCCGGTTCCTACGTTTGTTTTTGGGTCATCTGTGTACTATATCGTTGTATATGATGCCTTTTCCTAGCCGCTCCTTGTACAAATGTTTCCAGTGGAGGTAGTTTTAGCAGAGTTTCTAGTACACTTGTAGAAGTTGTTCTCATTGCGCCTGTGATACATAGGTGTACTAATCTTTGTATCCTGTCTAGTGATTGAGTAGCTACTTTTTATTGAGCTTTGGTCCACCATTTTGGGTCTTATTACTGCCGTGCCAAGAAGACTCTCGTGGCATGTTCTCGTAGTCTGAACAAAACCGAATCGGGCTCTCACGTAAACAAACCAACAAACCAGGTGCTCAGTCATCGTTCAACCATCAAACCTAGAGCATTTCAAGGCTGTTTGTTGCTCGTCCTTTTAGGTTTACACAAAACTTAATCGGGTCAGCTCTTGGGTTTTCTCAGCCATCGTTCATCACTCAATCTTGACTCTGTTCGGTGTCACTCAAGATGACGAAATGCGGAAACCTTGCCCGACAGACAATGGCAGTGAGGATAGGCAGGCAGAAATGAATGTTATACATTATTTCCTCCCCCTTCATCTAACCCTGACAAACCTGAAATTCCCAACTGAGGATGGTAAAATGAGGAAACGCGTCCGACAGTCCAGCCCCGATCGAAAGACTAAAATAATCCGAAATGACCAAATTTAAAAAAAAATCTCAAATTAAAATAAGAATCCTTTATTTTTATTTAATTTTTACATTTAATTGTAATAATTTTTTATGTTACATAATATAATTTTATATATATATATTCTGTACAAAAAATATCGAAAATATACAGAAATTTTACTTTACATGCTTTTTTTTGTGTACCATCTCCTAATTTTTTGCAGAATGGGTTCATCCGAAGTTAAAAATGTTAATTTAAAGTTAGTTATTCAGATATCGTGAGATGCGGTCGGGTGTGATGTAGGTTTCAGAAAAACANATAAAGAAAATGTTTTTCTGAAACCTACATCACACCCGACCGCATCTCACGATATCTGAATAACTATCGATTAACAGTCACTAATCTCTACACACGTTAATTTAAAGGGAAAAAAACATTTAGCCCCGATATTATAATGATAGGCGATGAAAGTGATCAGGGGTGTGGTTAGGGATGGTTAGTTAAGATCGCACCAGAAATGCGGTATTCGCCAAATGTCGATTGCCGCCGAATATTTGCCAAGTTTCGAGATGCTCGTCTTGGCATTTGCCAAACAGCATGCCCAGGTACAACCACCCACTTTTTGCGGAAACAGCGAATGATGTGCGAGTCCTCAATATACTACCGCGATGGACAACAGTGATACTGCGCTTACTGCTTTGTGCAGTGGCTACAAAATCAGTCACAGAGTACTGTTGCCCATTACTTTCGATCCGTTTTTACCCATCGAAAAACTCTTTCCGATTTTAGTGATTAGGAAGAGAAGCATTCCAAATTATTTGTTCAGCTTGATCGAGAAAGTCCAAGAGTGTTATATTATGCCAATCCATTCTTAACCAACAGAAACAATGCAATGTTGTCCATGAATAGCAGTAAATAGAAGTAAGTAATAACTGTTGACTGATGATTATAACTGTTGATGATTACGTGCAGTACAGTTGATTCCTGAACCTGTGGGTGCATTGAGTTCGGCTACTTCACGAATATTCGTGCACTTTGAAGCGGACAAGAAAATTAGCCGAGCAAGGCGAGCACCGAATATTGTTGCTCAGCGAATAACTCTAGAGCCACCTGATAAAATAAGGGCAATCCTTGTACAAGCCTGGTTGTCGATGTTTCACATTCTAATTCGGCTTGCTGTTCAGTTCATTTAACCCATAAAATTTTAATCAAATTATTTGGCCGTTAAACAAAGATGGATGAGTCCATCCACAAGGAGACATGTCTCATTCCTAGGAATCTATTAGACGAGTGGCAATTTAACATCAATGTTTTGTCATAGAAACCGTTTTTCAACAAGTCCAAAGTGAGGATTGGGTAAACAGTGAACGGCGGACGTCGCGACTACTAGACAGATTTCACGCTAGGTGATGCCACTACGGTTGAGTGGCTGTGATTTAGACCCCAAACAGAATTTTTTCACATCCTGAACTAATAGTATTAACGTCGGGCTTTAGGTGGTTGACGTTTTTTCCTCACTCTCTACAGATATCATAGTAATAAACTAGTTCAATGAAGGTTAGATGTTTTATTGAACTTGACCAAACAATTAATTCTCCTTTCTATGTTGATTTGAAAGTCCCCTCATCAGACTTTATTTTGTCCTATGCAGACCTTTGTTTTACCACATCGATACCAAATCATCACATCGATTACTATAGCAGTATTCCAGTACTTGTTGAAAACATTTATTACATGATTGGACCGGTAATTATATGTTTACTATCTCCTGGATCATTAAACGGAAACAGAGCATATGGCAATCGAAAGTGCCCAGGCCTGTTGAAATTTACAATACATGGATTACAAGTACTCTTAAAATATATCTTCCTCTCTTTGAGGTTGACAAAAAAACATAATTTTCTGAAAAGTATATTAATTAAACAATCAAAATTTGAAAAAATTGAAAATATTGCATAATTACTTTATTTAGATTAAAAATTTAAAAACAAAATAATTTATTGATTTTTTAAATATTACTTTCTCCTTTTGTTACGCACGTATTTGTACTTTTTCCTATGGTTGACAAAAAACATAATTTTCTGAAAAGTATATTAATTAAACAATTAAAATTTGAGAAAAATTGAAAATATTGCATAATTACTTTATTTAGTTTAAAAATTTAAAAACAAAAGAATTTATTGATTTTTTAAATATTACTTTCTCCTTTTGTTACGCATGTATTTGTACTTTTTCCTATGGATGACAAAAACATAATTTTCTGAAAAGTATATTAATTAAACAATTAAAATTTGAGAAAAATTGAAAATATTGCATAATTACTTTATTTAGTTTAAAAATTTAAAAACAAAAGAATTTATTNCACGAGCGGGATTCGAACCCACGATCTTCGGCTAGATATGCCGCTGCTCTACCACTTGAGCTATCGTCACCTAGTGGATCGAACACCAACTTCCCATCTCAACCTACCTTTAGAATTTTCCCTCCTTTTATTATTATTTGCTTACTTACTTTATTACTATTTATTTAAATAATACTTAAACTTACTAATACTTAAACTCAAGGCTTAATGATCAATTTGACGGAAAAAGCTATAGGTCACGACAGATTTCGGAGGGCAGAAACTTGCCCGTGCAGATATTGCCAGGAAAATAAGCGGAAGGAAAAACAGCGGACTATGTACTTTGTCGGCTGAGGATTCCTACAACTTGATAAAGCATTAGAATCTGATAAAAACCCGTATTGTCAATTTTCGGTCCGCCTAATCTCGTTTGTTTAGGAACTTAAGATCCTGAAGAACCAGTGCAGACATCTATAATTATGTTTTAACATTTTATCATGCGCAGGGTTATTCTTTTGTTTACACCTGTGTAACTTAAAATTTGACAGCTTAAAATATAGCCGGTGCGACTAATGTGGGACAACGTGTTATTTAAAGGGTGATTTGCTTCATTACAAGTCATGAATTGTAAAACTGGGTCAAAATATTGCCCGATTAAAAAATAATAATAACAATAATAATAAACAACGGTGGCAGGATTTGTCGGGAAGATGATAGTTAAGTACGGGCAGACCGGAAGTCAACTTATACATAAAGATATGTGTAACTCGGGTGCACACCATTAGCAAGCAATAAACTATCCACCGAAGCCAGTATTAACTACCACCTTTTGTAACTTTTTTCCCCCAGTTTAATTTTATGCATTATAGAAGAGGCTATTTAAAAATGTAGATGGTGGAAAGGTTTGATTGATGGGGGAGCCAGGTAGGGGCGAGACGCATAACTCAATACTTATAAAATATTAAGATGTCCTATTATCATTAAACAGCATTGTTCTATGATAATCATAATTATATATTGAAAACCGAACTATTATTTATACACAAAATATGACATATGCGGCCCTTAAAAGCGGCACAGCACCCACCGGCGGATTTATAATGAGCGGCCGTTCTTCACAAATCGTACCCATTGTTATTAATGACCGACACTGCTTGGTTAACGCTTAGAATTTCCTCTCTTCGACAAAAAGAACCGATTTACAAAAGTTTCATGGAAAACGTTCGGCCTTCGGCATACCTGCATAACTTTATTCACATTATGCACGCTTCGAAAATGATACCTCTCTTGTGGGTGTGCTGAAATTCGCACTTTCCTTTCCTACAAAATAATATACAAAAATTAATTATAACCCTAGAAACACCGTTTAATGCTTCGTTCAGTTCCTCGATCGCGTTGTACATATTTATTTCGTTATTAGAAAGCCCACGTGATACTGATTATTAAAAAGGACCTTGTACTTTTTAATACAGATACATCTGTGTTATGAAGCATGATTGGAATTTCCACAAGAATCGAGTTTATCCAATGCTGAAAGCTATTTATCTTCTTTTTTTGTACGTACAAATTCTTTTTTGATTTGATAACACTTATTAGGTGAGAAATCAATTTTTTCCCAGTACAATTATAATCAACTTAAAACAACAATATTGTAAGGACTAAATTGACACCCGCAATAGAAAGTAATATTTTTCGGAGGATCTTGGATTTTTGGATGTAGATTGTAGGGATATTGGAACGTTTGGGTGAATCCCAGTTATGCATATTTTATGTAGTGTTAAGTGACCGTTAGTCAATGATTATTCGGAGATCGTGAGGTGCGGTCTGGTGTGACGTAGGTTTTAGAAATGGCAAAAAGGAGGGAAAATTCAAAACGTGCGGTTGAGATAGGAAGTTAATGTCCGAGCGGATCGCGGTCACGATAGCTCAAGTGGTAGAGCAGCGGCGTATCTAGCCGAAGATCGTGGGTTCGAATCCCGCTCGTGCCATTGACTGTTTTATCTCGACCTTAATTAACCTTAATTAATTGTAATATATTAATTGGTCAAGCGGACCACGAAATTAGTGAATTTTAGAAAAACATTTTCTTTATAGGGCAACGTTTCGAACTTTGTTCAGACCATTTTCAGGGTCTGGGATTTATAAACATTGTTTAAATTTTACAAATACAAGTAGGATGTGGAAAAAGTGAATTTATACAATGCAAAAAAAAATTATATTCAATCAAAGTATTTATATTCTTTTTTTTACATTGTATAAATTCTTTTTCCACATCCTACATTTATTTGTTAAATTTACGTACATGAAAATTAATGTAAATGGAAGATATATCAATTCAAGTACCTAGGTATAAAAATAAAAGAGTATTGTGTAATGGTTAGTGACCGTTAGTTGATGATTATTCGAAAATCGTGACCGTTAGTTGATGATTATTTGAAAATCGTGAGATGCAGTCTGGCGTGATATAGGTTTTAGGAAAACATTTTCTTTATCGTGCCAACGTTTCGATCTTTATTGAGATCATCTTCAGGGTCTGGGATTTACAAACTTTGTTTAAATTTAACAAATACATGTAGGATGTGGAAAAAGTGAATTTATACAATGCAAAAAAAAATTTATATTCAATCAAAGTATTTATATTCTTTTTTTTACATTGTATAAATTCTTTTTCCACATCCTACATGTATTTGTTAAAGGTACGTACATGAAAATTAATGTAAATGGAAGATATATCAATATAAGTGCCTAGGTATAAACATAAAGGAGTATTGTGTAGTGGTTAGTGACCGTTAGTTGATGATTATTCGAAAATCGTGACCGTTAGTTGATGATTATTTGAAAATCGTGAGATGCAGTCTGGTGTGATATAGGTTTCAGAAAAATATTTTCTTTATCGTCCCAACGTTTCGATCTTTATTGAGATCATCTTCAGGGTCTGGGATTTACAAACTTTGTTTAAATTTAACAAATACATGTAAGATATGGAAAAAGTGAATTTATACAATGCTAGAAATTTTAGATTTATAAACATTGTTTAAATTTTACAAATACATGTAGGGTGTGAAAAAGTGAATTTATACAATGCTAGAAATTTTAGATTAAAATAAATAAAATGAATTTATACCATGCTAGAGAATTTTAGATTTAAAAACTATACAATGTTAGAAAATTTTAGATTAAAAAAAATTAATTTATGCAATGCTAGAAAATTTTAGATTAAAAAAAATGAATTTATATAATGCTAGAAAAGTTTCGATTCAATCAAAGTATTTGTATTCACACAAAGTATTGACTACTCAAATACTTTGATTGAATATAAAGTTTTTTAAAGTATAATAAAGTATATTTTTTTAAATCTAAAATTCTCTTGCATTGTATAAATTCATTTTATTTATTTTAATCTAAAATTTCTAGCATTGAATAAATTCACTTTTTCACATCCTACATGTATTTGTAAAATTTAAACAAAGTTTATAAATCCCAGGCCCTGAAGATGATCTCAATAAAGATTGAAACGTTGGTACGATAAAAAAAAATGTTTTTCTAAAACCTACGTCACACCAGACCGTATATCACGATCTCCGATTAATCAGTTATCCATATTGGTTTGTCTGCGCTAGCAATGAAATTTAGGTTTGAAGGTTTCTTTGAACGACTTTGGAAGATGACATCGTAAGAATCTTTGAATTTGAGTGATAGAACGATAGACAAATAGAAATATTTTAATTTATAATTTGGTGCATGTCAATGAAGCGTATAAATAACATAGAATAATCTATCTGTCACCGTAGATCGTTTTAAATTGTCACAAACCACGCGAAATTCAAAATTAAACGTGGAACTCTGGATACCGTAAAGTTCTGTCCGTTTTTAGAATAAAACAAAATAATAAATTTTTCATATCTTGAATAAACTTTACTAAATAATATAATTACCATCATTATTTATGGCTTCTTGCCGGCGTGATGGCAATTTGTAAACCACATTTTTTACAAAATGCCTTATCCCTAGAGGCGAAAAATTGAACCAGTGCTTGATTAATATCGTCTTCGTTTTTTAATTTTCTGTCCTGCAAAAATTTTTCTAAGGACAGAAATAAGTGATAATCGAAGGGTGCTAGGTCCTGGGAGTATGGTGGAAGCGGCAGAATTTCCCAGCCTAGCTCGGCGAGTTTCTGACGAGCATGTTTCCATCTCAGCCAAGCCCGTCTTCTTAAGATGATAGTTAAGAGGACAGTGGCCGGTGCAGAGGCCTATAATTTTTCTCAAATCCTGCCTGCTGAGAGAGAGAGAGAGAGAGAGAGAGAGAGAGAGAGAGTACTTCCGCCTTCCGTTAGTTTGCCTCATACCTGGAGTATTTCTGCAGTGTTTCAGCTTTTCTTCCTCAATCCATTTTTCCGGTTCCAACTTAAGCACGCACTCTCGAGTACTTCGTCGTGGTTCTGGTCCGATGGATGAGTGGGTTGCCCCTTTTTTTGGCTAGTTGGGCAGCCTTTTAATTTCCTTCTATACTTTCATGACCACCGAAACTCACTTTAAAGTAATCTTGTGTTTTCACAGGGCCATTAGACAATTTAGGCACTCCCAGACAAGGTTGGAGTTGAAAGCATATGCATTTAGTGCCTTTATGGCTGCCTGGCTGTCTGGGACAGGGTATATCTGTGCACCTTTCATATTTTAGAATTGACGAATACTTGATATTTCAGTTTTAATCGGATGACCTCTTATGCGTTTAAATAGGACCACGTCTTGTTCATTGTAAATTTTATTAATGAGAGTCTTTTTTTCTCAAATGATTCGTCCACTGCAATCTGGGGTGATGAGATCACCAAGGTATTTACACTCATTAACCACCTCTATTCTTTCCCTTTTATAATACCAACTGCCCGACGGCTTAAGTCTACCACATGACCTTAGAATTTTTGCGGTTTGCCGTTAAATTTCATTTGTCACAAAAAGTTTCAACCAGCTTTATATTCTAATCAGCCATTAAAACTATACCGTCCGTGTATAGAAAAAGTTTTAATCTAACGTCGCCTATTCTCACACCAACAAGAACGGATGGAAGGTCGTAAAGGGACAGGGCTTAGCAGGCAACCTTGCCTAACTCCGCAACGGACTTAAAAATATTCTGAGAGCCCTTCTCCCTTACGAACCCCGACGCCGATTCAAACAAAGGTGAAGCATCTAATGTGCAATAACTCTTTCGAAAACCCTTCTGAAATTCGCTCAAGAGAATTGTTTACTGTAAAAGACTCAGTGAGGCATAGGAGCAAGGCCGAGAAGATTTTGGCAATAGAGTCAAGACAAGATATTCCCCTGAAAATATTCACCGCTCTTATATAGAGGGAAAATGATAGATTTCTAAATGCAGTGGTAGTCAGGCCAGAATCAAACATTGAGTTGAAGAATAGAAGAGGGTGAGTTGGAGTAATACCATGGGTTTAAACTGAGTAGAGGTAACTCCTAGATAACTACTTTCGACGACCCCTGGCAACCTGGGACGGTGGAACAGAGGCGTGGCCCTTCAGCCTCTGCTGGGTCCCAGGACACATGGGAGTAGAAGGCAACGGGCAACGAAAAAGCGCACACTCTTACAAGGAAAGGAGCTGCTACACCGCTGATAGGACCCGAACCCTTCTGTGGCATAGGAACCCACACTTTCAATGAAAATGAAGGAACAATGAAATTCACTCATTGGACACAGGCAATCCAAGAATCTCCCAACAAATTTCGGAAGGAAAGAAACTACAGAATGTCATAGGAAGCAGGAATAAACTGCGAATCCTAATAGGATTCTTAACAGGACACTTAAAGAAGATTGGAATAATCCAAGACGGCACATGCAGATTCTGCAAAGAGGCAGGAGACACCAACACACCTACTAACAAACTGCGGTGCTACACTTGCCCGCAGGAGGAAATGTTTTGGGATATACAACATAATAGTAGAAGAGATTCAATTTGGGATGTACAATGTGGCCATAGAAGAGATTCAACCATTGAAACCAGGCCTCCTCCATGATGAAATAGGATTCACAGGTGAGCTTTACGCAGAGAACGGGGGATACAATATCTCTAAATAGCGCAGTATATTACACCCCGTCTATTACATCTACATGTACATGGCCGTTCAGCAAGGAAATGCTTGTATAGAACAGCTGTATTACCATCAAATGCAGATGTAACTTTGGATGAGTTGTAGGAATATCATGTGTGTAAAGTGGAAGAAGATAGGACCTAAGTTTCTTCCCTGGGGTACAGAGAGTTAACTGGGAAGGTGGAAGAGATCTTGGCCCTCCAGCCAGATAATGTTTGTACAGAATAGCCGTATTATCAGCAAATGAAGATATAAATTAGGATTATGTATTATGGCTTTTTTTCGCATTTATGACGCAAGTAGGGTTATGAAGTTACTCGATATTCCACCATCACCCTTTGCACATACTCTACAACTAACTTAGGTAGGGCTGAGATGGGAAGTTAGTCCGAGTGGATCGAAGTCACGATAGCTCAGGTGGTTAGAGCACCGGCGTACCTAGCCGAAGGTCGTGAGTTCGAATTCCGCTCGTGACATTGCCTTTTTTATCTCAACTAAAAATCTTAATTACATGAAAGATATTAATTGGTCAAGCGGATCACGAAAACTAGTGAATTCTATAACTAATTCACTATTTTTCATGGTCCGCTTGACCAATTAATCTTACTGAGGTGGTAGTCATTATTCTACGAACGGCGCTTTCACGCTAATAAATTTAATCTCAATATATACAAAAAGGCAAAGGAAACGAGATATCTATTAGTATGTACAATAAAACCGACCTGTAATTAATAATTGTAATTAATAATAATTTAATTGAGTGGGACATAAACGAGAAATCTTCCTTTACATGCCAAACTGTCCGTTTGTCAACTACGTTTTGCTTATTCTTTCAACGGACGAGGATGATCCCGTTTATACGATTCAGATCTTCCAAGGGCTACTTAACGTACTCTTAGGTTTGGAGATAGGTAGGATCTCTGCTGATACGGCACATAGACACTTCCATTTCCTTTTCATCGTGTTTTTAATAGCATTTTTAAAGTCAGAGACGTCCAGAGTTTGGGGCGTCCCGTCCTTAGACGCTTCGTCCGTCAAACGTCATCAACTCATAACAAAACCCCAGATAAAAAGGGCCATTAAAAGTGATTTTTTTGGCCGAATCAATTAGTCCAATCGTGGGAGAAGATTATTACATACTGGCTACATGTGTTGTCAAGAACACCGACGGTTAACGACAAGCAATTTAGGTGTAGAACACCAGGTCTAGACTTTATAATGAGGAAGCGATTTAGACCCCACTTGAACGTTGAACAGGAAAACTCGGGTCGCCAACGTGTTTTACATGCCAGAGAAGATTGATCAGAACATCAAAACAAATCAATTTGTAATGAAATTCGCTCATTTTTGGTATTACGTCTTGATACGGAACTTTCACATGTTTTCTGTAAATCTAAACTAAATATAACTATAAAAGACAGTTAATTTGTAAATAGACACAACGATTCGTCATGAATTTTGCGAGTCGTTCCATACGAACAGTTTTGTGCCAAACGAACAATTCAGCGAGGGTTAGCAGTCTAGTATGATCGGAATCGACCAAAATTACANCGGCGTATCTAGCCGAAGATCGTGGGTTCGAATCCCGCTCGTGCCATTCACTTTTTTATCTCAACTAAAAACCTTAATTAATTGTAAGATATTAATTGGTCAAGCGGACCACGAAATTAGTGAATATAATTTTAAACATTTAATTTTTAACTGAATTTTCCTGAAAAGTGAAAAATGAGTACTTTATGTAAGAACCCATTTTACATTTTTTACAAATTCTTAAATTAAAAACTTCTAATTTTAATTGTAATTAATTTTGTAATTATGTAATTCAATGGTCTTGGTCAAAAGCCAAATTATTTTATTTAAAAAACAACTCAATTATACAGTTTATCCAATGTTTTACCGTCTCCTAATTATTTAATGTTTTCTAAAAAGGGTTAATTTGAAATTAAAAATGGTTAAGTTGAACGAAAAATGCTATGTAACAATAAGTAAGATTGGTTTGACTCTCGCATGTGATAAATACATAGTTCTGTCTGTTTAACTTTACTGTTCCATACTTTGGAGGAAACCGGGTTGTTTTATTGCATGTAATACTGATACTCTTATGTCCCTAGGGTGTGTCTTGAGTGAATTTATTTATTGCGTGAATCCGTAGTGCGAGAAGGCCAAAAGCGGAATATTGGATACCCCATCGACCGTGGCTATTTTAATTATATTATAGGTGTAAATGATGATGGAGGAATATCGAGTACTCCACCATCCAGAGTGAACGGAATGTAAATAGAAAAGATGTAGGTAAGAGTGAGTGAGAATTTGAATGTGTTTGGTTTTAAGAACTGATTGCGTTGGAGGCTGAAATGACCTATATCGATATCCCCTGGAGACCCATCTAGGTAGTTTGACGGATAAGAACGAGGTCTGATCCGGGACTGCCAACACCCGGGGTGAGTGATTCTCGAGGTGTGCCGCTAATTTATTGCAAATTACAAAACTAGAATTGCCGGTGGACTGCGAGATGTGATAGGCTAAACTTTGTAAGCACATGCGTGTACAGATTTGGGCTTATATAAATCAGTAACTTTACTCCTAGCTAATCTTCAAATACGTTTCTATCTAGTCATTAAAAGAACTAATTAGTTTAAAACAGGCAAATTATATAGTAATAAGTATCCCTATGGCCTTTGAAGAAGATCTTCCGTTGACACCTTTTGCAGACGTTAGATTGAGTATTTATATTTTCCTCTGGGGCAAATCCATCCCATGGACGGCGTTTAGAAAAAGAGCCCGAGTCATAACAGGTCCCGGTTGTGTAAAAATTTCTCGAGGCGATGTAATCATCGTCGGTCCCGAGTGCGGCCGGGGCCACAGGTGCTAGACGATATGACTCCTAATTTAAAAGGCCACAACGAGAGATAGAAGAAAAGGATTGCCGTCAAAAATTAGTTGTTTAACATTTCCTTTGATCGTGTTTTATTTTGATAGGTAGAGTGAACATAAATTAGTTTTATGTTAATGAGTTACCGGGTAGACCTTCTCTCTCTCCTCGCCCATATCATACATTATATCCCAATCGCCTCACACCCACTTTTGTTTTATTTCGTATTAACAATAACCGGGCTCTGTTCCGGGCCGATATCCAAACGATGATTGTGTTATGGTAAACTTGTCCTTCCGTTTAGCTTGGAAACCATCATCCAATTTAGAACCCTCGTGAGAAACGGTCGTAATATTCTTGTCCACACTCCCTTTCTTTATAGGTTTTTTTTGAATTCCGAGAACTTATATCCCACACAACTTAACCAGGCCCACATTTAAAAATTACACACAGGAACATTATTAACACTCGACTATTATCGCTGATTGTCTTTTAATACAGTGTAAACTCACATTTTCTCGCCGGTTTTCACCATTTAAACCGAACAAGCAAATGAAACGTTTTTTTAGAATCGTTTGTGGATAATGATTCATAGTTTGTTCAGCTATTTCGCCAGACTATTTAGCAGAATGAGTTTGGGCGTCTGCATTTCCATGATAGGTCTATTTTATATCTATTATCTATTATCTCTATCTCTCTCTCTCTTTCTCCTCTTTATCCAAAAATAGATAAATGTGTTGTGGGGTGTTTAAACGGCTTCCATTAAGCGCTATTGTTTCCCCCGTTCTGTGCTTAAAAAAAGTAAGTCCTACTTCATCAAGGAACTGATTAGTAGGCCCGGTTTCAGTGGTTNATTCACTCACTCATTCACTCTCTCTCCTCTTTATCTGTCTATCTATTTTTGTATCTATTCGCATTCTCTTTTAGCTCTTTATCTGTCTTAATAAATCTCACTACTCATTAAAAATAATCACACGAATTTCTTACCAACTGATTACCTACCTCTTTTGTCTCAATTATGTCAATGAATCGCTTGGTTTTTGTTGCAACCCCTGTTCTTTCTGAGTTCACTGAAGATGGCGTAAAGCCGAAACACGATTGAGCAACAAACCTGCGAGTGAAGACGGACCCATCGTGCCGGTTCAGGATGAGATCTATTTTCACTTGCATATATCACATAGGCGTGCGATATATATTATTTCAGACAGTGCCATTTTTCAGGCTTTGTTCTTCTTGTGCTTTTTAACTGCCGGCTAACGTCACTATTTCATCCCGCGCCGTGATGTCTAGGTATGAGTTAAACTCGCCATGGCGGTTAATCAAAGAACCAAAGATTTTTAACTACTTGGTGAATAGCCCAGGACGATTGGGAAACACTACCTGGCATTAATGTGTTTTACAAAAACATTTTTACGTATTAAAGTTGATAGTTGAAAATCCTTAACATCATTATTAATGTCTGGGGGTTTTCAGGGCGCTAAAATATTTATGTGTGAGTATAGGTATTTATATGTGAAAGTCGGATTTTACCGGAAAAAGATAAAACCAGAAATTTCACCTTTATTGTTAAGAATCTGCCATGCACTAAGATTAACTTTTCTGTGTAGAAACACCCCCAGAAATTTGACACATTATTCGGGAATCACCCTGTACACACGGTCCCAGAAATAAAACAAATATACAGGAACATGATAATCCGACCAGAATTATCAGTAAAAACAGCGGAGATATTATTGATGAGTTTGATTGAGATTGAGTTTTCATGAACTGTTATATTACAAATCATCAGCAGTTTAACGCGGGTACTATTTTCCAAATCTTCCTGCTCAGAGGTACAACCCAGCGTAGTGGGAACCGGGAACCGGGTACGGGCCTTCTCAGCCTTTAACCCTGGCCTTTTAACCACCACCCACCCACATTACCATGCGTACTACTACGTTCTTTTTGTGTGGTAACCTGGTAACCCAACATTCCATTTTGTTGTTTTGCAAACCGCTATTCGAGAACGTACGTTGTTGCCCGTTTATTAGCCGTCTAAGTATTTAAGCCCGTCTACAGACTTATAGGACAACTCTCCTAAAGTATTACCGTAAAACGGTGTCGAGTTTTGTGTAAAATATAAAAGTGAAATAGAAATTTATAAATATATATATATTTTTTTATTACGCATGCCTTTTCTTATTAAGAGAAAATTAAAACAAATGAAACATACACTTCCTGGTACAATAAAGAACAGCAACACCAAAGCTCTCTCACTCACTCTCTCATTCTTTGTTTCTCATTCTCTCAATCACACACACACACACACACACTCTCTCTCTCTCTATCTCTATCTCTGTCTACTTATCTATCACTATTTTTCCACTCACACTTCTCGCTCTATCTTAGTCGGTTTGTTTCTCTTTATCTCTTTCTTCCCAACTCTCTTTCTCACATCTTTACATAACGTTTTCATCTAATAATTAATAATTCTTATATTGCTGGAATTTGAAAGTGGTCACATTAAACCAAACTCTGCGAGTATAAATAAAACCTTATTCATTTCTGATTATTGGGAAATCGTGAGATGCATTCTGGAGTGACGTAGGTTTCAGGAAAACATTTTCTTTTTTCGTGCCAACGTTTCGAAGGTTATTGAGGTCATCTTCAGAGCCTGGGATTTACAAACATTGTTCAAATTTAACAAATACATGTAGAATGTGGAAAAAAGTGAATTTATACAATGCGAAAAAATATTTTTTACATTCATTCAAAGTATTTCTGTTCTTTTTTTTGCATTGTATAAATTCCCTTTTTTCCACATCCTACATGTATTTGTTAAATTTAAACAACGTTTGTAAATCCCAGGCCCTGAAGATGATCTCAATAAAGATCGAAACGTTGGCACGATAAAGAAAATGTTTTTCTNTATCTCTCACTCTCTCTCTCTATCTCTCTCTCTCTCTATCTATCTATCTATCTATCTATCTATCTATCTATCTATCTATCTATCTATCTATCTATCTCTCTTTCATTCTATCTTTATCTGTCTATCTATCTGTCTGTCTGTCTGTCTATCTATCTATCTCTTTTATTCTATATTACTCTTTCTCGCCCCCTCTCTTTCACTATTTATATATTTCTCTTTTCCCACTCTCACCCCCTCTCTCTCTCTCACTCTATCTCTCTCTTTCTCTCTCTCAATGAAAATGAAATATTTTTCAATCTGGAGTACTCGACTTTTTGAAATCAACCCCTTAAATTGCAATTTGTTATCACCGGCAAATCGCAATATTAATTAAAAAATGAACCCTTGGGATGGCGGTGTTTTCGAAAAGAACCAATTTTTAAATATGTTGCGCTCGAATGCAGGACCGCTGGATTCGAACCCAGGACCTTTACCTTACTGTGACGAGCACCGTGTCAATGCCTAAACCAATTTAACCAGCTACGGCCCTGACAAGAACGTTACGA
The DNA here is from genome assembly GCF_000648675.2 of Cimex lectularius. Taxonomy (NCBI): domain Eukaryota; kingdom Metazoa; phylum Arthropoda; class Insecta; order Hemiptera; family Cimicidae; genus Cimex; species Cimex lectularius. The sequence continues at coordinate 1,102,942 of NW_019392776.1, forward strand.
TTAACATCGATAATAAAGGAATTCCACTTCAAAATAAAGTTTATTATTTAGGGTTTGTATTAAATAATACTCTGTCATAGAAACCACAAACAAAATTAATGATAGGTAAAATGTTCCAATAAAATGTACGCAATAAAAAAACTGAAATGACAAAACAATTTGTTCTTAGTATTAAAAATCAGTAACGACATACATATATTATAATATAGCGGTTTGAGTGATATAAACATAACCGCTTTAAATCAATTTCAAAAGCTCAAAAAATGTGCCTCAGACACAACCTAAATTTAAAATTTGATTCCCGAATTTCTCAAATCTAAATATGTTAAGTGTAAAAGATTTACAATCCAATAATTAGAACAATAACTCGTCAATACTTATTCAATCATACAATTAATTAAGGTTTTCAGTTGAGATAAAAAAGTCAATAGCACGAGCGGGATTCGAACCCACGATCTTTGGTTCGAATCCCGCTCGTACCGTTGACTTTTTTTGTCTCAACTGAAAACCTTAATTAATTGTAAGATATTAATTGGTCAAGCGGACCACGAAACTAGTGAACTTATTCTATCACTTAAACTTCATAGCAGTATACACAATATCAGAATAGAGCACTCAAATCAAAGCCATTCCAACGCACAGAGCCAAAACTCAAAGTAATTCCTTCAAAATAAAAGCAGTAAAAACCATATCAAAAACCAATTTTACAGATTAAAAATTTAACGAATTTTCTTTTCGAAGAAAACGCAACTGAAAAGAATTCTTGTCAAGTAAATGTATTTAAGTTCACAATTTCCAATTTTCATAATAACTCATCAGTATTATTTTAATTTGTACCGTTTTTATTGTATTACGTTAATATTATCGCGAAATTCACCATCATTATATTATTCAAAACACACTTCTCTAATAAAACAGTTGAAATTGTTTTATATAAAATTGCAAATATACAGGGTGTATCGACTTCTAGAGCCTACCCATTTAATTCCGAAAGAATTAACTTTAGCAAAAAATGGTCTTATACAAACCCAAAGTTAATTTTGGCTAGAAATCGCGTGTTGATAACAGATTTAACGTAACTTTCTGATCAAACTGGGAAATGACACTAACTTTGTTATTTTAAATGAGAATCTCATATTTTTATTGTACAATTCGATTTTAGAGCTTATTTTATGCCACATTTACTGAAAGGAAAATTTTGATACGATCGATCGTTTCTGAGTTATGCCCCATGGAAGAAGCGTGAGTGGGTATGTTTTTTGTAACATGATGGCCCTCCCCTTTTGTTTCGAAAACGATTAGCATTTGCATGTTAATTTAGGATAGGAATCGTCTCAGAATAGGGTAAGGATCAAGGGAGTTGCTTTACGCTTAGCTTATATTAATTTTCGAAAAAAAGAGCTCTTTTTACAAAAAAAGTATTTTTTTATCATCATCGAGCCCATTTTATTTTTAAAACAACTCAGAAAAAGGATGGCCGATCCTATCAAAAATTTTCTTTCGGTAAAAGTGGCATAAAATAAGCTGTAGAATCGAATTGTGCAATAAACAAATGGGATTCTCATTTAAAATAACAAAGTGAGAATCATTTCCCAGCAAGATGAGAAAGTTATGTTAAATATGTTAGCACCACTCGATTCCTAGCCAAAATTAACATGGCGTTTGTGTAAGTCCATTTTTTGCTTAAGTTAATCGTTTCTGAATTAAATGGCTGGACTATAGAAGTTGATACACCCTGTATATAAATAGAATTAGAATATTAATGTTAAAGAAAATTATATTATAAGTTCTTCGATTATCCACACTTTGGTCTCGTTTAATGTTACACAAAACTTATCATATGATTATAATGACAATTTAAAATATTATATAATATTTTATACAGTGGACGCCGCTTATAAGACTCACTTTGGGACCAGCAAAAAGTGAGTCTTATATGCGGAAAGCCTTATAAGCGAAGGAAACAAGATTTTAGAATGTATTTTATACACAAATTCACTAGTTTTCGTGGTCCGCTTGAACAATTAATATCTTTCAATTAATTAAGGTTTTTAGTTGAGATAAAAAGTCAGGTGTCACTAGCGGGATTCGAACCCATGATCTTCGGCTAGACACGCTACTCTACCACTTGAGCTATCGTGATTTCGATCCTCTCGGACACTAATTTCCCATCTCAACCCCATTTATAGTTATACACAAACTTTATTTTCTCATGAAAAATACATAGCGTGTCATTCACCTATAAAATAAAGGTAAGTCTTCAAATATGTACATACATAATCAATAATTTAAGATGGCTTAAAGAAATATGCTACTTTTGTTTGTTTTTTGTTTTTTTATTTCATTTCAATAATATACTTCTCATAATCGTAGTGCTTTTGAAAATTGGTCCCGTGGGTGGTGCTGGAGAGCTCCTCAACACCCGTAGTTGCCAAACCTCTAAGTTTGAAGGTTTGAAGGAACATGGACTTCATTGGTCTCCTCCGTCAACATCGTCATCGTTCCTAGCGTCCGATATGCTGCTGCTGCTGCCTTCGGTAATGACGGACTGGCAGATATGGTCCTCAGAATAAGCTTCAAATTGTTGTCGATATCCATCCAACCCTCGTAGTTCCTCAGCAAGGTCTTCTGGCGTCTCAATAGTGCAGTTCCTCTTCCTCCGTTTACAGCTCTTCATCAGTTTTGACAAAACCTCCGTGCCGAAAGCAGTTTCGAATGGTCACAACACTAACGTTATTCCACGCTTCGTAGGTCAGGTATTAAGCCAGAAACACACTTACCCGATGCTACCCGACACAAATCCAAACTCCGATTTTCCATAAGGTTGCCATTACCCCCGTGCACACCTACCAGATGCTATGCCACGCTNACTAAGATTCCAGGGTTTCGTCAGTAAGAGCGATAAGGTTTTTTCTCGGTTCGAATCATTCCTTGGTCACCCGACTGCATCAGTGACATAGTGTTAGCAGGTAAGAAAAATAGTTTGATGTTCTTCAAATTCAAATTTTGTATTGTGAGCTGTGTAATTGTCCACCAAAAAACTGAGTCTTAGATCCGAAGTGGTGAGTCTTATAACCGAGTTTTTTCAATGTATTCGGATACGTCCGGACTGTTTGTGGTGATTCTGAGTCTTATATGCGGTCTCCACTGTATATCACTTATATGTATACTATATTTATTTGTTTATTCATTATATGTTTATATTAGCTGAATCAATCAAATGGAGTTAACACATAGGTATGTCTGCAGTAATATTGCCACGTTCATAATTGTTACTTTAATTACACGTTAAGTGAAAGGAAGGTCCATGAGACCTAAATTTGCGCGTATTTCTTTAAATAAATCGTTCATTCATTCTCTGTCGTTTCATCTACCAATACCGACAGGTTATTGAACATAACTTTCTAAAATATAAAACTTAAAAACTATGCTACAAATTACGCAGATGAGAAAAAAACCTAGTCTTACTTTTATTTATAAATGACAACCAAATCTACAATAATAAGAAAACAAAAAATCCGTTCCGAACACGAAAGAACCTGGTTTAAAAGTTGGCGTCCGCAAACGGTAATTAATAATACGAGAGAATATGTGAATTTATTTTACTGTTGGATCTTCGTCTTGGCTGGCAGTAAATAATTATTACCGGGAGCAGGAGCGGGGCCGGCCCCAGGTCAATCTCCAAAACTTCATTTACTCGGATCCAATTTATTTTCCACCGACCGAAGGAACTGGTTGTGTGTAACCGCAAGGGTTAACGTCATTAACGGCGAGGCTAATTTTTGACATGAAACAGTCCACGTCTGTGGGAAAAAACCTATTTGTAATTAAATCGAACATTAAGTGCAAAATCACGCCGGCTATTATTTTTATATCAATCATTTTTCAATTGTTCGATCTGTCTGGCGTTGACGAGACTGAAAATCACATACCATAGGCTTTATGGGTCTTGTTTTTTCAAAATCTTCCTCATTGAGATATCTTTTAAACGCGGGAAATATGCCGTTTTTGATGGTCAAGATGATCCCGCGAATGTTCCAGCTGACTTACGCCGGAGCGAATGTTCCAGCTAAATTAATTCAAAGATCAAGGCAGTATGTCATTAGTGGACTGCGGTGTTTTAAAAATCGAGATCGGTGTGGCCTACTCTCAAATGAAAAAAAAATCTTAATTCCAGTGATTATCGGAAAAACGCATTGGAATATCTGAGAGTGGTGAAGGCATTACCCTAATATCTCTTCACATATTTCACGTCTTACAATTACGGATGTTGTTCTAGCGAGAATGTTGGTTGAATGATTTTGAATGAAAAATAATCGGCCTAGTATCCAAATTGTCACCTAGGTTCAGTTGTTGGCCTATGGTGTTGTATGGTATGAATGGGGAGTAAATTAATAGAAATGATAAATGATGGTGAGTGTGGTGTTCAATACTTTTTAAAAGGATAGTTCCTTTTAACCACAAATATTGTCATGTGTTTTTCCCACCACAAATGAATCAGTAGGTTTCCGTTGTTTGCCATACATTGGTGAACTATCGCAAAAAGTTAGTAAAATTTTTAAACAAGAAGGTTAAAATAACTTTTAGAAGTACGGGTTCACTTAAAAACATCCTCTCAAAACCTAAAGACAAAGTAGACAACTTGGCAAAAAGNTCTCTATCTGTATCTCTCTCTTTCTCTCAAACTCAAACAACAAACACACACACACACATTTTTCTCTTTCTTTCCATCTTTATAATTCTTTTTCACTAAGCAATTCTTATGTTGATGGAATTTGAGTGAAGTCAAATTAAACCAAACTCTTCGACAATAAATCAAAACTTCATTAATTAATTTCCTCTCTCTGTATCTATCTCTTTCACGTACTTTTCTTTCAATCACTCTCGATTTCACACCTATACACCTAGATCTATCTTTCTTCCCATCCTCTTACCTTTATCCCAATCCTATCGTACACGTAGTTGTGTTTCTTCCCCCTCACTCACTCACTCTCTCTCTCCTCTCTCTCGCTCTCTCTGTTCTCACTTTCTCTCTCACTCCCTCTCCTCCCCCTCTCTCTCTCTCACTCTCTCTCCCTCTCCTCCCCCTCTCACTCTCTCTCCCTTTTTCGTTAAATCCAGCTCTATCTCTCCCGTCCTCTTACCTTTGTTCCAATCTTATCGTACTCGTAGTTGTGCTTTCTTTACCCCTTTCCCTCACTCTCTCTCCCTCTCTCTCTCTTTTCTCCTTCTCTATCTATCTTTTGCACTCGCATTCTCTTATATGTGTGTTTCAAATTGGGGGGGGGTGGTTATTATTGTGAAAAAAGGGTCAGAGGCGACGGTGGGAATCGAACCCACGACCGCGGCGTGAGAGTCTCTCATGCTAACCACTCGGCTACCGCGGTCCCCTGCATTCTCTTTCTACCTCTTTTTATGTACATAAACCATAGAATTGAGAAGTGCATTTATCATTACATCTATTTGATATATAGTAGATATATCTTTTTATATCTTCTATATATCGTATAGTAGAGTCATGTGTGATAGACAGATCGAAAAAAACAAGTAATTCTGAAAAATTGCTTGAGTGCTTATTGAACTGGATAGTTACTTACTGGAAGGTGAATGTTTAAATCGCCTAACACCAGACAGACATTTCTAAAGTAATCCTTGATAAATATAATGTAAGACAAAAATATTTATTCATTAATTAGAGGAGGTAACCTTTCAGTTGATATTATCCCGTTGAAACGACGCGGATTTCGCGACAGACACCGCAACTTCCCCACTTTAGACGACCTTCTTCAATTTTTACACGTTTCCATCGGATGCTGAATCTAAATCGAGGTTCGTCCGGGTTCAGAAGGGGGTTGAAGAACGTGAAGAATGCCGAAGTTGATTAGGAGGAGTAGGCGGTTGAGAGCTACTCGTGGGCGGAGCTCTTGCCCTCGCCGATGGATGGCTTTCCTCCTTGATGGCACCCGACTCACCTTCTGCAATTAGCTCCCTTCGTTAATCTTTTCCAGTTACCTGAAGACCGGCTAATAACATAGCAGCCGGCAGCCACCATATTGATCTCATAGATTCGACGATGCACGCCTTGAATAATAATAATAATAAAATTTGACGTGGAAATATTTATGCCAGCTGAAACTCTCGATCTACCATCTTTCCAGTCTTGGACTTTTGCTCCATTGGTCTTCGCCTTTTATCTGATGTAATCGATTTTTTTTTCACTGTATTTTACTACCAGGAAAGAACCCCTTTTAATAAATTCGAACGAAATGGCGCAGTTCTGTCTCACACACACACACACACACTCTCTCTCTCTCTCTCTCTCTCTCTCTCTCTCTCTCTCTTCTAAATATAAATACAACAGATACAGAAAATAGTAGTATTGTACCCAACACATCTGCTGAAATATTCATAGAAGTATATTTTTATATTTGAAGCACAAGTTTCGTTACCAGGAGAGAAGTAAAAACGATAACACTTTCAATATAGCAACATTATTTATTTTCAACGCCTTTTTAGATATTTTTCAATTTCTTTCAACAGTAAACAAAGCTCAGGAACGACGGCTACGAACCTGGAAAGACAGATTTGAATGAAACTTTTTCTGGTGATACTAGGTCGACATATTTTCGAGTGATCTTGTCAATGGGCACAAGATGCCGAGGAAATTTTTTTTAAAATTTGGTTTTCTACCTTTGTTCTGGCTGTATTTCGAGGCTATTATATGTCAGTCGATCCTTCTTTTTCAAATAAGATAAGTAAATAATATAGATTATATTGGATTAGAAATATAAAAAATTACAAGATCCCAAGACGCTATCAGTAAAGTAGGGCAAAATAATTTTTTTCTGAAAAAAACCAAACAAAAAACAATTCCAATTCGTTTTATGCTCCTATTTAATCCGGCAGATACGAATTTTTGTTTAACATTAATTTTTAGCAAACAAAGATAGACATTTTTGGCAGGATTGAGTTCGGGGCAAATTTGTTTCTACTTTGTTCCGTTTAATAAATTCGTAACTCCTCTGGATTTTATCCAAATTCAACGTTATTGCAACCCTTTCAATTAATTATTCTTTTTATGTAACGTCTTGGTTGAGATGAAAAAATCAAAATGTCACGAGCGGGATTCGAACCCACGTCGTTGATTTTTATGTGAAACGCGGGACATCTGAGAAAAAACTAATCACGCCCAGAAGTTTCTAGCCGATAGCCTACACGTAATAAATGGCATAAACCGTACCCTTGTAAATAAATAAGAACAGGAGATATAAAACCTGTGAGGGCTTTTTGTTCATTTCATCTTTACTTTTCTCACTTATAGTGAATGAAAAACGAAACTAGGTGATATAAACTCAAATAAATAGAATTAAGCTTTCTAAAGGGTCTAACGTTAAATTTGGATAAAATGCAGACGAGTTATGAATTTGTATGCGAAACGCCGGACATCAGAGAAAAAGGCTATCCATGGTCAAAATGTCTGGTTTTTTTTTGCTATCAAAATTATAATTTAAAAGCCTTAAAGAGTGGTTTAAAAAAATCCAATTTTTTTTAGAAAAACAATTTGTTGCCCTACTTTCTTATATATATTTATTTCAATCTAATTTTTCATCTCCCAAAGGCCGTGGTTTCGAAAAGGGCAAAAATCGAAGGAAGTATAAGAATTAATAAAAAAACAGACATTTTTGGCCATGGTTAGCTTTTTTATCTGACGTCCGGCCTTTCGCAAAAAAATTCATAACTGCTTTACACTTTATCCAAATTTAACATTATAGAACCTTTAGAAAGCTTAATTCCGTTTCTTTGAGTTTATCTCGCTCAGTTTTGTTTTTCATACCATTATAAGTGAGAAAAATAAGGACAAAATGAACAAAATGCCCTCAGAGGTTTTATGTTATTTATTATTTGTGTTTCAGAGGTTTTGTGCTTATTTATTTACAGAAGTACGGTTTATGTCATTCATTACGCGTAGTCTATAGGCATCTAAACCCATGCAAAGTTTCTGGTAGATCAGTGGAGTCATTTCCAAGTTATCAACATTTTTGTGATTTTAGGACAAGAAACGTATGTATTTGGAAGGAGAAAAATTTGATTTAAACAATACATTTATGAAAGCTGGCCAAAAAATTTGTTTTTTTGGACAAAACAATTCGGTTTCGTTTTAGGAACCCTATATAACTCTTAAATACCAATTTACAAAGAATACGAAACATAGACAGTTCTGGGCATGATTAATTTTTTTTTCTCAAGTCCCGCGTCTCATAAAAATCCATACTTCTAGATTTCATCCAAACTCAACGTTATGACAACCGTTTAAAAGCTGAATTTTTCTTATTCCATGCTTTTAGCTTTGGGAAGTGACAATTTGCTACTCGTTTTGCTAGTTTCCCATCCTGACTTTTGTCTTCAACCCCCCTCGTGTTGAACCAGGGTTCATCAGAGTTATCTGAAGTGCTTCTTGGGTGTATGGGAGTTTATCAGAGTACATTGATACCTTTTAGTCATTTATTATGCAAGTTCTATTTCATGGCCAGCTCGGTTGAAGGTTTCGTCAAAAGTCAAGGTGGCCTTTGATTTCTGTGCCTACTCCACGTTGCATCTTAGATCCGTCAGTATATTATGATGCCTCGCTCGTTTTTTTTTTAAATGTTTTTTTTATGTTTCTAAACATTTGAGGATGGCATTTAAGTATACATAGTGTTGGCCTAAGGATAGATCCTTGAGGAACCCCAGGAACAACTTTGAAAAAAGAAGAAGTAGCTTGATAAAGAGAAACACGAAAGGATCTACCACTAAGAATGCACATTATTTCACTACTGTCGTGGTCAGCTTGACCAATTAATTAAGGTTTTTAGTTGAGATGAAAAAAAGTTAATGGCACGAGAGGGATTCGAACCCACGACCTTCGGCTAGATACGCCGCTGCTCTACCACCTCGTGACCTCGATCCACTCGGACATCAACTCCCCATCTCAACCCCACCTTATGAGTTTTCCCTCCTTTTTGCCATTTTTCAAATGTGTAATCGGTTTGGATTCTCGACGACAATTGAAATGGCGACGGAGAGCTTTAGTGAAGTGTACTTCATTTTTAAATCATTAATTCACTACTTTCGTGGTCCGCTTGACCAATTAATACATGACAATTAATTAAGGTTTTTAGTTGAGATGAAAAAAGTTAATGGCACGAGAGGGATTCGAACCCACGACCTTCGGCTAGATACGCCGCTACTCTACCACGTTCGAATCCCTCTCGTGCCATTAACTGTTTTTATCTCAACTAAAAACCTTAATTAATTGTCATTGCACATTATGATCTTAATTATATATTATGGGAATTCATATTCTAACGTCTGCAGACGTCTAGAACGTCCTGTCTCATCAACTACTTTATAGTAGGATAATAGGATAATGATTTGAGTTTAAGATGGAATGACTTGTTGGATTTGTGACTAGTTGTTCGACTAGTTTCTTCGTTTGTAAATTTGGTCAGATATTGTAGCCAATTTAGTTTTGTAAGGGCAAATTTCTAAAATTCCATCCATTCCTTTAGCTCGCTGGTTTTAGGTTAGCTGCGAGTTTCTTTGCCTTTATTATAATCCCACCAGAGTCAATAGTTCCGATAAGTGCTCTCTCTGCAACAGGCAGGCTCGAGAAGATTGTTTTCACTTTTCGCAGAATGCCCAGTTTTGCAACAGCAGAGGTCATATAAACCCTCAGGGTGCCGGTGTTTTTAAAAAAAAGCCCATTTGTAAGTATGTCGGGTTTGAATGCAGGGCCGCCGGATTCGAACACAGGACCTTTACCTTACACTGATGAGCGCCGTGTCAACGCCTAAACCGTTGCGGCCACCGACGCCCCTACAACCTCTTTATTAAATATCCCCGAGTCCATAAATTTAGTAAAGTTTGTGATGGAAGCCTGGAACTACAGGAAAATACTAGTATTTTATTTCAATCAATAAATGTTTATTGTATATCAGAGACACCCTGGTTATTTATACGTGCATAGGTGTATGTAAATATACATAGATATGTTGTTATTTTAGTTTACTTATAGTTTCTTTCTCTGTTTTGTTTGTTCCTTGAGAAGAAATGTGTTGTTTGTTCATTATAAATTTATAGCCCGACTCCGGCATACGGTTGATAGCCATAGCCGTTATGTGATTTTCTAGTTATGTGCAATTTTTTCCCCTCTCTTTTATTTATCTAATAAAGTTCTTTCTTCATTCATTCATTCAATTTAGGTTTGTACACTTTTAGGATTTCGATGCTTTTCGCTAGGTTAGATTTTATTTCATTTTAGCCTTCAAATTTGCACTTTAGTATGTCCATACTTTGGTTGTATGCAATTAAATAGAGCAAGTATGTACAAATGTAGCATAATTTCCAGTTTTCATACTTTTAATAATTCAAAGATTCATTGTATAATGTTTTTCTTGACAGTGAATATTTGCAAGAAAAAGTGTAAAGTGCCACTGCAGATGAGAGCGATGATACCGAGCTTCGGGGCTTTAAGGGGAGGCGCAAAGTTCCTAAATACACGATGAATTAAGCACGAGAAATAACTCCAGAAAGGAAAAAATATAAATTAACGAGATTAATGAAATTGATTGAGTTAATTTTCTAATCATCGCGTAAGTGATTATATTTAAAGATATCCCTTTCTTCCCTGTCGCCTAGAGTTCCTACCGGCTTCCGTTCCCCGGCTTGAAATTATTAAAATTATTATCTCTACCGAGGGACACAGGCTTCAACCTCGACCGCCCTCGGCATCGGAGAACGTACCGATGAAGGGTACAAATAATGACGGAAAAGTGTTTAAAGAGGAGTTAGGACGGCGAGGAATCACGTACAAGGCAAAGCCTTTATTAGACCTAGTGAATCATTTCTTACCGGCCTCCTTCGGCCGCCCTCTCTTTACATTTTTCAACCCGCTCAAAAAAACATAAGAGAAGAAGGCAAAATAAGAAATTAATAACATCAACCAGAAACGTGATTACTAATTTAATAAGCTTTAATGATATCATAATGGCAACTTCGTTCTTTGTAAATAAGGAACGTCTAGACTTCTGCTATGCGCTTGTATTTACATCCTGGCTGTACGAGGCTGTCACACTTTCTCACATAAATCTACCTTCAAGTCTTAAGTGTAAATTTAGTTGCATAACCATAAATCTGTGAAAATGATTTAATTAAGAGGCAAAAGCTGTACATAACGGGCAAAACAATATTTAATGATGGTATGTAAGTTTGCTCTGAGTTGATAAATACAGAGGGAGGGGGTGACAAAACTAGTATAGCTAAAAAGTTTGAAGTAGTAAGAAGCGAAAGCATATGATGAGCATCAGATGACCTTTGAACTAGGACGCGTTAATTTACTACGTCCCAACGTTAAGAGGTGGGCTCATCTGCATAGACACTCTGGGCCTCATACACTGCTAATTTGCTGCATAGGATGATATTGACTTTTGCACGTGCTTTCTTATGCATCTCTCCAACCCAGGCAAACTGCAGGCCGCTCGGTGGATGTTATACTCCGGGAATAATTACAGGTCATGGTGAGAATCAGGCGACCTTTGAACCGGGATGCGTTAGCTAACTTCGTCCTCCTAAACATAATAGATGAATTCCTATGCCTTATACACTGCTAATTTGCTGCATAGGATGATACTTTTGCACGTGTTTTCTTATGCATCTCTCCAACCCAGGCAAATTGCAGGCCTCTCGGTGGATGTTATACTCCGGGAAGAATTAGAGGTCATGGTGAGAATCAGGCGACCTTTGAACCGGGATGCGTTAGCTAACTTCGTCCTCCTAACCATAATAGATGAGTTCCTATGCCTTATACACCGCTAAATTGCTGCATAGGATGATATCGACTTTTGCACGTGTTTTCGTATGCATCTCTCCAACCCAGGCAAACTGCAGGCCGCTCGGTGGATGTTATTCTCCGGGAAGAATTAGAGGTCATGGTGAGAATCATGCGACCTTTGAACCGGAATGCGTTAGCTAAGTTCGTCCTCCTAACCTTAATAGATGAGTTCCTATGGCTCATACACTGCTAATTTGGTACCCCAATTTATCTTTCCGTGCTGGGCCCTCTTCCCACAATAGGGTGATGTTGATTTTTGCAAGTTCTAGGCTTACTGCAGGATCTTCGGTGGAAAACATCCTATGGGAGGGAGCAGTAAAGGACATGGTGAGGACTAGAAGGCCTTTAGCTAGGACACCTATACATTAAGAGGTGTGCTCCTTGCCTAGGCGATTTATGTCTCACATACCTCCTCCCAACCTAGGATGTGCAAGTGTGTCCGAATAGTTAATCGATCAAGGTTAACTGTTGACCGCTCCCTAGATGATATAAGAAGCAGTAGTGGACGGCAAGATGACTCGGCGGTTTGAAATAGCATGCGTTAGGGGGTTAGCATCAATTCAACAGGGCTAGTAGATAAGTGGTCCTCTTGCCGTCTCAAGCCCAGTGTAACGACTGGTCTAAGCCTCGTAATAATAAAATGCTCTGTTCCAAGGATGGTGTGCTTATCGCGAGGTTATGCGGGGAGCACCTCGACGATCCAAAACCTCTGGCTTAGGAACTTTACTCCGGTTCACAGTCCTCACTACAAGTTCAACAGGTTAAGTCCTCCCAAGGAGCTCGTCATCTCACATTTCATATCATCAAAGGTTTTTGTCAAAAAAATTAAGCGAATCGATATATTTAATTATTTACCTTTCCCACACTCGATGTTTCATTTCTCTCCTAGAAATCAATTTTGCGTCAGGACGGGTTATATTAAAAATTAATAATCCAACAAAATTTTCATTCGCTCATTACAACATAATATGGCGACATGAGCATAGGGTCAAAACTCGTTAATGTAAATTATTTACACTGTCAAATTTTAACCATTTGTTTAAAACATTAACTTCGGTTATGCAGAGGCCAAAGAGCAGTTAAGGTTCTGGTACAGTCCACATGCATAATGGAACTTGCTATATTGGATACATCAGTCTATTAGATAGATATAGATAATTTCGAGTAGTGGCGGATGAGAATTTATAATAAACGAACTTACTATTACCGGGCCAGTAACGATTATTTGTAATTGATTGACATTGGCAATAGGTTATGAATATTTTATCAGCAGCTGGCCATCATCGGAGCCGATATCTCACTGGGTACGCTTGCAGATCTGGAAGTATTAAATCTCGTGATTATAGTCGACTTTAATCCGAATTCGTCCCATGATGATTAAATACAAATTGAAATATTGACAGGGGATAATTGAACGAAATTCATTCGACACCTGATCGATTCCAGCTAATCCTTGAAAAACAACCGGCCGCGGATTTGCATCATCTCTCAATCCGCATAATGCAGATTAAAAATCGTCGTAGTTGAATTGCACAGAGCGTTTTCGGATTTCTGTTGCAAACTTACTCATATAACTTCAACTGTTTAAAGTTCAAAGTGTAAAAACATAAAAAAAGAGGTCTGATGTAGATGTATGAACCTATTTTTTTAAATAGTCAACAATTAAAAATAAAAACAAACTCTGCCAACAAAATAGTAATTAAGCCACAATTAACTGCAATGACGAATATTCACTTTGAGCTTTACTCTTACATCTCCGTTTTGAATTCTTCAAACCCGTAATTATATTCAGGTCTAATCTAAACTCGTCTCCTCATGATTTAAATACAGATTAAAATTTTGACAGGATAAAATTCAACGAAAGAATACAACGGACAAGGTATCCAAATTGAGGCAACTAAAAATTCACGGAGTTCAGCCGAACCGACTTGAGTTGAATTAATTGAACTGAATAACAGCCTTGGTGAATACACGACTGAGTCTAAGAGGAGCTTTAAAAGCGAATATAAGCGGACCTAGACCGGACATCTCTCAAAAAGCTGAATATGCAGGTAAATCTTTCTTTTCTTGTGATCCGGGATATCTCCCTCAAAATGGTCCTCTTATTCAGCAAATGGTTTTAATTGAATACTCCATTACTAAGACTCTGAACGAGAGTAACGTACTTTGGGCGGAAGTTTTAGATTTACCAGGTGCCCAGAGAAGGAAGGCTGTCCTGGGTCATAGATCTTAAAGGCGGTGGATCATTAGCGACCATCTTCTAATGACGACCGCCTGAAGAGGACTTGACCTGAAGACTGAACGAGAGTAAGTTCTTTGGGGGGGAATTTGTAGATTTACCAAGTTCCCAGAGATGGAAGGTTAGCCTGAGCGTAGATCTTGAAGGCAGTCGCATCCTGGATGCCCTTCTGACGACGACTTCCTCGGTAGTGACGAACAGGAATGACGAATCTCATGCTGAACTGAGACTTTGAATTGTTAGTTAGATTTTTTTTATTTATGAGGTGCCCTCGCATAACCTCGTACTAAACACAAGCTTGGGCACAAAACAGCTTATCATTACGAGTCCTACCCCATTCGCTAAGCACTGGGCTTGGGACTGAAAGAAGATCACTTATCTGTCACCCTCGTAACTAAACTCCTTCAAAGGTCATGTGATTGTCACAATATCCTCTACTGTTTCCCGAAGCATATCATCCACCGAGCGGCCTGCAGCTTAGGTTAAAGAGTTGCTTAAAAAAAATACCTGCTCGTATTGAAAAAGCTGAACATGCAGGCAAATCTTTCTTTTCTTGCGATCCAGGATATCACGCTCAAAATGGTCCTCTTCTTAGGTAAAGGTTTTAATTGAATACTTCAGCGGGGGAGGTAGATTGTCCTGGGGTGTAGATCTTAAAGGCGTTGGATCACTGGAGACCCTCTTCTAATGTCGACCTCCTCGAGAGGACTTGCCCTGAGGACTCTGAATGAAAGTATCGTTCTTTTGGCGGAATTTTTAGATTTACCAGGTGCTCGGAGAAGGAAGGTTATCCAGGGTTGTAGATCTTAAAGGCAGTATATCTCTGGAGGCCCTCTTCTAATAACGACCTTCTCGAGGGGACTTGACCTGAGTACATGTCATAATAATGATAAAAAATACACATTTCATTATAAACTTTGAACACGACGATTCTCACGATTAGGCCCCGTTATTATTGCCCAATGGCAGGGCAGTTTTGAGAGTACACCCGAAGTAAGTTTAAACGACTAGCCATTAATTTCCGATCGTGTTAATAAGTTTTTCAATCCGACTCGGTGGGAGCGATGGAGGGCAAAAGGGTTGAAAAATGTTTAATAATTATCCGAGTAATTGTCGATTCAAGTCATGCTGTAATGTTGTTTAGCCCTTTTTCCGGTGGTAAACGATGTTCGTAGATCGAACATATGCCTCCGGACATCTGTCGATATCTATAAATGATCGTGACTTCGTCGGCCTTGTTGATTAATGAACTTTCGCCCCTCTTCGACTTTTCGACTTTAGGCTGTAAAATGGCACTCGATTACCCGCGTGCCCCAATTCTTCTTGAGGTGTGATTGAGCGTTTGGTTGGAATAATTGTCATATGATGACGACTACCCGCATGAAGAAAAGCGAGGACAGGCGGACCGATTTTATGGCAAAACAGACCAATAAATCATCTTGATATGTAAATGCAGTCTTCTTCTCCTTATATCCCTGGCTTTCTTTTATGAGTACGTACATGTATTTCGTCTGGTTTATTCACTTTTTGTTTCAACATCTATTCCCAATTTTCTATATATCTACCTATAAACACCACCGAAGAATGAAATCCCTCAAAGCTTCTGTCAGACTAAACCAGCGAGAACGTTTAACTTCCGTGTAACCATAAAAGTAGTGCGTTGTTCTCCAAAATGTGCCATACTGTTTACGATGCATTTGCATTTTCAACTTGACGCAGTAGGACGCCTTTTCTTTGTTTTGAAATAATATGAAATCCGGTGGCAATTACGACCCACCTTTCATTTTCCGCTCATTTCTATTTCAAGATGTGGTCAGCCTTTTGCTTAAAAGCCAGCAGTGAAAGCTCGAGTTGACGTGGCTTAGTTCTCCGGGTTTGATCGCAACGGCCATTACACGGGGATACACGGCCCTTCGAACTTTAAGCTTTATTTACGACTTGGAAATGCCTCCTTTTTCTTCCTCGCTTTCCGCCATCCGAAGGGTATTTTATCTCTTTCTTCATTACTACAACGTTCTGGGATGTATAATAACATTTTAAAATCATTACATAAAAAGCAAAAACAATATATGAACATACTCTTCTAACATGAGAGAGGGAGAGAGAGAGAAAGAGAGGGACAGAGACGGAGGACAGAGAAACACAGAGAAAGAGATAGAGAAGGAGAAGAGAGATAGAGAAGAGAGAGAGAGCGACAGAGACAAAGAAGAAATAGAGGACAGAGAAAGAGATAGAGAAGGAGAAGAGAGATAGATAACAAAATAAGAGAAAGATGAGAGAGACAAAGAAAGAGAGAGAGAGAGAGAGAGAGAGAGAGAGAGAGAGAGGGACAGTGGCAGAGGAGAGATAGAGGACAGACAACGAATTACAGAAGGAGAGGAGAGATAGAGAACAAAAAAGAGAGAGGGGAGAGAAGTCGATAGAAAATTAGAGAATGTGAGAGAAAGAACAAGAGAAAAATCGAGAGTGTCAGAGAGAGCGAATGAAATGCAAAGAGTGTCAGAAAGAGAAATAGAGAGAAAGAGAGAGAGAGAGAGAGAGAGAGAAGAGAATGATAACGGTTTATTTAAACAATCAATGACTGTTAACGAGAGTGAGCGAAAGAAAACCAGAGAGGGTAAACGAGAGAGAGAGAGAGAGTGAGTGACGGAAAGAGTGTGGGAACGATAGCGGAAGAAAATCCAGCTGTTTCAGATAGTGAGATACAGACAGAGAAAAACAGTAATACTTGACTACATATAAATAAAATTGTAAATGCCTCAGACAGTTTAAAATAAAGAGAAAGAGTCAAAAGAGAGAGCGAAAGATAAACATACAGGAAAATAAATAAATAGAAGGGGAAGAGAAAAAGAAGATAGAAATACAAAATTAATTTTTGTATTTTATCACTTTTACTCATTTTTGCAACAGGAAAATATATTCCGTAGCGTACTTTACGATTCTGTTGTAATTTTTTTTTCACTTTTACTGTTATGGTATAGTTATCGATTGAATTAATTAAAGGGTTGACTTATTAAAGGCATATTAAAAGCATTGACCCAACAGCCATTTAGGCTTATCACACTCCAAGGCTTTCTGTGATCCTTCACAATAGACTGAACAACACAAATGTAAACTTTTTTTGTAAATAATGCTTAACTTATTTGGAAGCCTCCTGAAGAAAAATAACGCTGACGTGTTTGAGGTGGAAGCCTTGACAGGCGAGGGCGAGAATCGAGCGGGTAAACTTGGTAGAATCGTGTTGGACGTTTATATTTAACCCCCCCCCGGACAGGGTCTTTTTCCGTGTTGCTGGGGTTCGTTGTGGTCCCGTCTGATGAGTTGTCGGCTCAAGTTTGATTGGACGGTCGCAGTGACGGCTCTCGTGTGATGAAGCTGTTCCGAGGTGAGCAATGTCTGAACCTCACCTCCACTGTTTTGACTGATGGCCCGCACCATTCCATCACAAACGACGGGAGGAAAGAACTGCGAACCGAGCTTTTCTACAGCCAGTGGATAACGGATCAATCAGAAAAAAATTTACAGTAGATAGGAGTTTTTAGGAAAGGCAATTTATTACAAATCTCACCTTTGTACAACAATTCGTATGTTATTGTTTAAACTTCTATGGTCTAACGTTGTCTTAGCGCAAGACGAATTTTGTTAAAAGCTTAGCGGGAAATCCTGTGAGTTTACTGATGAAGTGTTTAGATTGGCGCCAAATAAATCAGTGTTGCCAACATACGGGCAGAAATAAGACCAACACTGCGCCCTCTCTAAACTAACGGGATTTCCTGCTAATCTTAAACAAAATCATTAAAGTCCAATTGGTCTGAAGCAACAACTTTGAACCAGAAAGAGTTCAATTATTAACTGGATATGAAAAATTTGATGTTTGGCAAATATAACTATTTTTAGCATATGCAGTGGTGGGTTGAAGGGCCATGCAGAAGATTCCAAGATGGATACGTTTGATTGGCGCCAAAAAATCATTGTTGCCAATACAAGGGATGAAAAATTGAATAAAAAACACAATACCGTTGATAAAAGCTTAACTCGTTGGATTAGCTAATCTAAACAAATTTTCTATATGGATTGTTCTTAAGTAACTTTTGGTAAGAAAGGGTATTATTGTACGGATATTTACCGTTGCGCAGAAAAATAGGTATAGTATTTTCAAGTTTACTTGGCACTTAGTGTTGTTGTGAAAAACGAACTATTTATGCAAATAATTAATTTTTTATAGCTAGATATTTTTCGATCAAACTGGTCTGCCCATACTCGACTGTTTGGTTTGACAGAGAAATTGCGACTTTCCCCATCTTCAGAGGTTTACTGTCTTGTTTGTCCACTAAATGTTTAATAGTTAAGCTTCTTGAAATCCCATTTCATTGAAATGATTGAATTTGAAATTCAACATAGTACTATTTTTGGTGATTCGATAATCAACTCACTGGTAGTGAATAGTATTCATGCAATGCCATCCACTGTACCTATGGTGTTTTTTTTTAATCTTTTGTTTTATATTTCTTTGCTTGGCGGTTAAAACTGTACAAATTAATCGCCCTTAATCATCTTGGTCTGCATATCATCGACGATTTCTTCTTTTACCACCAAACAATATAGAATTATTATATAATGCAAAAACTAAAAGAACAAACTCAAGCATCGTTTATATCTGGGTCTATTTATTTTTCATTGCAATTCTAACATCGCCAGTAATGTATTTATTTTTTACATATATACGCATTGTGTTTCCTGTTGGCTCTCCTTATTTTATCTCTACTTTCATTGCCTATAGTTTCCTCTATTTCTCTTTCTCTCTCCTCTCTCTCTCTCTCTCTCTCTCTCCCTCCCTCCCTCCCTCTCTCTCTCTCTTTCATTTTTACTCCATCTATCTATGAACATCATTTATATTTATGTTCTCTGCCTCTTTCACTTTCTATCTAACAATCTATCGACCAATCTTATTTATTCTCTCTCTCTCTCTTCTCTCTCTCTCTCTCTCTCTCTCTCTATCTCTCTCTCTCTGCCTGTCTTTCGGTCTTTTTAACTTCCTCTCCTTCTCTCTTCATTTCTCTCTTACTCTCTTTCCTCATTCTTTCTTTCTTCCCTTTATCTAATTATCTATTTCTCATATTAATCTCCCTCAGGTTCTTAGGTAGCATAACGTGGTCTGTCTGATTTCCTCTCAGTCTCACAAACTCTCTCTCTCACTTTCTCTCTCTCTCTCTCTCACTCTCTCTCTCTCTCTCTCTCTCTCTCTCTCTCTCTCTCTCTCTACTTTCTTTCTTTTGTTTCCGTCTCTTCTAGTGTGTAACCATTTGTATTTTTTTATGTAGTACAACGAGGAATTTCCGCCTGTCTCTCTTTCTTTCTGACTCTCTCTCTTCTTTCTTTCTCTTGTTTATGTCCTTTTTAGTGGGTAACCTTTCGTCGTTTGTTCATGAAGAACAACAAGGTCTTTCTAACTTGGTCTCCTTCTTTCTTCATTTGTATATTACTCTCTTTCCTCTTTCTTTCTCCTCTTTATCTAATTATCTATTTCTCTGTCTACCTATCACTCGCTTTCTCTGTGATGATGAAAGATTTGTTGGAGCTTTGTTGCAGCAGAATAGCAAATAATTACTGAAAGAATAAGAAGAAGGAAACACATTGAACTGGCATAGAATCACTTTTGGATCCGCCGTCACTCCCGGGTTCGTCGATTTACCCACACTTCAAAGGTTCATCATGAGTTCACCGACTCCTAGACGAACACCCACTACCAAAAGTAAACAAGAAATAACCTTGATGTACTGGTATAGTTTTTTATGAATATTTATATCTATTTCTTACAATTAATTAATCTTTTTATGTAAGGTTTTTTTTAAATGAAAATGCTAGTGCCACGAGCGGGATTCGAACCCACGACCTTCGTCTAAATACGCCTACACTTAGCCTATCGTGACTTCGATCCACTCGGGCACCAACTCCCCATCTCAACTTACGATCGAATTTTCCCTCCTTTTTTTCAAATGTCGTGTATTCAGGATTCGATTCTCGGCGTCATATGAAGTGGCCACGGGGAGCTGTTAGTAAATTTATACTTCGTTTTTACTTATTAAATCTATTATATTTAGTGGTATATTGACCAAATTATTTCTTTCAATTAATTAATCTTTTTATGTAACATTTAGGTTGAAATGTTATTGCCACGAATGAAATTCGAACCCACGACCTTCGGCTAAATATGCCGCTGCTCTACCACTTGAGCTATCGTGACTTCGATCCACTTGAAAAATGGCAAAAAAAAAAAGGAAAATTCGAAAGGCTGTAGGTTGAGATGATTGGTGTCCGTGTGGATCGAAGTCACGATAGCTCAAGTGGTAGAGCAGCGGCGTATTTAGCCAAGGTCGTGGGTTCGAATCCCGCTCATGACACTGACTTTTTCATTTCAACCGATACCTTACATAAAGATTTGAAATATCGAATATAATTGAAAATCAGACTTTAGTCAATAGGGACTTTTTAGTCGACTTTTTGACATGTAGGTTATCTTCTGAAGTATGGACTATGCTCACTCTCGTTCAAAACGAGCACTGGACAGAAGGAGGTAGTTCGATTTTATTTAATTACCTCTAACTGTTCGATTCGTTTATTGCCGTTTATTGTAGTCTGATGAAGTTTATTAAAATAACATCCTTGATGAACCCGGAGTGTTTATAATTTTTGACCGGTTTGAGATGAAGAAGTTAGTGTCACGAGCGGTATTCGAACCCATGACCTTCGGCTTGAGCTATCGTGACTCAAGTGGTTGTGGTTAGAGCACAGCGGCGTATTGAGCCAAAGGTCGTGGGTTCGAATCCCACTCGTGGCACTAACTTTTTCATTTCAACCAAAACCTTATATAAAAAGATTAATTAATTGAAAGAAGTAATTTGGTTAATAGACCACTAAATATAATAGATTTATATCTATAGTAAATTTAATTTTTTATATACCTAATATTTTTTTGATAAGTAACTTGGATTAATTTATTCATATTAGTTGTGTATGAGAACCAACTCTTTGTAGATATAAAAATCTGTTTTTATAATATTCTGGATTTATAGTGGTATAAAGCATGAAGGGAGAGAGAAGAAGGTTTTCCGTTGTTTTAAAACCCTTGAAAAACGGGACCGACAGGAGTAAGAAATCAATAACATAAGAATAGAGGAAGCGGCTAAGGTGTCGGTGATTCGAAAAGGACGAACTTCCCCCACGATTGGTTTGAGCAGAAATCGTTCCCAGCCACCCCCGCTCTCAGGAGAAGAAAAAAAAATCCACGATTATTATCTAAATGTTAGCAATTTATCAATACCTGTGCCGTGTACTATCGATTTTTTTACGCGACACGTTAATTAGACGGGCAGGGAGGTGAGGGTGGGCGAAGAAAGAGAGAGTGAGCGAGCGAGACCCCAAGTAAAATTGTTCTAATTGGCCGATCTACGTCGACTTCCTGCAATTATCGGGAGGCCCTCGATATAATGATCCTAATGGGAGGTTAGAAGAAGGCTCATTTAGTCATTATATCCTATATGGTCTTGACAAATAGTAGACCAACCCTCGCTACCTAACCACCAGACGTGACTTATTCAACAAATCCCATCGCTTCTTCAGTCCTCGTCTGTATTTATATGATATTAGTCATTAACTCCTGCGGATGCAACGCTCGAACCCAATTTTTCCTGAATTATATTAATATTTAATTTATAACTCGGATAAATTCAAGCGAAACGCAACTCGCCCTTCTCTTCTAGGAATCTTACGTTTAATGTTATTACCCGCCCATTACCTACATTTAAAAAGAACGTTTTGATGCAAACAGATTCAAAACAACTGGCGCAGTCTAATGATCACAATTATCCCACATAAACGGAATTCGCCAGCAGAATTATCATAATAGTTATAAAACTTAATTCAATTCATTAAAATCCACTTTCCCATGTGAACGTTTAAAATTTCGCTTTACACCCTTACATCCCAAGCTGCATGGAATATGAATCGGGTTTGTGTTAAGTAAGATCTTTTTTTTCAGTAGAGACGGATCTATGAAATATCAATCGATAACGAACTGGAAAAGCATCAGTCAACGACTTGCGGCACATATATTTTCCGTCAAATTTACCCTTTTTCTTTTCATATTAACACTTTAACCTTTTATGGTTAAATGAAATGTTGTCTTATAGCAAGTCGAACATTAGAAATTTCTTTATTTCTAAGAAATTTCTTTATAGATAAAAGAGCCAGTGTAACGAGCGGGATTCGAACCCACGACCTTCGGCTAAATACGCCGCTGCTATACCAATTGACCTACCGTGACTTCGATCCTCTGAGACACCAACTCTCCATTTTATCTCAACCAAAACCTTACATAAAAAGAATAATTAATTGAAAGAAGTAACTTGGTCAATTGACCACTAAAACATAAATGGATTAATATTTAATAAGTAAAAGAAATATCATTTCATTAAACAGCTCCCCCTGGCCACTTCATAAGTCGCTGACAATCGAACCCTGATTACAAGACAGTTGAAAAATGGCAAAAAGAAGGGAAAATTCGAAAGGTAGATTTAGATGGAGAGTTGGCGTCCAAGTGGATCGATGTCACGATAGCTCGTGGTTAGAACAGCGGCGTATTTAGCCCGAAGGTCGTGGGTTCGAATCCCGCTTGTGACACTGACTTTTTTAACTCAACCAAGACCTTACATAAAAATAATAATTAATGGAAAAAAGTAACTTGGTAAATTGACCACTAAAACATAACTGGTTTAGAAATTTCGTTAAATGTTGAACGGTACACCCCGTGAGTTTAATGACAGAGAGTTTATATTTGCGCCAAATAAATCAGTGTTGCCAATACACGAGTAGAAAAAGGGTTAATTTCAAGTTAATCCTTTTTAACTTAACATTAACCCTTTTTAATTTCATATTAATTCATTGTTTAAAGCCTTAAAATCACTTAAGAAATGGTATGAAATATAAGCTTGGAAGTAAAATTTCTGTTTATTTGAGATAATTTTTTTAAATATTAAATAATTGGGTTCTTCGAAGACCATAGAAAACCATTCATGTTTATATTTAATTTAATATATTTTTAATTTTAATTGTCATGTAGTTTTAGCTTTTTCAATTTTTTAGACAAGTTTAGGTTATAATTTTAATTTTTTTTTAAATTCCCAAATTAAAAGAACACTTCTAATTTTTATAACGTTTGATTTGGACTGTAATTAATTTGTATGTGTTAAATTTTTAAGAACCCATTTTTTTTTAATTCTCAATGTAAGACAAAAGAATCCTTCATTTTTATATTTAATTTTTAATTTTGATTTTAATGAGTAAGTTAATTTGAAATTTAAAACAGGGTTTTTTAAGTTAAAAATTTTTAATTTGACAGAAAAATGCTACATACCATGTTATAAGAGCCCAATTATGTTTTTTAATTGGCAAAAATACAGTAGTTTTAGTTGTTTTTTCCTTTATGAAATTAGAACAGATTAATCCGTCAAATTAACCCTTTATAACCTCAAATTATGTCTTATAATATTGGCAACTTTTTTTAAATTTTTTCTAAACGCTAGATTATTTTATATTTTAAATAATCTCAAAAAACGAATTTTACTTTATGTTTATATCTGATACCATCTCCAAAGTTGTTTTAATGCTTTAACTTGAAGTATAAAAACATTTATTTTGAAATTAAAAAAAGGTTAATTTGAAATTTAAAAAATAAATTTGAATTTAAAAAAGGTTATGTCGGAAAAAAACCTATGCCTTTTACGCGTTTCTGCATTTCATACTCTTCAGTTGTTTTTTTTCTTTTTTTTCGATTTGGAAGTTTTTTGATTTAATCGTTTGTCAGTTGACAGAATAAAGACGCCTTTACAGAAACACTGAAGTTGGCGAGATTCCACACGGGTGAGGATAGACATACCAAGACGGTCGGTAAGGATCCAATTACAGGATCATCATCCCGCAGACCATAGAAGATGTCACGATTTACCCATTGGATGTCGCGGACGAGACTGTCGAGATAAATCAAATATCGCTCAGTTTAACAACATTGATTTGACTAGATGAAGTATGTGATGAAGAAACCTGGTCCTACATAAAAAAAAGACAATAAGAAAAAAAACCATACTTCATGTTGTTTTCTACATACAAATGTACTAAACTGATCAAAAGTAAATATGGATATTGCCAAATTTGTGATATTTATTTTCCCCAGCATTTTTTTTTAATTTTATTATAAGTTGCATTAAAATGTATTAGAAATTATGTTTTTCACTGAAGGAAAATTTAATTAAGGGATTTGGAGAAATAACAAATAAAGGTTTTAATTCCACAATTTTGTTTATTGGACACAATAATGTTTTAGACAATAATTACCGTGTATAATGTTCTCTATTAGCTAAAATCCCTGTGTACCTCTGTTAGGCATACTGTTAATATGGTTGTCACTAATTTCGCAAGGAATTTCATTCCGTAAATGTTGCAGCGCTGCACTCAGTTGTTGCAGGTCAACTGGCTGCGGATGGTGATCGAAAAGCCTTCTTTGCAAAGCATTCCATATGAGTTCAATGTGATTGAGGTCTAGCCATAATGGGAGAAGGGGTAGATGGAAAATTCCCAGGTTTTCTATACATTGAAGAACAACTCTGCCTCTATGAGGTCTAGTACTGTCATCCAGAAATCGAAAATTCCTGCCAACGATTTGAGGGATGTATTCATCGATAAATTCTTGGACATAACAGACCGCGGTGAGGTTGCGTTCAACAGTATGACTCCAGTTCGTCCTCCAGCGTAAATCCCAGCCCAGACCATTACACGGCCTCCTCCGGACTGCACAAAAGGGAGCACGAACCAGGGCATTGTACGTATCCCCAGTTCATCGCCTGCTATAACTATACAGACAGAAACGCGACTCATCAGTAAACATAAAAGCATTCCAACGGCGTTCTCTTCTAGGCGCTCGCTGCACCATATTCTCCTAAGTTTCTGGTGGCGGGCTCTCTGCAATGTGTCTCAAAGTGGCATACGATGTGAGGCCAACTTCCCACAAACGATTGGTCAAAAATTCTTGTACTCCATTTATGATCTGGAAGGCACTGTAGACAGGGTTCCGTCTTGCAGCAATGACAATATTTCTGTCCTCCCTTATCGTCCTAATGCGCTGAGATGCACTACCTGGTCTCGTATTAGTAGTGACGTGCGATACCAATCGATATGAGTAAAGTCACTACCTCCAAAGTGTTCACCTTCCTTCTCATAGGTAGATTGTCTCCTCCCAAAATTATGAGGTTATTTTATTATGAATGATTTTTAAATTTATAAAACGATTTTATGATTTTTATGATTTAAAATGATTTTAAAATTTATTACGGTATGAGGTTATTTTACTGAGAAAACTGAATCGTCGGCATCTTGTAAACTGTGCGAGAAAACGNAAAGAAAATGTTTTTCTGAAACCTACATCACACCAGACCGCATCTCACGATTTCTGAATAATTATTGATTAACGGTCACTAATCACCACACAAAATGAGTAATCTTCATATTCACTGTTCTTAAGTAAATCCGTTATTAAAAAATGAGGACTAACAAATTTTTTATTTTTGGTTTGCATTTTCTATTTTGTTTTATCCAACTAACAAGAATATATCGGTTAATTTAATTAAAATTAATATAATAATAATAAACTACAAATATCCCTATTCATTTTCGAGCAGTTTATAAGAAATACTCTATGTAAAACTAAAATTAGAATAAAAAATACGTGAGATTAATGAAACGGTCAACTTGGATCGATATATTTTCTAAATTACCCAGTGGGATTATCGGCCCCCTCGAGGGTCGGGCTTTGGCGGGCCTTATGGATACTGTTTTGTTCGGAGCACGTCCAAGCCTGAAAACAAAGATCTCTTTCATCTTCACTACCCTTTGTTGCAATTTTTAGTTATAAATAACGATAATTTTTCTTGCCGGTTGTCGGTTTTCGATGTATTTCATGATTTAACATGAACCCACTTAGGAAATTCAACGGCCTATATGGCGCTAATAGTACAGCCGACGATGGGAAAGTGTTTTACACGCTTTATCCGTTAATCCTAATCCTCTCTACTTGAGATCCATCGAGTCGGTCGGGAGTAAATTTACATGTGTGACACGGATCAAAATGTGCAATCCAATCTCGAGTAGAACGACCCACTCGAACAGAGGAGGAGATAAATGAGACTTAGGCGCTGAATGATCAAAGGGGACCCAAATCCGACGGTTTCTCCGAGATGGGTTTCTATACCATTGCCATGACAAATTCGTTGGTGGTTTTCCTGTGTTCTGGTATGAAATGACCTGCTTGTCTAAACCAATATCAGCTCGACACCGCACATTAGGCCAGAAAGGCGAAAAAGCGAACATTATTCATTATTAAATCCATTATATTTAGTGGTCTATTGACCAAGTTACTTCTTTCAATTACTTAATCTATTTATGTAAGGTTTTGGTTGAAATGAAAAAGTCATAGTTAAGAGCGGGATTCGAACCCACGACCTTCGGCTAAATACGCCGCTGTAACCACTTCAGCTATCATGACTTTGATCCACTCGGATACCAACTCCCCATCTCAGGAAAAATGAAAAAATTGAATTGAATTGAAAAATGGCAAAAAGAGGGAAAATTCGAAAGGTTGTAGGTTGAGATGGGGAGTTAGTGTCCGAGTGGATCGAGGTCACGATAGCTCAAGTGGTAGAGCAGAGGCGTATCAAGCCGAAGATCGTGGGTTCGAATCCCGCTCGTGAAGCCGACCTTTTCATCTCAACCAAGACCTTACATAAAAGATTAAGTAATTATTCATCATAACTTTCTACACTGAGCCAATAAAAGTTATTTAATGTTACACACGTGACATCAATTGAATTCAAACTTAAAATTGTTTTTTCAGGACTGATGGAGTTTTTTAATATATATTTAAAAAAATTAATGTTAGCCAATTTTTTTGGCTTTTTCTGATTATTACTTGTAAAAATTGTTACTCATAAGATCATTCAATTCGAAACAGTGATAGTCATTAATATTGTAAATCTCTCCGCTAAATAATCCACCCCATTTTCTGTTTTAAGCTGTTACACGAAGAAATCTACGGTTTTTTCCATTTTAACTTCACAAATTTTCTCACCAACCTCGCAATTGATAAAACGGTTGCAAAGATATTTTCCAACTTATCATTATTATCTTTAAAATAATATATAGGTGCTTTTATCCATTTGTTTACGAAAAGATCACAGTTATAACATATCTTCTAATATAAAAATTATTTACATTCCTAAACATGAAACGGGTTTGTTTTTTAATGACAGAGAAACATCACTATGGTGTTTTGTAAAGCGGCCCGGTTTTGTAAAACGTTTGGGCAGTAAGTGCTGAGATGGATCCAAAGCTTGGTGTGGTACTTTTGGAAGCGGGATCAGATCAGCTCATTGACCAATAGAAAAGGGTCGTTCTGGATAGTGATAGTTATTTACATAGTAAAGAGTTTTGATCATTTGTCTGAAGACTTTCGATTGGAAGAATTGAATGCGCAGGATTTTTGATGGCTTGGCAAATATTGTATAAGACAGCAGTAACACACAGTTACGCCCAGTATGTCCAGAGTGGTCGCAATAACGCTTTATGTACAGTTAGTTGAGTGTTGACGGCCGAAACTGATTTCCTAAAATTCTTCTTAGTTGTCATCGTCTTTTACGTCAGTCTGTTGTCTAGATGTAGGCTTAAGTAACTGCCTTAATTGGAAGTGAGGTTCGTGATACAGTAAGGACATTGGAAATTTTAACGAGGATTGTTGATTGGCTGGATTGAATGCGCTGGTTATTCGATACTTCATTCTGAAGCAGCCGTTAGTTAATTAAAACTCCA